>NC_091432.1:125898234-126223234 GCF_964237555.1 Oryctolagus cuniculus
TAATGGGGCAGCCACATCATACAGATGGCCAAATAATGCAAAAGGTTTGTTTGGTTTAGGATGCAATTTCAAACTGTATGCGTGCTTTGAAGACAGAAAGAATGTTTAATGGGAACAGAATGGGTAGAGATGTAGGTCTCTGACAAATAAGACCTCACTGGTTCAAGTTCTACCAGGAGTAGCACGCTAGACTGAAAATGTACTGGGAGATGAGAATCTATTAACCCTGACTCGGGCATTTTCTCTTTGTGTGATAACTGGCAACATTTTTTGGTATTTATTTTAAAAAGTAGTTATTGCCTACCTCAGTGTGTTGTGGTATGAGTGGGATTTGGCTCCCCAAACTCATGCGAACTGTTAAGCCCCAAAGTCTTAATGTTAATGGTTAATGAACTAAAGCTGATGGTTGATGGATTAGGGTGAATGCTTGATTCAATTTTAGCATCTGAAGGTGGAGTGTTTGGGGAGGATTGGATTGGATTAGGTTGCTAATGTCGAGCCCATTGTTGAATTACTATGACAATATAAGGAGAGGCCACATAGAGAGGGGATGACTGGTGTGCTCCTGGTTTGCCAAATGATCATTTCTCTGCACGTGCTCTGCCGTCATCAGGTGTTAGACTAATAGAGTAGCCTGATGTTGAACTGTGAACCTGCAAAACTATAAGTAGAAATAAACCTTGTTTCCCCCTAAGAAGTTCCTCTTAGATATTTCAGCTAACGTAATAAAAAACTAACATATCCAAAGTGTTGTTTTGAGTTGAAATGGGATAGTACCCACAAAGCTTAGTGAATATTGTAACTTTCTCTGCATATGTATATACAAATACACATGCATTTATATATGTACATATGTGAGAATGAGGACCACATACACACATACAGCAATACATGTATACATGTGTACATGTATGAGACTGAGGATCACATACACACATTCAGCAACACACACATATGTATACACATGTATACATATGAGAATGAGGACCACAGGCACACATACAGAAATACATGTATACATGTTAACATGTATGAGGCTGAGGATCACATACACACATACAGCAATACATGTATACATGTGTGCATGTATGAGACTGAAGATCATGTACACACATACAACAGTTTTCATTGTAAGCTGTTGTATTGTAAGCACCCACGTGGGGTAGACTTTGATAGCTATACCGTGTGTCGCTTGTCAGAGATCTATAGAGAAATCCCCCCTTGTCCACCTGAAATTCTGATTTGCTTTTTGTTTGTGTTTGTTTTTAGTACCTCTCCTACATATCTATGTAGATTCTGGGAATCATCAGTTCAAAATATTTCTTGAGATGTTTTATTTCCAGGAAGAAGTCAGTAGAAAGATAGTCCTGTGTTGTTTGTAACAAGATTATTGCATAGCGAGTTGTGGCAGTTCATGGTTCTGAAGATGAATTTTGCACCAGAAAGAGCCACATGGAAGGTTCCATGGTGCAGTTGTCGGAAGCAAATAGTGGGCTCTGAAATTCAGATACAGATTGAGGATTGGGAGAACTTTTTCCTTGGATGTCTGATTTTTTTTTCCATAATCAATCCACTGGGCAAAACAGGTGGGCATGCCCTCCGTGGGGGCTTTCATTTTTGCAACTTTAATGTTCCCTGGTTGAAATTTTTCCCTTCTTCCACATCTCCTCCTCACTGGGAGGCAGACTCAGGGTGTGGCCCACAGATGGGTAAAATAGAGAAGGAAGTCTCCCTGGTAACTTTTCTTTTGGACAAGTCTGCAGCCAAGAACCATGCCTCTGCCAGTAGGAACTGATGTTGGACATCATTGATAGAACCCCAGGAACACTCCTGTCTACTTTAACCTGCAGCCAGATGGCCTAAATTAGTTGAAATGAAGTGAAGTATTATATATGGGTCCTTCAAAATGATGGTAAAATGAAATTAAAAGATAAACTTATTCTGGTGCAATTTTTTTTGAAATCCATGCAGTTTTTTATATAATACATTTTTCTAGGAACAATGTGAAGACCACTGGTATATAGCAGCCCCAATCTTTTATGCTTTTCTCAGATCTCCTCTAGTCACATAGTTGCGTCACCTGAGTTTGTTTGGACATATTTGTCCAGTTTACTGTCTTTTCAGTGTGCAGTGCTTTGGCTTAGAAAGTTTTTGGAGGATTTGATTTGTCTTATAAAATGAACCTATGAATTAATCTTACAGTTGTGCTGATGGATTTTTTAAAAATAATAGAATTTTTAATGAAAACAGCATCAACCAGCAGACTGATGGAAAATCGCAACACCGAAATCAACCTTCAGACAAAGCTTGGCTGGCCCCGTGGAGGCAGAGGAAGATGTGTTTGTGTGAAAATAATTTCCTGATCATCTCTGACTTTCAAAAGGGCTGTAATGTAGTGGGTGAGTGGAAAAGTACTCTTGCACTCAAAATAATCATCTTGGAACAAATTTACTCATCAGGAGAGCTCAATCCAAAACAATTCTAACCCATCACAACCTATGAGTAAGTAAAAGAATATATGCAAATTATTTTAATTTAGTGCTGTTTTTATACATGAAAACTGGAGCAAGCAATGCCAGGGTGTTGTGGGTTGATGCCTGCTACTTTAATTCACCACACACACAGGAAAATAGAAAAAAAAAAAAAAAAAGATATGTTGAAGTCTTAATTTCCAAAGTGACTATTTGGAAATAGGGTTGTTGAAGGTATAATTACTTAAGATGAGGCCATACTGGAGAAGGGTGGGCCCCTAAACCAATATAACTGTGTCCTTATAAAAAGATGACTGTGTGGAGACACATCCACCCAAAGGGACAACATCGCTTGACAACAAAGCAGAGCTCAGCGCGGTGCACCTGCAAGCCGAGGGATGCTACAGATTACCACTGGGCAACCGGAAATGGGGAAGAGGCAGGAAGGACTCTTCCCCACGGGTTTTAGAGGGAGCTTGGGTCTGCCAGCACTGTGGCTCTGTACTTCAAGCCTCTTGAACTGTGAGACAACAGATCTCTGTTGTTTCAAGTCACTCAGTTTTGGTATTCTTCTATAGCAGCCCTATGGAACAGGGGCATTTGGATGCTCTAAAGCAAGAATATTGTTAAGCCATCGTGTTATACATAGAACACAGCAAGGCCTGATTAGACCATCCGGTCCTCAACCATGGCACGAGCCACTGAGCTCATTGTGGAAGCAACTTCAGAGCATGGATGCTATTCCTTCCCGCTGTGATGCAGCCTCTTTGTAACAAATACCAAGAATGCTGATCTGGGCTAGGGAAATAATTGGAACTCATGTTCCTTTTTGCCAAGAGACTCTTGGGATAAACCTTGCTATAGCTTCTCAATCATCTCTGCCACCTGAGAAGGCAAAGACCCACGACTGCCTGGGCCTTGCGTCACCTTCTAGATTCTCATCACCACACACCCTTGGACGCCCAATAATCGGAACCTCCCCATAACCCCCTCACCTTTCCTCTTCTCTGGATGTCATGATCGGTCACATCAGCAGCACCACCGTATGTCTCCAGTGTCTTCCTCGAGTGTTCCAATGTTTTCCCTTCAGCTGAAGGCCAGCTGTTTCCTGGGTGATTTCCCCTCCTAGTGCCATCTCACAGTGGCTGTTTCTCCTATGGCCGTCTTACCACAAGGCCTGGCAGGTGGACGGATGTCCCCCTGCTGATTGCTGCAGCTTCTTTTTCCATCTTTCTTAACGTCTCCGGTGACGGTGGAGCTTCTGCCATGGAGCCACCGGCCCTTCCATACTGCAGGTGCCTGCTGCACGTCCTGACTGTGCCCTTCCGTTTTGGAACTCCAGACGGTCTGTCCTACAGCTAAGCTCCAGGTCCCATTGTATGACTGACACTTCAGACCGGCCTCCCAGGTTGTACTCTTGACACTAGCTCTGGTCTGCGCTGTATCAGTGTCCCAACTTCAGGACATGGCACCATCACCATTCGGCTTCTCAGGCCAACAACTTAGTAGATCTCCTATATATTTTTCCTTTCCCTCCATGTGTTGCATCCAACCTATCAGTGGGTTCGCTTTGTCTTTACTTTTAAAACAGGTCCTGAATCAGACTGCCTCTCACCATCTCAAACGCTACCTCCCGGGTCAAAGCCACCATCGTCTCTTTCTTAGACTGCTTCCACTCCTGCTTTCCCAGAGTCTACTTGCCACCTCCTAGTCTTAGTCATCATTTAAGAGCATAAACCAAGCTACAGTCATGCATTGCTTAACAACAGGGTACATCTGAGAAATGCATCATGAGACTCACGTCGTAGTGTGCTCTTGCACGAGTGAAGTTGGCTGCAATGTCGCTAGGTGGAATAATCTCATAGGACTGCTGTTTACCAAACTGTCCTTACGCAGGCGTGAGTGTACCTGACCCTCAGTGCCAAACTCTGCAGTGGCTTCTGTTTCCACCTAGAAGGGAAAGAAAAAAACTTCAAAAGCATACGAGCTTTGTAATCACCCGGTGTCTGTCTGTCCTTCTGGCCGCTCCCAGTCACTGCTGCCTCATTCGTATGCATGAAACACAGCACACTTCTCTGCTGCTCCTGGAACCCGCCGACTTCATTCTTGACTTAAGACACGCAGTATTGTGTGGCTGGATCCCTGGCTGGATCATGCACCTGCTCCTACCTCCCATCTGCAAAGAAAGCTTTCCAGACGGGGCTAATTTTTTTTAAAGATTTATTTATTTATTTGAAAGTCAGAGTTACACAGAGAGAGGAGAGGCAGAGAGAGAGAAAGGTCTTCCATCTGATGGTTCACTCCCCAGTTGACTGCAGTGGCTGGAGTTGTGCCGATCTGAAGCCAGGAGCCAGGAGCTTCTTCTGAGTCTCCCACGTAGTGCAGGAGGCCAAGGACTCAGGCCATCTTCTACTGCTATCCCAGGCCATAGCAGAGCTGGATGGGAAGTAGAGCAGCCGGGTCTTGAACCGACACCCATATGGGATGCTGGCGCTTCAGGCCAGGGCGTTAACCCGCTGTGCCGCAGCGCTGGCGTGGGCTATTTGAAGTAGCCAGGACTGCTACCCACACTGCTCTACCCCTCTACCTAGCTGTTTAATTTTCCTCATAGCCCTTAGCACTTAGAGAAGTCTATTATTTATTTATCTCTTACTTATTTATTGCTTCTTCCCCTAAATTGCAAGATCCACCAGGCCACTAAGTTTATTGCTGTCATTTATAGTGACTAAATTACTGCCTGGAACATGGGATATATTAAGGGATATTTGTTGAGTAAATGAAACATTTATTAGGAATAATAATAAGCTGTAATAGTGAAAATTATTTGTCTTTTCCTAGAAGACGAAGACTCTGGTGTATCACTGCCTTGGTGTGGGTTGAGGTATTATTAAGCAGAATGCCACTAAGGCATGTGTGAGTGGTGCTGGGCTTGTCTTCTGGGTCATCTGGTGGAACCAGACATTGCAGCAGAAATCACCAGGGCAATGTGGCACAGCTCATAAATCTGCAGGTGAGCAATTGAAAGGCCTTTAACTATACACTTTTTTTTTTTGACAGGCAGAGTGGACAGTGAGAGAGAGAGAGAGAGAGAGACAGAGAGAAAGGTCTTCCTTTGCCGTTGGTTCACCCTCCAATGGCCGCCGTGGCCGGCGCGCTGATCCAATGGCGGGAGCCAGGTGCTTCTCCTGGTCTCCCATGGGATGCAGGGCCCAAGCACTTGGGCCATCCTCCACTGCACTCCCTGGCCACAGCAGAGAGCTGGCCTGGAAGAGGGGCAACCGGGACAGAATCTGGCGCCTCGACCGGGACTAGAACCCCGTGTGCCGGCGCCGCAAGGTGGAGGATTAGCCTAGTGAGCCTCGGCGCCGGCCAACTATACACTTGCACAAGGGGTTTTGTAGAAAACCTAATAGGCAGTTGGAAATAAAGATGCACTTCTTTCATTCAAGGTTTACAAAGGGGAGAGCAAGGGAAGGGGAGTTGTAGAGAAGCAAGGCCAGGACTTACACCCCCGCACTACAGTATGAGATGTGGGCTTTCCAAGCAACAGCTTTAACTACTCTGCCAGACACCTGCCCCTTGGGCCTTCTGTACTGGATGAATCCTACTTTAGGGCTGTAGAACATAATGCTTCAGCCTAGAGCCTGGAGCAAGATCACTCCTGAGTTCAAATCCTGGCCCAGTCACCCAGGTGTGTGATCTTCTGCACATTGATTAACCTTGTTGTTCCTTAGTTTGTTATCACCTAAGGGGTTAATAGCAGGGCTACCAAGGCTGTAGCAGGATGAGAAGTACTTAGAGCAGTACCTGGCCCCACACACATGCCCAGTGTTGGCTTCATGTGGCTGAGGAAGGACCCAGAGTGCAGCGTATCCACTGTGGGAAAATGGAAGCACTTGACCTTTACAGATGTGATATCTAGAAATATATAACACAGCTCCTGGGGCACTGGTACTGGGGCTGATGCTGGTGTCCATTCTATAGACACATAGACATCTTGACCCTGGCATTGGTCTTGCAAAGTTTTGGCAAGCTGTGTTGTTTTTGGAATCTGACTTGTGGTTGAATGCCAGGATGCCCTGGATATGAGTCCTGGCTCTGTTACATCCTGCAAAGCTGCAAGGAGGTTGAGGGGGTGGTTCCCAGGGGCTCAGTTCTCCAGAATCTACAATGAGAAGTGAGGGCCGGGCCCGTCTGGCTCAGTTCCATCCTTTACTCTTGATGAAGCGATCATTATTTCAGAATTTGGAAAAGCCACTTATTCTTCCTGGGCACAAAGCTCGCCTGGAATTCCCAGCCGGTCTGCAAGTGAGGTGTGGCCATGGGACAGCGCTGCCCAAAGGCCTCTGAGCAAACATTCGATGAGCTTTGTCCACGCACAACTCATCATGCGTCCATGCTGTCTTCTGCCATCTGGATGGTGATATCCGGAATGACCTTGGAAACACGTGGCCTGTTTGGCAGATGCTCCATCAGCCAAGTCTCTGAGTGACAGCCCTGAGCAGGGCTCCCATCTCCCAGCTGACCTGGGACTATGCTAGATTATTCCATGCAGGGAAAATACACTTCATTTAGGCTTCTGAGGTTGTGGAGTGCATTTGTTAACAGTAGTTAGCTTTATCCTGGCTAGTTCGACATCCACTATTATGATTCATATTTTCTGGTTTCAGCTGCATGGAAACACACAGGCATATTTTTTTAAACCCAAACTTAAGCACTTATTAACATTTCTTGGCAAGCCTTTTGGTGATTTTTGCATGTGTCTGAAAGTGAGAACCGTGGCCTTTTCAAACTGAAACCTCAAATGTTTGGTTTTCAATACTTGACTCTTTACATCTCTGGACCAAGTGAAATGTCTGCTTTATCCTGCAGAGATGTGAACACCAGTGACAAGGAGAAGTTCTACCTTGAAGCAAATTAGCACATGTCCGTAATGGATGTAACTTGAGGCATCCTCTAATTAGTCTGAATACCTCTTAGATGACAAATTGGTCATTAATGGCTGCAGGTTTCTTATTTAGTGTAACCTTTTGTGCTGGAGGTATTCTAACATTCAGAGTTTGAAGTGACACACAGCCAAGGGACGGATGGGATGATTTGTAGGCTTGCACTTAGAAAATGTTGAAGAGAAAGGAGAGAGGCTAGGTGTGTGCAGAGCATCCAGGTATGGGCTGGTTGTCTGTGACCGTCAGTAAAGGAGAAGGAAGGGGAGGTGCAGAGAGTGGAGAGGGTGAGAAATCATAGTAGGAGATGCACAAGGATTGGTGGGGATGCCGAGAGGCGTGGAGAGGTGAGGTGGCTCAATTCCAAGAATTCCAAGTTTTGTTTTTTTTTTTTCCCAAAGATTTACTTATTTATTTGAAAGGTAGAGTTACAGAGAAAAAAGGAGAGGCAGAGAGAGAGAGGTCTTCCATCCGCTGGTTCTCATTCCCCAATTGGCTGCGATGGCTGGAGCTGCGCTGATCTGAGGCCAGGAGCCAGGAGCTTCTTTCGGGTCTCCCATGCAGGTGCAGGGGCCCAAGCACTTGGGCCATCTTCTACTGCTTTCCCAGGCCATGGCAGAGAGCTGGATGGGAAGTGGAGCAGCGAGGACTCAAACCGGTGCCCATGTGGGATGCCTGCACTGCAGGCGGCGGCTTGACCCGCTATGCCACAGTGCGGCCCCCTCAAGGCCAAGGCGTTGTAATTCCGAGCCCACGGATCTTGCCTCCCTTTAATTAGTGTCCAGTGAGTGCTGTGGTGCAGAACAGGAGCTCGATGTTTCCTTGGAGAACGACTGGAAGAGCCTGGCGCTTCTCTCCTGTAGTCTGATTCTTCATCTTCCGGGAACCAAGCACTGCCCAGGGCTAGGTTCTCTCCCAGAGTGTTTTTTTTTTCTTTTTTGTCACAGGCAAGGCTGGGGTTGTATGCAGTAGGCAAAAAAGATTTTCTCCCCCCACACAACTAGCACAGACCCCTTAGGAATCGAGAACCTTCTCCCAGGCGGCTGGAGATGTGCTGTAGAGCCCTCAGTGGATAACAAGAACACCAGCTGCACTTGGGTCACTTCTGTAGCTCCCTCAGACCCATGCCCTTGAGCAGTACACAGCCTGCACGACTGTACATAGCAGGAACCAGCTATCAGAAGATAAATCAGTAAACAAGCATCACACCTGGAAAGTATTGTGACAGAAAGTGAAACGTGGCTTAAGGGACAGTAGTACCATGGAGTGCAGGGTCGGGGCGAAGGAATTTGAAAAAGAAAAGAGGGGTTTGGGGATCTGGAGTGTCTGTGAGAACTACCATGATGTTGGAGCTAAGATCAAGGATGACAGGGGCTTGGGTTTTAGGAGATAAGACAGAGTGGTTGTGATGCAGCTTGGGATGCCTACACCCCATGTCAGGGTGCCTGGGTTCAGGTCCCAGCTCTGCTTCTGATTCCTGCTTCCTGCGACTGTGCACCTGGGGAAGCAGCAGGTGATGCCTCAAGTACTTGAGTCCCTGCCACTCATGTCAGAGATTCAGATTGAATTTTAAGCTCTTGGCTTTGGCCTGGCCCAGGCTTGACTATTGATCTCTGTCTGTCTCTCTGCCTTTCAAATAAAATAAAATTAAATAGATAAGTCATGAATTTAAAATACTAGAAGAGGGGCCAGTGCTGTGGTGTAGCAGGTAAAGCTGCCGCCTGCAGTGCCGACATCCCATATGGGTGCCGGTTCAAGTCCTGGCTGCTCCACTTCCAATCCAGCTCTCTGCTATGGCCTGAGAAAGCAGTAGAAGATGGCCCAAGTCCTTGGGCCCTTGCACTCACGTGGGAGACCTAGAGGAAGCTCCTGGCTTCTGGCTTCGGATCGGCACAGCTCCGACCATTGCAACCATCTGGGGAGTGAACCATTGGATGGAGACCTCTCTCTCTCTCTCTCTCTCTCTCTGCCAATGCTTCTCAGTAACTCTGCCTTTCAAATAAAGAAATCAATCTTTAAAAAAAATAAAAAATAGCTGGCGCCGCGGCTCACTAGGCTAATCCTCTGCCTTGCAGCGCCGGCACACCGGGTTCTAGTCCCGGTTGGGGTGCCGGATTCTGTCCCGGCTGCCCCTCTTCCAGGCCAGCTCTCTGCTGTGGCCAGGGAGTGCAGTGGAGGATGGCCCAAGTGCTTGGGCACTGCACCCCATGGGAGACCAGGAGAAGCACCTGGCTCCTGCCTTCGGATCAGCGCGGTGCGCCGGCCACAGCAGCCATTGGAGGGTGAACCAACGGCAAAGGAAGACCTTTTTCTCTGTCTCTCTCTCTCACTGTCCACTCTGCCTGTCAAAAAAAAAAAATAATAAAAAATAAAAGAATAAATAAAATACTGGAAGAGAAACCTGGAAAAGCAGCCATCGCCCGCCCGTGCCGAGTCTCTGCACTGTATGAGGATGGCTGCTGGTGTCCATGTGGCATCTGTGTCCAGGCTGCTGCAGGTTGCTGGCCTTGTGACAGGGCCGTCTTGGGTGCCCCGCCCTGCCACACACATCTGGCCGTGAGGGACTTGGGTTTCTGCCTGAAATGTCATTCTTCTTGGTGCGCTGTTCCTTGTTTTCACTTAGCACGCGTGGAAACTGTAAACATTTTAAAGCACGCACTGTGCCCACGTGGCATTTGGCCCATTGTCATTTCCAGGGTTATTGCTCCGCGGTGGACTTCAGCCGGCATTTTACGATCCTGTGCAAATGTGTGTATGTGTAAGCAGGCACATATTTGAAATTAATAGACTCATAGAAATCAGAGATGGATTAGGCCTAATGAGCTGTTCAGAAGAATTATTTAGCACATATTTCATATCTCTGTTCAGTAATCAAACCTACACATTATGTATGCTGCGAAAGTGAGGCTTTCTCCCTTTTTTCCCCACTCCTTGCATCCTCTCGGTTTATGTCTCAGCATTGAACGTTGTACCCCTGGAGCGTTTCGCACCTGCATTACTAAGCGCTCTGTTTGACATTTCTATGCCCTTGGGGTTGCCTTTGGTATTGAAAAGGTAGTAGTTTTGCAAAGTACCGGTGATAGCTAAGTAGTGGTTGGTGGTGGCCTCCTTGGCCCACACCAGGGTGTTGGACCAGCCTCAGAGTAGCTGCTATGGAGTTCTCAGATCCCAAATTCCACCGCTTTCTCCACTCCTTTCCAGTCTCTTGGAGAGACAGGTGTGGCCTGCAGCATGTAGAGTTCAGAAGATGTAGAGTGGTCAAGGGGAGCTGAAAGGCATATGCATTCTGTTTTGAATTTTTGTTCACAGCACACAACTTGCCTGCTGCTGTGTCCTTGTACCTGAGGTCAATGGTGACCTTCCTCTGGAGGCCTAAGCACGTATGGTCATTGCTCCTCTAGGTCGTGCCATTCGTTAAGGGCAACAGTCCTTCAAAATCGAGACCTAGGGGCAGGTGTCTCACACAGTGATTAAGATGCCACTTGGGGGGCCGGCGCTGTGGCTTAGTGGGCTAAGCCTCCACCTGTGGGCATTTGGGGATGAGCAATAGATGAGCTCTGTCTGTCTCTGTTTCTCTGCCTTTCAAATTACAATAAATAAATAAATAGTCTAAGAAATCCTATTCACAACACACCTTTTCCTACCAACTCATTGATGGGGGAAGAATAGAAAGGATGGGATACTTGATAGTGTAGAATTTTCACTAGAGAAAGATTGAATTCTGAAAATTTTTTTTTAACTTCTTTGAGATGCAAAAAGACACAGAGAGAAAGAGAACCAGACAAACAGAGCGAGGGCGAGCGCCTCTGCATTGATGCAGTCCCCAAATGCCCAGAAGAGCTGTCAGGGGGCTGGGCTGAGGAACTCAATCCAGGTGTCCCACAGGGGTGGCAGGAACCCAATGACTTGACTCATCACCGTCACCCCCCAGAGTCTACAATGGTTGGAAGCTAAAGACCGAGACTGGAGCCAGGAATTCTACCCAGTACTCTGATGTGGGATGTGGGTGTCTTAAACTCTAGACTCAATGCTGGCTCCCAGCACTGAGATTTTTTTTAAAGATTTTATTTATTTATTTTTTTGAGAGGTAGAGTTACAGACAGTGAGAGGGAGAGACAGAGAGAGAGGTCTTCCTTCCATTGGTTCACTCCCCAAATGGCTGCAACGGCCGGATCTGCACCGATCCGAAACCAGGAGCCAGGAGCTTCTTCCTGGTCTCCCATGTGGGTGCAGGGGCCCAAGCACTTGAGCCATCTTCTGCTTTCCTAGGCCATAGTAGAGAGCTGGATCAGAAGAGGAGCAGCCGGGACTAGAACCTGGCGTGCATATGGGATGACGGCGCCACAGGCGCTGGCCCCCAGCAGCACTGAGTTTCTATGTGCTCTTGGAGACAGGACATCATGGGGTTCCTAGGGAGTATCAGGGACTGGTTCCCACATAATCAGCTTCAGATACAGGAGGGTGAACCCTGTGAATGGTCTATATACTGTGGTTAGAAACAGCATGCAAATGTTTGTCCTGAACATGGAGACTCAGTTCTTAGAAGTCCACATAAAGCACGCCACTTGAGAACGTTTTCCATAGTAGGCAGAATGGAATCTGGAGTTGAGACATGTTCAAGTGGGCTCTTAATTTCAGCTGTGAAATTATCCCTGTGAGCCTTTATTTCCTTATCTATAAAATGAAGCCAAATAGTACCTTACTGCGTACATAATATGGTTGTTGTAAGAATGATAATAATAACAATAATGGTAACCAAAACCAGCACTGATTATCACATGATAAATGCTTCCTATGACCATCTCCTTCAGTAATCTTAATTATTTATAATAACTACATCAGATAAAATGGAAATTCTCAATGATTATGCCTGGCACATACCCGGCATTAAATATGTTATTCTGTGTCATTAATGCATCCATTAGCAAAGACAGAAGCTACCGCTATTTAGCATGGATGAAAGACTATGGAAGCACATTTTTATTCCCTGTTCAGGATCTTGCTGGAAGTCCCAGATGCAAACCTTCTCTGTGATCTTTCATCATGGCTTTGTCGTGCTCGAAACACACCTTGCATATGCTGGGAACACAGCTCTCTCTGGCTTCCTCGGCCTGGGTGGATTGTTCCTGTCTTTCTTCTCTGCTGTTTGTTTCTCTCCTTGCCCCAGACTCCAATCCCACGACAAACCCACAAACCACGCAGGTGTCGCTCTTTTCTTGATCTTCCCAGGTGCTCCCAACCTCTTGTTCTCTCATGTTCCCGTATTTTGTTGGTTGCAGCCAACCAGCTATTCATTGAGGTTGTGATCCCCCATCATCCACTATTCTAGAAGGCAATGAGCAAATAAGTGGCGGCACAGTCCAGTGTCACATACTGATGAGTACTCTAGGGAGGAAGGCAACAGGAAAGGGGCCAGCGGATGAGCAAGTAGGTCTGGGACGTTGTAGGAGTGTTTGAGTGATGGGACAAGGGAGTGCGGAGCCTGGGCACATTTCAGGGGTGAAGGTCTAGGCAGAAATTACAGCAAAAACAGAGGGGTCTGGGTGGGGACTGCTTGGCTGGAACAGGCACTGGAGATGCCTGGAGAGACAGAGCCCAGTCCACGGCAAGTGGCTGTGGCAGCCGCTTTAGATTTGAAGCTTGGCGTCAGGGAAAGGCACTGGGACATGTGTTCATTCCGGCTGTTGCGCTTGAGCAATCTCCTCCCAGTTTCTGTAACTTACTTGTGATTTCCCTGTTAAACACTGAAGTTCCTTAAAAGCAAAGACAATGTGTTGTTTGCGTCTTGGTATCGCTGGCAGGACCCATCCCTCACCCAGAACAGTCTGTGCACCTGCACAATGACTGGGCAGCCTCTCTCCTGTTGGTACTTCCCGGAATTCAGGAAGAAGCTCTGCCCAAGAGTCTCCCCTTTTGGTCGGCTCCCCTTGATTTCACTGAGTGAGTAGCCACATCCAGCTGTTCCGTGCTGGGGACTTCCTTGTTGGGTCACAAAGCTGCCCAGAGTCCCGGTCCATTTGCTTTCCTGAGTGGGTAAACAGTGGGCTCTCACTGTCATTTATGATCCAAACTCAGCCACATGGCCAGGCCTTGACGGCTTGCAGCCCTAGCTTGGGGGAAATCGATGAAACGTCCACAAAGAATGATTCAGTGTGCTGAATGCTTCCACCAAGAGTCCACAACTGCTGTTCTTCCTTGGTTGCTTAACTTTGGAAACTCTGTCGTTGCTCTAGAAAGGTAGGTTGGTCATTTAGCTTTGACACTATCTCCTTGGTTGGTGCTAGGTGGGTTGTGAACCATACAGTGTACATCAGCCATTGTTTTGGGTCCATGTCTCTCAATTATACTGAGTTGCAGATAAAATATCAATGTAAATGTACCCATATATTTCAATACAATTTATATATAATCCCCCATCAGAAGTGAACTTTGAACTCATTAGAAATTTAAAAACTTATTTATTTATTTATTTGAAAGTCAGTTATACAGAGAGAGAAGGAAAGGTTGAGAGAAAGAGAGAGAGAGAGAGGTCTTCTATCTGCTGGTTCACTCCCCAGTTGGCCACAATGGCCGGAGCTGCACCAATCTGGAGCCAGGAGCCAGGAGCTTTCTTCAGGTCTCCCATGCAGGTGCAGGGGCCCAAGGACTTGGACCAACTTCTGCTAATTTCCCAGGCCATAGCAAAGAGCTGGATTGGAAAGAAATGGAGCAGTCAGGACTCGAACTGGCACCCATATGGGATGCTGGCACTGCAGGCGGCGGCTTTACCTGCTGTGCCACGGTGCTGGCCCCTCTAGTCCTTTCTAGAGTCACAAGTTTCTTATTTCAAAGTGGGAATGGTGACAAAGATGGCAACAAGGTGATGATCCAAGCAGGTGGGCAGTGAAGAAAAGTGCGGGTTACGTGTAGCTCCTGTGCAGTGCTTCTTCCTCTGTGGCCATTTTGAACCTACCACCTAGCACTGGGCCGGAGTCCTAGTAGGCAGGGAATACGTAGTGTAGTGCTTACTTGAGGAACATGATCTTTCCTGCAATGGGAGCCAAATGGGTATTATGTTCAATGTATTATGAGATAATTTACACATCAGCATATGATATCCACATGTGCTACCTTGGGCACTTGTCTTCCCTCAGACCAGCCTAAGGAATAGAACCCCTCCCATTACCTGGAAACACCCCACGTTCCTGCCTGTTTTACACTCTTGAACAGAGGTCAAAAAGCAAAAATTGATTGTATTCTTACCTTTAGAGTTTTACCAAACACATACTTTATTCTTTGACAGTTTCTAATCATATTTCACCTGTTGTGTTAAATGCAAAGATATCTTATATATTACCCTGTGGATATTTTTCATTAAACATTATGCATTTTCTCATCGTGTGAAATGGATAGAGTCCTGAATGGGAACCAGGGCAGGGCTCTCTCTCTAAGTCATTTCAGATAATTAACTGGTCTACAACCCATCTGTCAACAGTGGTTTCTGTGAATGTGTGTGTGCGCACGTGCAAACTATTGCTATGATTTACAAGCAAAAGCAGAGGGGCTCCGAGTTTAGCATAGGAGTGTTCACAGTGTCTCTGGGCCATGCCATTGTAAGTGACATCAATCGTGCATTTTCTATAATTATTACAATCTTGAAAATTTAATTTTGGCTTTTCATAACCAGATCAGATTAGTGTTATATGATCTAATTAAAGTAAAAAACACACACACACACACACACAGGCAACTTTTCGAGCCCACACCTCTTGGCGTGGGTCCTGGGGCTTTGGGCACGCGTGCTCCCTTCGATAAGGCTGTGTGTGAAGTGCTGCCCCGGCTCCAGAGATTCCTAAGTCATTGTCCCGCCCTCAGCAAGCCTGCCACCTGCCTGCTAGGGGGTGCTGCGGGAGCGGGACATCAGCAGGAGATCCAGGAGGAGCCACCGCTGGCCCGGAAGACCCCCTTGTCATCTGGCACACTGGGGGAGGGATGGAGAGGAGGCGGTCAGAGCACAGAGGGGACATTAGAGGCGGGGCAAAGAGATGGTGAGGAAGGGGCTTGACTGGAACCCAGCATGACACTGTGCTGGGGTGGGTGTGGTGTGTTCCTCTCAGAAATGAATCCACTGCAACATTGTTGAGAAATCAACGGCAACAGGTGGGAAGAGGTCACTCTCGGAATACAATGAGACCACTCTTGGAGACAGAGAGATCCTGAGTGCTGGGCCGCCTGGGCCAGACCCTCTCCCTGTGGCCAGGGTTCCGCCCCTTTCAAAGTGAGCCCAGAGCAGCAGAGCCCATCAGACTGGTAAGTGCACGCACTTGGTGGCTATGGTGAGGGATCTGTTTTATCCAGCCTGTATTTATTATGCACCAACTATATGCCAGGCACCAGACCTGGCTCTGTGGAATACAGTAGTCAATAACTACACTAACATCCCTATCCTCAGACAACTTGCATTCCAGCTGCATGAGGCAAACAAGGAACAGATGCACAGGAGTCAGGAGCACACTCACTGTGGAAGAGGATGAGGCTGGTGGGGAGAGAGGGCCTTGGGACTTCTTCCTCACTTGTCTCTGCCAGGGAGCTTCAGCTTCATGCAGGGAGCAGGTGTTTAGCCCAGCAGTTAAGATATCTATGCTCTTTCTAAGAAAAGATTTTTTTTTAAATTTATTTGAAAGGCACAGTTACAGAGAGGCAGAGGCAGAGGCAGAGAGAGAGAGAGAGGAGGTCTTCCAACTGCTGGTTCACTCCCCAAATGGCTGCAATGGCCCAAGCTGTGCCCATCTGAAGCCAGAAGCTTCTTCCAGGTCTCCCACGTGGGTGCAGGGTCCCACACACTTGGGCCATCTTCTACTGCTTTCCCAAGCCATAGCAGAGAGCTGGATTGGAAGTGGAGTAGCCAGGACTTGAACCGGTGCCCATATGGGATGCTAACACTGCAGGAGGCAGCTTTACCCACTATGGCACAGCGCTGGTCCCAGCATCCATGTCTCTTACCAGGGTGCCTGGGTTTGAGACCTGGGTCTGACTTCTCACTCCACCTTCCTGCCCATGTAAACCCTGCTTTGCAGCTGTGATGGCTCAATTTGTTGGGTCTCTGCCACCCACCTGGATTGAATGCAGGTCATTGTGAGATTTTAGGAAGTGAACTACTGAGTAGTAGATCCTTCCCTGCCTCTCTCTTTCTCAAGGAAATAAATAAATAAAAATGTATATATATATATATATATATATATGTATGTATAATAAGTTTATGAAAAACTTTTAACACTCATGCATATTTTTCAAGAAATATTTTGAAGATTCCTCTATAATTCTAAATTGTTAATTTTTAAAAAAAATCCCTTATTTTTGACACTGAGACAAAATGAAAGACAGCAGTTTATGGCAAAACTCGTTGTTTTCAACATTTGAGAGGAAGAGATTGCACAGTTGTATCAGAGAGATATTTTAATGTCTAAAATTCTGTAGAGCCACACTGTTGATCATCATTCATCACCCGAATTCTTATTCCTCTTTCTTAATTGTCCCCATCAAAAAGAATGAAAAATGGAAGCACTTGGCCCCACTCCCTCGCAGAAACCTGTCTCTGGTCCACAGTGAATAAGGACATGGTCCCGCCTAGCCTACAGGGATTATTTATGGCCCAGAAAGCTGTGGTGGGATGGGTGGTGTTGTGGCTCCACTCTCTGAGCACCTGCATCCCACTGTTGGAGTCCTGGTTTGATTCCTGGCTAACGCTGCACTTCAGATCTAGCTCCCTGTTTATGTGCCTGGGAGGCGGTGGGTGAAGGCTGGGGTGCTTGGGTTCCTGCCATCCACATGGGAGACCTGGATGGAGTTCTGGGTTTCTGGCCTTGGCTTGGCCTAACCCTGGCTGTTGTGGGGGCATTTGGAGAGTGCACCAGCAGGTGGAAGATCTCTCTCTCTTTGTCTTTCCCTCTCTCTCTGTCACTGCCTCTCAAATAATATAAATCCATCTTTTAAAGCAAAAGAGCTCTGTTGATCATTGGTAGCGGCTGCCTGCATCTTCTTGCTACCCTCAGGAGAGTTTCTAGGTCCTTGTGGCTCATGGGTGCTGCACGGTCCCCAGCCTGATTAGAACAGCCCATCCTTGGGGCACCTTTTAGCCCAAGGGCTTTTGGAACCAAATCACATGGAGCAGTTTAACTGCCTGGGCTACGGAAGCCTCTTAAAAGCAATGGCCAGTGAACAAGCCAGAAGTCATAAATAGATAAAGTAACAAGCAAATAATGGAATTAATAAATAGATAGGGGAGCAGAGCCAGGGCTGTGAGCGGAGCACCAGTAGATCAAGAAATGTCAGCTTTTCTCGCGGCTTCTCCTCCACAGCGCCAACTGTCAGTAATTTAACTAACATTTTGTAAATAAATGTGGCACTCGGACAGCTGTCAGCGCGCCTGCTATAAACACTCCTTTTGTCGCTGAAAGCTGGCAGAGTCGCTCTGTGTCTCCCACAAGTGCAGCCGGTAGTGCCAGTTGGCTCCTGGGCCCGGGACTGTGTGCGGGTGTGAGGGGTGCCCCTTGTCCTGCCCGGGCCTGTCTCCTGGGCACCCACAGGCTGTGTGTCTGCCCAGTCCTTGCTGGAACACTTGGCCAATCCGTAAGGTGCTTCACGCCCATGTCTTCTCTTTGAATGAAAACCAAGACTATTGTTTTGCAAACACCTTGGTGTTGTAGCTGAGAGTTCTGTCTTTGACTTTCCCCCCAACAGATTTGCTTTATGCAAATCCATTATTTATTTATCAAGTTCCAAGGCACTGAACTTAGTGTTTGTTCCCTTGGCTGTAGATGAGGGTTTGAGGTGATGAGGCCTGGGGGCTCCTTGTCTGTCAGTCTCCCCTGGATTGGAAGGCGGATGGGTTTGCCCTGTGCACTGACTCCTGCAGGCTTCATCGATGCCTGTGAGTATGTGAGTGCTGTGGTCTCTGCTCTGCCCAAAGAATCTCTCTCTCTCTCTCTCTCTCTCTCTCTCTCGGCTTCTTACACGGAGGCAAAGAATCCATCTTAATATCAAAATTTTAGGGGCAATCAGTTTGGGTTACTGTATTCTGGGTAATTTAGCTCTGAGAGGCAAAGGAGTGTGGGTCATGCATCAGAGACACATTCAGTCAACAACAACTCCGAGACCCACAGCTCCTAAGCTGGTTTTATTTGGGGGGAGGGTGTTGCTTTTTAAAATGCTGGACATATTTTTCACATTTAACATGGAGACCATCCGTCTATCGCCTGTATCTTTTTAGAGATATTTATTTACTGTTTATGTTTTTGAAAGGCACATGCACACACAAAGAGACAGAGGGAGAGGAAGAAGAAGAGAGAGCGAGCAAGCTGAACCAGACTGAAGCAAAGAGCTAGTATCGCTAGCCAGGTCTCTCACAAGGCTGGCGGAGGCTCCAGTACTTGAACCTTTACTGCGGCCTCCCAGGGTGCACATTAGCAGGAAGCTGGAACGGAAGCAGAGCGAAGACTCTAGAATAGGGGATCCTTGAGTCTCAAGGGCAGTGACCACGTCCTGTATCATCCCTATGTTTTAAAAGGAGGTCTTGGAACACAGAGGCTTTGAGGAAACGGACTGAGGCTTTACAGCTCCCAGGTGGCTGAATGGGAATTTCAGCCTAGAGAACTCCTGTACTCATAACAATGGCACCGGCTTTGTTTGTGGTTGCTGTGGGCACTAGCTGTGAAATTACCAATCTGCAGGAAGCTAAAATGTCATCGTGTAAACCCCACAGAAAACCACGGAACTAGCTCTGGTCTTTTTCTGATGACTGAGAAGGGTTTTGTTGATAGTATGTGCCAACCCATTCGGGACATTAGCCCATAGAGCATGTCATTGTGTAGTATCCAGAGAGTAGAATGATTAAGAGAACGGACTATGTGGTCAGCTGGGAAATTTTCTAAGACTCCCTGGTAGACTATGAGCAGTTAATTAATAGGAACTACCTTTTAGGGATGTTTCGAGGATTAAATAAAAGAGTCCATATAAAGTATTTATCAGTGCCTGGCACAGAGTAAATATTCATTCATTCGTTCATTGAAGTATTGCATGCACTGGATTCTGCTGCGAATAAGAGAGACTGGATACTAGAGGAATGGGGAACAAAGGAGGAAAGAGACCCAGCAGTGTCAGGTAGGAGGCAAGGCGGTGATACAGGATGCCTGGGTGGCTGGGGTTTGGTGCAAGTGTCTTTGAGAAGTGATGTCCAAGCCAGGCACTCAGTGGAGGAGCTGGTGCGTGCGACAATTGGGGAGTAGAGCATGACAGGTACGGGGACCATGCTTACTGTGCTGGAGGAAGAGAGAAGAGGCCATGGCACGTGAAGCAGAGTTGAAAGTGAGGAGTTGTGGGAGCAGTGAGCCTGCAGGCTCCGGGCTGGGCCGTGGATCTGAGTCTCGTTTCATTATGCTCAAGGAAGGTGTCACAGTATTTTCTTCTGAGCCGTGATATGGCCTCAGTTACCGGGTCGCAATGAGGGGTTGCCAACAGGCCCTCTGGGGAGTGGCTCGAGAGCCTGAGAAGTGAGACATGGTGATTACGCAGAATCCAAGGAGGGGGTGGATTTGACCATGGTGTAGGAACAACCACTGAGAGATGTCCACCGATGCTAGGGGTCCTGAACAAGTTCACAGGCAGTGCGCATTATGAAAAAACAACTATGCATGGATTTCAAAACCTTTGGCATCGAAATCAACTTACCTTTTCCTTTAAATTTTTCTTTATTTATTGGAGAGATGGAGAGCTCCCCCTGGCTATTTGATTCTCAAATGCCTGCTATGGCCTCTGGCCACAGCCAGCACTGGGAGCCAGGAATTCAAAGGAGACCTCCCATGAGGTTGGCAGGAACCCAATCGCTTGAGCCATCACCACTGCTTCCTAGGGAGGCATTAGCAGGAAGCTGGAGTCAGGAGACAGAGCCGGGATTCGATTCCTAGCACTTCTATATGGGGCTCTTTAGCCAGGGATCTAGCCATTAGGCCAAATTATCTGCCCTTAAACTTATCTTTCAATTCCATTTTTCTCTGAACTTCTTGAAGTCTCTTTGTAAGTTTGATGGGTAAGCAGACTAAGCTGATAGAAGTGATAAGTGAATATGGGGGTGTTGATTGCAAGGCTCTTTGGTCTATTTAAAAATAACACAATACTGGCGGTTTTGTTGACTTATTATTGTGGCATTTGCATAGTGAACTGATTTCATCTGGAGATATGCTCAGAGAATTTTCTGCCCCATTAGTGCTTTGAAACAAAAATGAGTGCTCTGGTTAAGCAAGGATCGCTGCCTACCTCTGCTTAAAACCAGAGCGGGACACCTACTTTCTGTATTTACCTGTTTTTCTGAGGTTGAGACTGGTTTCCTGTGTGTAGCAGTCACAAATAGCTTGCTTCATAACCAGTGTGTGCCCAACTCCATGTCCCAGGCTCTTCGGTAGTTAACTTGGAATTGGAGGTGTGTGTGTCCAGGTATATGCTGACCACAGATAATTCAGGGAAACAGTGGATGTGACCAGGGCAGAAGTGAGGAGAGGAAAGAGGGTGAAGGGTTCCCTGGCCTATTTTGTCAGACTCATTCTGCCCGTGCCAGATGCATTTTTTGTGGGTCTGACTGCCTCATCCATAGAATACCATTTTAAATTAGGACTCTACTCTTTCTCTACTCTTCTGACCCATGGAGATGTTTTAGAGCCAAATGGTGCAAGATTCTCAGCCCAAGAGTCAAGCCCTGTCTCATGTAGGACAAAGAACAAGGGACAGGCAGGGGAGATAGTTACAGATACCACTTTTTAACAAAACACTGGCATCCACTGTCACTAATGCTGGTACTTTGTTCTTCTGTGTTAAATCACTGTTAAAGAACTGGCATGGTAAATTGTTCAGGTATTGGATTACCAAGGAATGATAAAGAGAGAGAATCAAGGAAATTTTACATACCAGGGTATATAAACCTCAGAAATGTCAAGAAGTTTATGGAAAAATGAAGTTTCATACTTGATGGGTCTTCATAAGTTCATGGAAAATGCATAGTATAAAAAAACTGTGCTAGATTGAAATATTTTTGAACCAAAGTAAACATCTTTCTAATTCTATTTGTCACAAACTTTTTGATGTACCTTACATATAAGTATACACACACACACATATACATGCATATATACAGCTGATTCTTAAATATCTCATTAACTCCTAAGAGTATCAATATAAAAATTGGTGTTCAGAATGATGAACCAGAGACATCAACATTTTAAAATAAATTAAATTACATTCAGCATGCTCAGTCTCTTAAGGCATTCAAGTGAACCATATATTTTAAGCAATTTGTCATCAAAGACGGTTAAAATTAAAGTGATAATTTTTGAGCATATAGGATTAAACCTCAGTTTATCTTCAAATTCATTTATATGCTACATTACATTCTTCTATCTAATACCAGGAAACTGGAGTCTCGCTGTAAAATGCATGCTTTTTTGATGTGTGAAAAAAAAATCTATCCTCATTTTGAGAGTCTTTTCTCCAGAAAAGTCCTATTTCATCAGGTGCTGTTTCGTAAGGTCTTGGGGCACAGCTAAATGGTGGGTTAAGAGAACGCTGGCCAGAGGGAACTGGTTTTCAAGGTCAGACGCGGCCATGGAACATAGGTCCTTCCCTGACCCATCCATGGTTGCGACTGAGGAGCAAAGAGAACTAGCAGGCTTGTAAATGACTTGGCTGTTATCGGGGTGCTTGGGAGCCTCTTAGAACCTCGAGGAGGTGGAGTCTGTTATTATCCCCACATTACAGCAGGTGGAACAAGAACAACTAATCGGCATACTCGCGGGTCACGACTGGTTAAGGACTGCCGTGGAAGTGGAAGTTCCTATTTCTCTTTTCTTTTCTTTTCTTTTCTTTTCTTTTCTTTTCTTTTCTTTTCTTTTCTTGACAGGCAGAGTGGACAGTGAGAGAGAGAGACAGAGAGAAAGGTCTTCCCTTTCCGTTGGTTCACCCCTCAATGGCCGCTGCAGCCGGCGCACAGCGCTGAACCGATGGCAGGAGCCAGGTGCTTCTCCTGGTATCCCATGGGGTACAGGGCCCAAGCACTTGGGCCATCCTCCACTGCCTTTCCGGGCCACAGCAGAGAGCTGGCCTGGAAGAGGGGCAACTGGGACAGAATCCGGTGCCCCGACCGGGACTAGAACCCCGTGTGCGGGTGCCGCAAGGCGGAGGATTAGCCTAGTGAGCCGCGGCGCTGGCCGGAAGTTCCTATTTCATCTAAAACTCAACACCTGTCTTAAGTCCAAAGGAAAAAGCCCCATGCGCTTCCTTATTTTTTTTTTAAAGATTTATTTATTTATTTGAAAGGCAGAGTTACAGAGAGGCAGGGGCAGAGAGAGACAGAGAGATCTTCCATCAGCTGATTCACTCCCCAGATGGCTGCAATGGCTGGAGTTGAGCTGATCTGAAGCCATGAGCCAGGAGATTCTTCCGGGTCTCCCATGCAGGTGCAGGGACCCAAGGACTTGGGCCATCTTCTACTGCTTTCCTAGGCCATAGCAGAGAGCTGGATCAGAAGTGGAGCAGCCAGGACTCAAACTTGTGTCCATATGGGATGCTGGCACTGCAGGTGGCAGCTTTACCCACAGCTATGCCACAGCGCTGGCTGCCTCCTGTTTTTAACTCCTTAGTTTTCAGCTGTGAAAATCAGAGGAAAAGATGAAGGAGGGAGTGTGTTCCTTGTCTGTTCCTGTGTCCAGCATGTCTACTGCTGTTATTTCTGCAGAAACAGAAGCTCGGCAGTTTCACCCAGGAGTGGAGTCAGCAGTTTATGTGTGTGTGTTTTTTTTTAATATCCTCTTACAATTAATTATTCCTTTTAATAAATGCAATGAAAAGAATTGTTATTTCACTCACACTTTAATTGAATTAATAATTTATTCTGGCTATTAATGTTTTTTTAATATTCTGTGTATTATTTCTTGTTCTATTAGGCAGATATGGCAGGGAGATAAAATGTGAGGCTACACAGGACTGTGTGGATGAAGCTGTCTGTATAATGCATGGGGCGCTGACAGCTGTAGGTATTAAGCAGGTGCACGCTCTATACAGAGAGAAGCCCTGAGATGCAGTGATACCTTCTCGGTCATTGCCAAAGTGGTTGAGGTCCTTTGGATCACGACTTGGGTAGAAGCAAGTGAAATAGCAAAGTCATTGATCTATGACACCACATTTTTCATCCCCAAATGACTATGGAATCAGCAGATCCACTCTCGTTTCTCCAGTTAGAGACTGACCTGGGGATAGGCAAACTTTACACGCAGTACCTTGGCGATCTGGTTATGGGTCTAACTCTTGCAATAAATCATCATTTCTTCCATCTAGCAGAAATTTACATAGGACTCCATTGAGAGAGACAGCTTCTATGTTAGAGCTATAATAAAGGGCATGAGGGATGGATTAAGGCTCTTTTATAAGAAGTGTTCAGCACAGTGTCTCTAATTCTCTAAGGGCAGATAAAAGATGAGATTCTTTCTGGTGGCACAGGGCCAGTCTTCTGAACTTGACTGCCTTTTGTATAAGGTTACTGAGCCAAGCCTGGAGATAGTGTCGTTTGCTGTGTCTGGATAACAATAGGTCTGCTTTGTATCATTTTAGCCAGCGCACATTCTCTGTTCACTCACTTCTTCATTAGTCTGTGTTATTATCTCACAGGTGTGGAGTGCATGCTATGTGCATGGTACACAGGTAGTCAGGGTACACAGGTGATCACGATAATGATCCTTGCTTGCCTGGAAGCTCCCACTTCAGAGGGAGAAGCAGATGCTGACTATATAATTAAACAAGGAAGGTTCTGACGGCAGAGATGTTAAGAGGAGGAGCAGATGATGCGATGGGGTGGAAAAAAAGAAAGCAGAGTCAGATCACCAAGAATGGGCTATGGGACAGGGACAGTTGAACTGAGCTGCGCAGGGCAGGAGCCAGCCCTGCACAAAGCCTGCAAGGAAGAACTGAATAACTGAATTCTAATGAGAGGGCAAACAAGTGTGGAGCTTGTGTGCCTGCAGCCCTTGTGGCCTGTTTGCAAAAGAAAAAGGAAGTCACTGTGGCCCAGCATAGGGCTCTGTGCAGGAGCCAGCGAGTGGAACAAGGCAAGCGCAGGAAGGTCTACAGGGGCCAGGGTGAAGAGTCTGCGTTTTCTCTGAGTGCGATGTTAAAGATTAGGAGTTTTCAGCTAAAGAACGCATGGATTTTGTGTGTCCTTAAAACACCAGGTCGCGGTGTGCGTCTTGCACAGTGGTGAGGGAGCCTTGGAAGCAAAACTGCTTTGGAAGTTCTGTGGCGAACAGATGAGAGGCAAGAGGTGACCGTGGATACTGGGTGAGAGTGTGACGGCGAATATGCAGATGTGGAAGCTGGGGAAATAGATTTTTTTTGCAGAGAGAGCTGCAGCACACAGTGTTGGAATCTGTGATGGGAGAAGGGAAGGAATCAAGGGGTAGAGAACAGATTTGACTTCAGCGTCTGCTGGACGTGGAGGGTCTATGCTAGGAGGGTGGAGAGGGAGAGCTGAGAAAGCCCTCCTGCTCAGTTTAAGGTGTGCTTGTAGAACCAGGGGCATTTTCTTATGGGCTCAGCGTTGTGCAGCTCAAGAAGTACTCGGGACTTGGGGCCAGCGCCGCGGATCACTAGGCTAATCCTCCGCCTTGGGGCGCCAGCACACCGGGTTCTAGTCCTGGTCGGGGCGCCGGATTCTGTCCCCGTTGCCCCTCTTCCAGGCCAGCTCTCTGCTGTGGCCAGGGAGTGCAGTGGAGGATGGCCCAAGTGCTTGGGCCCTGCACCCCATGGGAGACCAGGAGAAGTACCTGGCTCCTGCCATCGGATCAGCGCGGTGCGCCGGCTGCAGCGGCCATTGAGGGGTGAACCAATGGCAAAAGGAAGACCTTTCTTTCTGTCTCTCTCTCTCTCAATGTCCACTCTGCCTGTCAAAAAAAAAAAAAAAAAAAGCCACGGGACTCGGGATGAATTTGCAGTTGTTAGGGACAGGGTGTAGCTGGAGACAAGTTACCTGTCAACCCTGAGGCTCTGCAGTATCCAAAGGCTGGAGAGGGGCGGGGCCAGGAAAGACACAGGGTGGGGTGTCAACAGCAAGTGACCTGTGACAGGGATCCACCAAACACAAGAGGAGGTTTTAACACGGGAGTGACTGATTCCTGGAAAACAAAAAGAGAGCAGTATCTGCGGGACTGGATAAAGTGAAGGCTTTGACTTTGGCAAGAGGGATTTCACAGGGACCGGAAGTGGGAAGTTAAAATAACATGACAATAAGTGGAGAGGTCAGTCAAGGCAAAACAGTAATGCTTGTGTTCAGATGCACAGTTGCGTAGAGATGAGAAGGGTCCAGGAGAGAAGCAAGTCCTTCCCACGCCCTAGAGCAGAGAAGAGAGGTGAGCTTAAGCAGGGATGCGTTTGTGAGACCCGGAGGCATTCTGTGTGTGTGATGCTGCTTTGGTTGCTGTTCCTACATTGGCCTTAAATTCTTCTCAACTGGAACAATCTGACGACAGCTATTTATAAGGTGCCCAACACAATGGGAAATTTAGCACCCAGGGAAGTGGATGTTCTACAAGATTCTTCTGCTCCTTGACTGGTTTGCTGTCACATGGCACGGTGGGAAATTTGGGGAGTGGCAGGAGGGACGTGAAGTTAGGGCGGAAGGGTCTGGGACAGCAGCAAATGTGGGAGGAAGGTTTCAAGTTTGACTTCCGAAGGCCTCGACATGGGCTACACCATGGCCGTTTATTCACATGTTCTCTCTTGTCTGAGTGCCTTTGACCTGGAGCTGTGAGCTCCAGCAAGAAAAATCAGGCAGAGGAAACTGTCTTAAACCACATAGAAAGCCTCACTTTGGAGAACTTTCCTTGCCATTTTTAGCCTCGCTGTGGGAGGTCCGCCCTCCCCTTCACCCCTCAAGTGGGGTGGCCCGTTCTGCAGAGGTCCCCTTTGTGTCAACATCAAGTCTCCAGTCTGGAGAACCTAGCCCAGTGCTCCCTGACCTAACGGCCAGCCCCATGCTCACTCACTGAATGGGGGATGTCATAGAATGGGGTAGCAGTGAAGTACTGTCACCTGCGCTGGGCGTCTTGCTGTTGGAGAAGAGTGCTTCCTGGAGATCAAACAACTCACAGCCCTAATTGGTGTTAAGTGGTGGGATAAATGTTTTAAAGTTTACAGGAGGGGGATCTGTGTTTACTTGCTTGTCCCCAGTGTTCTGCAAATGATACAAAGTGAACACACAAGCGCATTGACATGCCTTGCTAGTATAGACATGGTCCCGGACCTACTTGAGCTGTGGATGTTATTTGCTACAAATGGTTGTCCCAAAGCTTTCAGGAATGGTGCTTTGTTTTCTTCCTTTATTTTTTACATTAAAACTTTGCCAAAAAATTGGTTATTTATTTATTTGAAAAGTATAATGACAGAGACAAGGAGGAGAGACAGAGAGAGAGAGGAGATATCTATCTATCTATCTATGTATCCAGAGGTCTTCCATCCACTGATCCACTCACGAACAACTGCGGCTAGGCCATGCTGAAGCCAAGAGCCAAGAAATCCATTGGGTCTCCCATGTGCGTGGCAGCAACCCAAGTACTTGGACCATCACCCACTGCCTCCCCAGCACACTAGCAGGCAGCTGTGACTCCAGCCAGCGCTCTGATGGGGCAGGTGGCCCTGGCAGGTGGAGGCTTAATCTGCTGAGCCGCAGCAGCCATGCCTAGTGGATCTCTTTGAAATAGATCGATAGATGTTTTCTGGGATGGCATTGTCTTCTCTCTGATTCTAAGTGTCGTGGACTATCTGAGTACCTCATGCCAGACACGTAGGTGATCGATCACCCCATGTACCTGGGTAATAATCAGTGTAGAAGAGAGATTTGTTGCTGAATCCTGAATGTTCCCTTAATGTTGCTACATCTCTGGAACATGATAATTATTTAAATAAATTGGCCAAACTTGCTTTGTTGGCAGTTTGTGAACCTACACAATCTGTGCTCTAAGATTTTTTCATGCTTATTTTTGAATGCTATAGTAACTGGGTGATCTCACCTAAGTACTCATCGAGCCCAGCCCTGCTTAGCTCCTCAGATCAGAGGAGCTCAGGCATGTTCAGTGTGGCATGGCTGTTGGCGGTCAGTGTTTTCCTAAGTGCCAGTTTTCAGTATGGGTGCAGGTTGTTAAAATATCGCATTAACGTGCCCCTCCACCCCCCCAAAAATAAATGGAAAGTTTCCTGTTTGCTGTCTGGAATGGCCACTGGTGGCCACGTGGGAGCCTTCAGGGAGAACAGGGTGAGGTCTCGGGCTTGACTACTGGCACATCTGATGTGTGCCTACATGACTTACAGATAGCACGCGATAACTCACTCCCTAGCTGGCGTTCTTCCATCTGGCATTCATGGAGCTTTATTTCCCAAAAGTAACGGAGTGGAAGCCTATTAGTTGGATCATTTCTATCAGTGGGAATTCCAAGTATAGCCTGCTCTGCCAGCCTCCCCAGCCACTATTCCCTGTGGGGGTAGAGGGATGAGCCCAAGAGGAAGAGATGTATGAAGCCGAAAGTCTCTGCATGTGAGCACGTGACCACGGGGCGCTCCCTGATGACGGAGCCCCTTTTGTGCTTTGCAAGTGACCAAGCGTTTCCTCTCATTCTCGACTCTGTTCTCTCTCCTCTGAGATCCTAGGCACCTGGAAGGCAGGTGGGGTGTGAGGTATATTTGATCTCTGCATCTCCAGGTTCTTTGCATGGCTTCCGACACACGTACATTCGTGGAACACAAGTGGGCTGAATGGATGATGGGGCGTTGTTTTACACCTTCCTAAAGCCTCTGAGGTGTCAGCCAGATTGGGATAAATCTTAGAAAGCACCCATATAGTGCAATAAATACCGGTTCTTGTTATTATTGGGAACAGGTATCATTCACTTGGAGTGATCAGAACAAGAGCCAAAGTGCACTAAGTAGTGGATCTGAACACTCCGTCCAGTTCTTTGGCTTCCACTCTGCTTCATTGCCCCTTAATTTCCGGGAAGGGCAGATCCATTCTAATGGACAGCTGTTGGCTGTGTAAGAACCTGTAAGAGAGAGCAGAGTTAGGGAACCTCATCCCACGCTAGGTGACACGTTTTTCTCCCTCTTGTTCTTTCTTCCTTTCCGTTGTTCCCCTCCCTCCAGCAGACATGTATTGATTATCCATTTTATACCAGAGTTTTATTAGGTGCTGAGTATAAAAAAATGAATAAAGTGAACAAAGCTCTAATCTCATGGAAGATGAGCACTTAAACAGCTAAGTGTGATGTAAATGGAATGTAGGGTAGTGGAGATGGGACAAACTGCGGTGCTAGACAGAGAGAGGGTGGATCTGTTGGGCAATTATTGCCACTACTGTAATAAACACCCCCAAGTCTTAGCGAACCTAGGATACGTGCTCATGTCTCGTTCCTGCGGTGTCATTGTGGACGCTGAGAGCTTGCGTGATTCCCTCCAGTGGTGCTTTAAGGACCTGGGCTTTTTGCATTGTGTGATTTATGTTGGAACACTTCCTCTGCCTTGTATGTGAACAAGAGAGAGCGCGAGAGTAGAGAATCAGGCAGTGTGATTTGGAGCCAGGCCTGGGAGTGGAGCCTAGAACTGCGGCGTGTCCTCACCTAGATGCTGGGAAAGGCATCCTAACTGTGGGTCCAGGATGCAGGTGAGATAATGCAGTACATTCATAAGGCTGTGTCTGCACAGGGAACTGCTTTTTCTATACAGGAGCCTGGGGTTCCGGGCAGAATCTAAGAGGGGATCCATTTGTACTGTTTAACAGTGGGCCAGGCTTAGCCTGGGGCTGGTGTGAGGACCTTCTGGCAGACAGACTAACATGGAATAGGCGTGCATCTGCAGGTTTTTGGACCATGATCCAGGGAGAGGAGCGGTCAGGTGGCAGGGGCATTTCCAAACACCGTGTCACGTGGCTGGCCCTCTTGTCCTTGTCACTCCCCTGCTTTCCACTTGCCACTCATGGAGGCTGTTTTTCAGTGTGGTTCCTTAGCATCCAGCATCTCCCTACTGAGTCCACTCTCCGTGTGTTTCTGACCCAGTAGGTCTCAGATGAGGTTTGAGGATTTGCATTTCTGACAAACTCAGCAAATAAAGCTTAAGTACCCCTTCATCAGAACACTGAGACCAGAAATATTTCAGGTTTTGGATTTTTTTTTTTGCATTCTACAATATCTGCAGATAGGTAATATTAAGACATCTTGAGGATAGAACCCAACATGAAATTCTCCTATGTTTCATACACAACTTATATGCATGGTCAGGGGATAATTTTACACAATATGTTCGATTCGCTTGCATCTTGAATGCAGCCCATCATCTGAGGTCAAGTGTGGAATTTCCCACTTCCCTTGTCATGCATGCCAGGGCTCAAGAAGCTTTGGATTTTGGATCGTGTTGGATTAGGGATGTCAGCAAGACCTGATAATTCTGGCCCCGGGACTGTGCTTGGAGACCCACTGTGCTGCCCTGTCACCTCAGGAACATAAAGGCAGAAGGGAGCAAGGCGGGGAGGGACATCCATGGAGAGACCCTCAGAAGCAGCCAGGATGGGAGCGGCCCCCGAGGGAGGCTGTGGGGCTCAGCATTTCTGGCTCTCTGAACCCCTCCTCTCATTTCCACCCGTCCCTTCTCCGCGCGTGGATAAAGCACGTTAGAAATGCGTCTTTTTTTAGACAGATGCCAGGTGGGGGACTGGGAAGGTCTTGCCAAGTCAGGCCACACCTAAGCCAGGAATATCCTTCAAAAGGCAGAGCATAGGCAGCCACCTCTGGAAACTGATGGCTCCCTCCACACCTCCACGGTGACAGCCAGAGCTGCTCCTTTCACAGCTTGGCAAGCACTCTAACTCTGACTCACATTATTCTAAAAGGGAAAAAATTACCTGTGAGACTGATATTCCTTCAAGAAGATTCTTCATTGGCGGAACTTTTCATAAACCTTATTTGGGCATTATTTGGAAATGAAATTTGTGCTCTTCCTGCTCATAAACTTTTCTGAAACCTTTTTTTCCCTTTTTTAATGAAAGCTTAGAAAAAGACTGGTGATTTTAAACCATGCTATGTGACATTGATATGCCTTTGGTAGCAGATAAGTGCCACTGGCTGATGTGAAGACGCTTTGCCTGGAAAATACGAAGCTATTGGTATTCGAAATTACAAGGTACAGAGTCAAATTTTCCATTGGTTCAAAAGCAATCACCAGGCACTGATTTGCAGTGGTTGGGTTCTGTGCTCGTCACAAATCCTTCTATCCATGTTGCATTAGATACAGGAGGCGGGGACTTCTGGTTGCCCTGAAAGAACCGTCTGGGAGCCCCCATGTGCCGGGCTGTTCTTGAACACAGGCACAGATGTAGGGGACACAGGCAGTGTGTGGTGGTCACCTCCTTGGTCCTGCTTTAGTTCCACAGGAAGAACAATGCTGTCTGCATGGTCTCAGTTTTTTGCCCTTGAAATACAATCTGCCTGCTGTGCTGATAACCAGCAGCTCTCTCCTCGCTAATTCAAAATAGGTCCCTATGGATCGGCCTCCCCTCCATCCGAATTGCAACACACTCTTCCTCTCCTCCTGTTTAAAATAAGGATGAGTATGCTTAGAGTGTTTAAGAGTTGGGAGCTGCTTCAGGGATAGGTATTCGTAGTTTCATGAATTATTTATGTAAGCAAATGTATACCGAGCATTTATGTGTTGGAGTGTATGCCTGATCATTCTAGAAGGGGTGTTGTGCAAATGTATCATGCCACAGCATCACCATTTTGACATATGTAGTGCGGGGGAACCAAAACACCACTCCTGGGATAGAACAGGATTAGTTGAGTTTGGAATCATTTGGCTCTCATGATGCAAAACTAAGTAAATGCATTTTATCATCTTCCCTGTTGTGTAAGGATAAAGCCCAGCCTGGATCTGTTTGGGCTTCATGCCTGGAGTTTTGAACTAAACGCAGTCCCATTGGTGGGTAGTCGGATTGCATTGTTTTCCTTTTTGTTTTGATTTTTCCTTTCACAGAGCATAGATCCGGGAATGCAGCAGTATGGGGTTTTAAAGGTTTACAGCCTTTTCCTTATAGGGAAATTCACACAATAGCATAAATCAAGTCTAATGTTTAACTCTTTGTGTAAAACCACCTCTCTCTCTCCCTCTCTCCGATTTCCCATCACACATATGCAGGTGTGCGTGTGCACACACGCAGCTTGGGGTCTGCAGTAACCCTTAATGAGGCATTCAGTTGCTTAATTGGCAGCAGGACAGGAAGTACAATGCCGGCCGGCACTGCGGCTCACTAGGCTAATCCTCCGCCTTGTGGCGCCGGCACACCGGGTTCTAGTCCCGGTTGGGGTGCCGGATTCTGTCCCGGTTGCCCCTCTTCCAGGCCAGCTCTCTGCTGTGGCCAGGGAGTGCAGTGGAGGATGGCCCAAGTGCTTGGGCCCTGCACCCCATGGGAGACCAGGAGAAGCACCTGGCTCCTGCCATCGGATCGGCGCGGTGCACCGGCCGCAGCGGCTGTTGGAGAGTGAACCAACGGCAAAAGGAAGACCTTTCTCTCTGTCTCTCTCTCTCACTGTCCACTCTGCCTGTAAAAAAAAAAAAAAAAAAAAGGAAGTACAATGCTTGGAGCCTCCGTTCTCCCATACGTGGGTATTTCCAGTCTTATCTTCACTTAAAACCCTTTCCACCACTACCTGTGGTGGCTGGGAGCACCTGCCCGCTTGGCCTGTGGTGCCACCCCCTCCTCGTTTCTGGCCCATTGCAGGTTCTGAGTGGAAGACAGGGAATCTAGAGTGTGCCTGTCACACACATGGAAGCCCATCCCCATCTCTGAACATAGTAAAGCATGAAATGCAAAGACTAAAAGGTGAGCCAGGGGTTCAGGTTTTTACCTATCTTGTCTGTAGTTCCAAAATCATTTAGGGAAGCAGCCCCAAAGGTAGTCATCAGTCAGCCAGTGTTGATCAAGAAGAAAGGGCAAATCTCCTGCTTTGCTCGTTAATTTCCTCTGTGAATTTCATCTTGGAATGGAACGGTGACTTCTTGCTGACATTCCGGCACCTTTCCTGACACCCGCCCAGAGTCCCACTCGGAAAAGGAGATATAATTGCTCTCCACGATGCATCTTTTCTGAAATCTCCAGGAGACACAAGTATTAAAATGAATAGAAGGTGCCTGGCAATTCTCATCCTGCCAGCGATAAGCAATCTTGCCTGTTAAGTGTCTCCCGGCGCAGGCAGACACTAAATTCCACGCACAGTCTCTGGCAGGGCACAGGCTGATGGATTGAGTGTATCTACACTTTGTATACAGTTAATGAACTGGGGATGGTTCCATAAGAGGAAGACTGATAGAACCCACAAGTCTATAGCCAGTTGCAGGTCAGAAGGAGAACGAGGAAGCGATCCAGGGAATCGGAGATAAATCAGGGAGAAAGACATCGCAAAGGGTCCTGGGAAGCTGGGTATGCAGGCAACGCGAGAGGCTGGCCAGACAGGGAGTCGCGGGAAACGCACCACTGATGAATGCTTCCGTGCTTGCATCCCCAGCACGCTGGGGTTGGGCAGCCGCATGTACGCCTTGAACAAGAATCTTCTTTCTAAATCCTAGAAGCATCCATCTGGAAAGACGTCAGACGGTGTTCCGATGCCATTATTTTAAAGTGGAGAGTACAAGTAGGCAAAATAAATTGCCTCAAAGGTCGAACAAGCCACGGCCTGGCCTTGGTTGCTCTTTAAAAGAAAATGAAAAAAAAAAGTTTCAGAAAAGAAAAAAAAAGTAAAAAGAAGCCCGTCCGTTGCTAACAGCTAGAGTCCAGTATTTGCAGAGGGCGTAGGGAAGTTCTTGAAGTTTCTGTTTTCTCCAGAGGAACCATGGTTGGCATGCATTTTGTTTTCATTTCTCATTGTACAAAATATACACACTGTGCATCCCACTAAAATGAAACCCTCTCTCCATGCTGATCTCTGCTTTCTTTTATTTACAAACAGCATACTGACTGTATTCTCCTGTGTCAGGATGCATAAATTAACCTTGTTTCTCTTACCTCAATGAATAATTTCCATTTTCCATAGTTTCAGAATATATTCCACTAGTTCCTTATAAATTCATGCACAAGTACTTTCCACTTCTGCATACCTAATGAGCTACCGCACACATTCCTGGCTCTGGAGTTACTGGGATTCATGATATATATATAGGTAAAGGTTACTAGAATTTTGAGAGATTGCCTGGCAAAAGAGCTATTGGAAGGTGTCGTTCTGTGGATTTGCATAGATGTTTTCAGAAAACCTGGTCCAAAATAGGTGTTTCTAACTTTATAAAAAAGATTTATTTATTTATTTTGAAAGTCAGAATTAGAGGGAGAAAGAGAAAAATAGAGAAAGAGAGAGAGAGAGAGAGACAGAGAGACAGAGAGACAGACACAGAGAGAGAATCTTCCATCCACTGGTTCACTCCCCAAATGACCACAATGGCCAGGACTGGGCAAGGCCAGAGCCAGCAGCCAGGAGCTTCTTCTGGGTCTCCCATGTGGGTGCAGGGGCCCAGGGACTTGGGTCATCCTCCGCTGCTTTCCCAGGCACATTAACAGGGAGCTGGATCAGAAGTAGAGCTGCTGGGACTTGAATCAGTGCACATATGTGATGCCAGCTCTGCGGATGGCGCCTTAACCCATATTCCACAGCGCTGGCCACTGTTTCTAACTTTTGACATTTGTCAGTTGATTGATAGGTAGCAAATGTTTGGTTTATGTATACTTAGTCAGTGTCTCTTCATATTTACTGGGTATTTTAATTTCATTTTCTCTATGTTTAGCTTGTTAACATTATTTGCCACATTTCCCCCTATAGTTTTTTAAATTGTATTTTGTAAGACTATAAAATATATTGAGGTAATTGGATCATTGTCAGGAATGTTACACTTTGCAGTTTCTTATTTGTACTTTATTTTTTAATTATATATTTTTTCTGAATAAAGGGTTTAATTTTTAAGTAATCATATTACTTTACCTTTTACCTCTGAACTCACTGCTTAGAAAGTTCTTTCCTACCTGAAGATTTTGAAAACTATGAATGACTCTCCAAATGGTTTTTGTAATATAACCTTTATGTTTAAATTGTTGCTCCATCTGCAATGTACTTGTGTTTTACATCTGGAGGGGGATCCAACTTACTCTGTAGCAGCAGGTGCATAGTCCCAGCATTGTTTACTCAGTAATCTGCCTACTCCTGGTGATGGGAGTACCATCTTCATGAAATAACCATGACTCTAGTCATCTGGCTCAGATTCTGGATGCCTTCTCTCTCTATTGATTGGCGAGATTATTAGTGGGCTCTTTTTAAGTGCTGTAGTTTTATACATGGTTTTTAACACTTGTCAGGGATACTTCCCACATTACCTACCCTTTCCAAGTTTCCTGTAAGGTATAGCGAGTGGTGAGGGACAGGGCAGGGCAAAGGAGAAAGGACTCACTCGGCCTGGGTCTTGTGCTCCTCCACCTGGGAGAGTGGACGCTCAGCTGCCGGGCATCAGGGAGCTTTCTTTGGCATTCTTGGTGACACAGGCGTCTTGCTGTGAGCGCTGTGGGGGTCCCAAGCACAGGGCATTGACTTGTGACTCCACTCCTGGCCAGAAATGTCTACAATCCTTTGGATGATAGTGGCGGGTCTCCTCACTGGGAACTAAATATTGGACAATAGTCTTGAGTTCCTTTTTACACGCTACCTTCCCCAACTTGGGGCTGATGACCTGGGCTTTCTGCCTACCTGGCTGTTCCGTCCATCCTCACTGAGCTCCACATGAAGTGTGAGATCCCTTCCAGGTCCACCTGAGGGAATCTCTTTGCCGGTGGAGTCAGTATCTGCTCCAGTGGTTGGGGAGTTCGGCACTGCCACCTGCCCATCACCTCTGCGCCACTGGGCCTGCCCGATCTCCATTGGAGCCACCACCTCGAGAGTGCCTGGCACATATAAGCTCTCAAAGTGTGGTAAAAAAGAAGGAAAGGAGGAGAAAATTAGGAAAAGGGAGAGAGAGGGGAGAAGACTAACACAACATGTCTTAGGCATTTGGAGCCTGTAGCACATATGTGAGACACAAGGCCCTGAGGTCTGTCCTTGGTGCTAGTTTTTGTTAATTTGTTAATTGCTTTACTCCTTGTTTCCTTATGTATGTGTGCCAGTCAGTTATCTGGATGGGGAGTATTTCATATCCCAGCTAATAGCAGTGATTTTGGCATTGGTCAGATCTGAGTATGAATGAGTATTGGCAAAACCGCCTATTGGTTTTGAGATGACTTTAATTTCCTCTTTAAGTCTACGTTCTTTCTCCTTAGGTTAATCATGAGGCTTAAATGAGATAATTCCTTGAACACACCTAATGCAAAGCCTTAGTAAAGTGAGCATCCCATTGCTATTAGCTTCCATAAATATTTCCATTATTTTTATCATTAACATTACTATTTTATTGCTATTAAATAGTAGCTACACACGTCTGTCTCTTTAAGGCCTTTGGTGCTACACTGAGCCAGCTGTTATCATAAAAGTTAAGCAGAAGGTCCGGCATTGGGAGTAGTGGATAAAGCTGCTGCCTGCGATGCCGGCATCCCGTAAGTGCACCAATTTGAGACCTGGCTTCTCCACTTCCGATCCAGCTCCCTGCTAATGCATCTGGGAAAGCAGCAAAAGATAGCCCAAATGCTTGGGCTCCTGCACCCACATGGGAGACCTGGAAGAAGCTCCTGGCTTCAGTCTGGCCCAGCCCTGGCTATTGCGGCCATTTGGGGAGTGAACCACGATTAGAACACTCTCTCTCCCCTCTTTCAAATAAATAAATTAAATATTTTAAAAAGAGTTAAGCACAATCATTATATATGACAATATATTTTTGGGGAACTAACAATACTTAGTCATTTTAATTTTCCAAAGCCACGCTATTCCAGTGATGATAGATTCTTGTTGACAAAGGACAAAGTGTTACTCAGAAAGATGACTTGCTTTCCTTCCAGGAAGCACGTTGGCTTTATCTAAAATTAGTGCCTCCTCTTCAGCTCTTTAGCTTCAGGGTCTTGGTGCTTCCTGCTCCTACTGCCCACAGAGGTCTTGCCTTCAGTGTTCCAGTGGTTTCCTTTCTTCTTTTGAGATGGCAGTGTATCAAGGAGGAGGGCTTTGCCAGTTGAGAATGGCACCACCACCTGAGTCTAGTCAATTTCTGAGCAGTGCCTGGCACCAGACACATCCATGTATTTTTAACTTTTGTTTAAATTTACATGACCTAACATGAGACCTACGTACTTAAATTTTGAATGTCCACTACAGTCATCACATTAATTCCAGGGATGTTCTTGCACAGCAGTTCTGCAGAACTGACTCATCTTGCATAATTGAGACTTTATGCCCTTTGCTGAGTAACTCTGTGTTTCTGCCTCCCTCCAGCCTCTAGGAACCACCACTCTCCAGTTCCATGAGTCTGATTGTTTTCAAAACAGTATGTAGCCGGCGCCGCGGCTCACTAGGCTAATCCTCCACCTAGCGGCGCCGGCACACCGGGTTCTAGTCCCGGTCGGTGCGCCGGATTCTGTCCCGGTTGCCCCTCTTCCAGGCCAGCTCTCTGCTGTGGCCCGGGAGTGCAGCGGAGGATGGCCCAGGTGCTTGGGCCCTGCACCCCATGGGAGACCAGGAAAAGCACCTGGCTCCTGGCTCCTGCCATCGGATCAGCGCGGTGCGCCGGCTGCAGCGCGCTGGCCGCGGCGGCCATTGGAGGGTGAACAAACGGCAAAGGAAGACCTTTCTCTCTGTCTCTCTCTCTCTCACTGTCCACTCTGCCTGTCCAAAAAAAACAGTATGTAAATGAAATTATTCAGTATCTGTCCTTGTGTGACTGGCTTATTTTACTTAGCATCCTGTCCTCAAGGTTCATCCACGCTGTTGCAATTGGCAAGATTTCTTTTTTTTTTTTTTTTTGAGGCTGAATATTCCATTGTATGCATAGATCACATTTTCTTTAACTTGTTGCCTTTGCCTTCCCTCACTTTTTAGACACTATAATGAAATACCTGAGGTAGGCTACTTTATAGAGATAAGAGATTTATTTAGTTCACAGTTTTGGAGCCTGAAAATCCAGTCCATGGTCCTGTGGGCCCCGTTGGTTGAGCTTCTGATGAAGGCTTGTGGTTGGATGGGATTGTGGCAGGAGCAGGTACAGATGGGAGAGGTCACAGGGCCAGATAGACAGCCACAGAGCGATTCGTAACCAGTCCTATAACCAGTCACTCCCCAGAGGATTCAGCTTCTGACAAGAACCCCCTGAGTCCCTTTTGAGTGCACAGAACTTTCGATAACTCAGGAATCCCCCGCTGCATTCCACTTTAGAAGCATCCCAGCTCCTCAATGGCACCACACTGAAGCCCAAGGCCCTGACTTGTGTCCCCCTTGGGACAAAGCACTCCCAAACCATGGCACCTCTTGGCTATTGTTGATGGTGTTGCTGTGAACATTGGATTGCTAGTGTATTTTGGGCCTTTACTGTTTGCCTGTCGACTGTCCATCATCTTCTCCTAGAACATAAGGGGCAGGAGTGTGGCTCTGCTTTGTTTACTGTTGTATCCTTTGGCTGTAGAACAGCAGTGTCCTGGAGTTGGCTCCCGGAATCTGTTTCTTTTTTCTTAACTAAGATGGGGATCAGTGTAAGTTGAGTTCTAGGCTCTACAGTATGACTGGTTACACCTTCAGCCTTGGCAACCCTGGGCCTAGAGGGTGTTATGTTTGCTTCACCCCGAGTGCTTGTCCTGTACCTAGAACTGCAGCCTATCCTCCAGAGTCAGGAGTGATGCCCTGTTTTAGGCCAAAGTCAACTGCAAGCCTGGTTTTACTAGAAGGCCCAGGTCCACTCAGGGCCAGTATAATCAGCCTGCACAAGTGCTGGAGGACCCGGGAGCTCCATGCTGACATATGGGGGACACTTCCTGTTCGCAATAACACTCCAAACCCTATCCCTCCAACCTGCAAGGACTTGCCTAGTTCTCTCCCTCACGTTCTCTCTCTCAGCATGTTGCACTCTTATTTTAAAAAATTTTTAAAAGAATTATTTAAGGGGGCCGGCGCCGTGGCTCACTTGGTTAATCTTTCGCCTGCGGCACCAGCATCCCATATGGGTGCCAGGTTCTAGTCCCGGTTGCTCCTCTTCCAGTCCGGCTCTCTGCTGTGGCCCAGGAAGGTAGTGGAGGATGGCCCAAGTGCTTGGGTCCCTGCACCCACATGGAAGACCAGGAAGAAGCTCCTGGCTCCTGGCTTCATATCGGCGCAGTGCCAGCCATAGCGGCCATTTGAGGAGTGAACCAACGGAAGGAAGACCTTTCTCTCTGTCTCTCTCTCTCTCTCACTGTCCATAACTCTACCTGTCAAATAAAAAAAAGGAATTATTTAAATCGCATAGTGATAGAGACAAAGGAAAAGGGAAGGAGGCTGGGGGGAGGGAAGAGAGAGAGAGAGAGAGAGAGAGAGAGAGAGAGAGAGAGTCGTTTTCTATCCACTAGTTCATTCCCCAAATGCCCGCCAGAGCCAGGGCAGGGTCAGACTGATGTCTGGAGCTGGAAACTCTGTCCGGGTCTCCAGGTGGGTAGCAGAGGCCATTCGTCTGCAGACAGACCCGGCGCATGAGCAGGAAGCTGAATCAGAAGGGAGGCAAACCAGCACTCATCCCAAGTAGCAGCTTAACTCGCTGCGCCACGGTCCCGGCCTCTCCTCTTTGTTATCTTTCAGGACTCAGTGACTCTTCTCACCAAAATCAAGGTTGCTTCCTGGTGTGTTTTGCTCCTTGCTCTAACCTGAGTACACAGCCCAGTGCTCAGATGCCGTCAGAGCAGATTCACGGAACATTTATGGGTCGGTTGGTCTCCCCCTCCAAGCCACACCCCAGATCTGGCACAAGGGAAGGTGCCACTTGCCTGCATCTCTCCCTTGGCTTCCTGTTAGTCTTTCCCGCCTAGTCTCTTCACTCTGCTGCACCTGCAGCATGTGTGTCTGGGATCCCAGAAGGATGCTCCAGAATTTTGGCTTACAGTGGCTTCCTCCTTTTCTCTCTTCACACAAATAGCATCCAGATTCCCTTGCCCAGGTTTCTGGCATCCAGCATGCTGGCTCCCACATCCATCCTATGTTCCCTGTCTCTGGCTTCTTGTTCCACCCACGCCAGGTAACTCAGCTTCACCATATACAAGGGACCTTCCAAAAGTTATGGAAAATATGTGTCTTGGAAAATCTATGTATGCATTTCAAAATTTTTTTGCACCAAAATAAACTTATTTTTATAATTCCATTTTCCTTAAGCTTTAGTCTTCTAAGTTATTTATTTATTTAGCTTTATTTATTTTATTTGAAAGGCAGAGTTAGAGCGAGAGAGATCTTCATCTGCTGGTTCCCTTCCCCAGATGGTTGCAATGGCTGTGGCTTAGCCAGGCTGAAACCGGGAGCCAGGAGCTTCTTCCAGGTCTCCCACACAGGTACAGGGCCCCAGGGACTTGGGCCATCTTCTGCTGTTTACCTAGGTATATTAGCTGGGAGCTGGATCGGAAGTGGAGCAGCTAGGTCTTGAACCATCCTCTGACTCACTCCTCAAATGGCTGCAACAGACCAAGCTGTGCCGATCCGAAGCCAGGAGCCAGGAGCTTCCTCTGGGTCTCCCACGTGGGTGCAGGGGCCCAAGCACTTGGGCCATCTTCCACTGCTTTCCCAGGCCATAGCAGAGAGCTGGACCGAAAGTAGAGCAGCTGAGACTCAAACTGGTGCCCATGTGGGATGTGGGCGCTACAGGCGGCTGCTTTACCCGCTATGCCACAGCGCCAGCCCCGATCCCTTTTTTTTTTTTTAATTTTTTGAAAATTTAAAAATTTTCAAAAAATTTAAAAATTAAATTTTTTTTTAAAATTATTCTGCTGCTGAGCAGATTGCTTTCTGTTGCAGGTCCTGTAGCTTCAGGTAAGGACGGGCTATTTTCACTTTGGTAACGACCCAGCAACTAGGGCCTGGTTGTGAGCTTCCAATATGGTACCATGAAAATCCCTGGCGTTGAAAGGACTCAGATCAGAGCGGGAATAAAAAGGCATTTGATGAGGCTCTTAGTGTAACAGTATGTCTCGCTCATCTTTCCTCCTTAGCATCTGAAATCGACAATGGCCTAGAGCCTTCTCGGCAGATGGACCATGTTTGTGCCTTAGCCACTTAACAGCCATTAGCCTAATTCTGTACACTGCAGCCAAATTAAATAATAAGTAAGAGCCTATGAAAAGCTGGTTTGGAGACAACGCTGCTGCCTTTCACTTGACAGCATTCTCGGAAGCAGATGCTCCCTCTCCACCCTATTAACCTGGCCCTGTGAATAAGGAGCCTTCCACACAGAAACAGAGACGGACAGAGGCTGGGGCGGAGTCGTGTGGCTTCTAGAGAGTGGGAGGAATCCTCCTCACGAAAGCCCAGTTTCTAGCCAGTGCTCCCCACTGTGTGCCAGCTACCAAGCAGACAAGAACTTTGACCCAAAGTAGCAGGAAGGGGCTTTGCTTACTCAAAAGCTACCATTGGTGTTAATAAACACAAAGATATTTCAAACAGTTTGTGGAAAAATACAATTGAAATAAGTTTCTCTTGGTGCAAAAAAAAAAAAAAAGAAAAAGAAAAAGAAAGACTTAAAATCCATGGACAGTTGTTTCATGGTAGGCCTTTTCTATGGGTTTTTTGAAGACCCTCATGTGCTCAATTTTAAAATAATTTTGTACTTGCCTTGTAAATTATATTTTTTATGGGTTTTCCAAGTACCCTTGTAGTAAATGATCCATAAAGGTTGACAACAAGAAAGTCACACCCTGGTCTTAACTTCTAATGCACCTAATAAAAAATTCTCGCACCTCACCTTGCTGTCTTGTATCTGTGCGCTTCCTTAGAGACCACTGCCCAGAAATGCCTCCCTCCCCCCATCCCAGACAGCCTTCAAGGGCAACCTCAGTGCCCTGGACACAATGTGGTTCTCCATGTGTTCTCTCCCCCGAGTGGACCCAGACAACTCTGCATCCTTGATGGCGTGAGGGTGGTTTTTAATGGCATTTGCTGGTAGGATGGATGTTCCACATGTGCTGTGTTCCCAGGCTCTGGGGTCCCTGAGGACAGGACTCCTTACTGTTGGCCTGCGTACTTCCTACCCTTATCTTCACGTGTGTCTGGTGTACAATATTCCTACGAATATTTCTATAGACATTACACACTCAGTCATCATTGTTTGCATGGATGCATGCAGGCCTAGGGAAGTTTTCACTTTATGATTTCCCTCTCTCCCTCCCTTACCCTTTAGTGGCCTTTGATTCCTTCTCAATGTGGTCGAATAGGTCTCTATATCGTGTAAAATGTTTCTCTTAATGGCAAGTACTCATTACCTGGTCGTTCAGGGATTAGATTTGAAGATTCTTCTCCATGGTGTGGCTTCATTTTTCTCCCCTTAAAGACTAGCAGAAAATGGAAACAACAAAATCATTAATTTTCACTAAAAAAGAGAAGCTTTATTGTTCTAGCAGCCAGGTACCTTCTGCAACAGTTATACCCCATAGATAAGCAGGCTTTGTTCTCAGGCTGCGGTAGCTGTGACTGGTGGTGGGGGCATCCCCTCTGTTTCTCTCTTCCTACCTCTGCCACAGATTCTACACTGTGGGGCCTCCACCCTCCAGGTACAGACAGGAAGGGAAACGTTGAGTTATTTTGCTGTTGTTGTTCTGATCTTGAGTGGCCTGCACATTGTGGGTCCCTGGCAGTGGCATAGTGGGTCAAGCCACCCCCTGTGACAATGGCATCCCATGTGGGTGCTGGTTCCTGCCCTGGCTGCTCCACTTCTGAGCCAGCTCTCTGCTAATAGTTTGGGAAAAGCAGTAATGGATGGCCCAAGTATTTGGGCCCCTGCTATCCATATAGGAGACCCAGGTGAATTTCCTGGTTCCTGGCTCCAGTCTGACCCAGCCCTGGCCATTGTGGCTATGTGGAGAGTGAACCAGCTGATAAAAGATCTCTTTGTCTCTTTCTCTCTCTCTGTCTCTCCCTCTCTCTGTCTCTCTGTCACTCTGACTTTCAAATAAATAGAAGAATACAATTTCAAGTGTCTACCACAGTTAGCAAGAAATATCATGGGGCCAGGAGGCACACACTGGTTGGTTTTCAGGCATCGGGACAAGACCAAATGGTCTGTTGTCGTGGCAACATTGCTTTGATTTTGCAATAAGCTTGGAAAATGAGGTGCTAAGCCTTCCAAAAATAAAAGCATACTGTATTTTTCTCCAAATTTTTGTACGATATTTTCATGATGTATTTTAGAACTAAAATTGAGATCCATCTTCCTGGCTACAAGAGGGTAGAGGTAGGGTGCCTGGGGCTTTTTGGATGGCATAAGTAAAATTTGCATGATGTATGTGTGTGCATGTATGTGCTCATGTGTGCATGGTTAATATCATGAACAGGTCTTTGTAGACCATTACATGAAATAAGATGAAATAAAATGAAATTCCTATCACCTATCCCAAAAGAGGGAGCCTTCTCTGGACAGGTCACTCAGTGAGGTGTAGCTTTACATGGGTGGTTTTCTTTGGTATTATCAGTCTGCGCAACATCAAATCTGGTTGGGGCTCAGTGCTTGACAAAACACAGAATGGTCATAGGCATCCAAGCTTCTTTAGTGCATCAATTCCTTTTCTAATGAAAAAGGAAGAGGAGAAAAAATAGGAAAAGTTGTTGGTAGGCTAAAAAGAGCTTAACAAACCAAGAGAGAAGGCATAAAGAGATCAGAGGTGAGACAAAAGAGGGAGATGAACCAATGGAGTGGATTAAAGAGAAAGTAGACCTTTGAGGGTCTCTGAAGAACCAAGCTGCCCTGCAGAGGAGACCGCCAGACCTTCCCTGCCGCCCGGGTTCCCGTCAAGTCCATCTGTAGGGCAGGTGAGCCTACCTTTAGGTGAAGGTGAATCCATTTCAGTTAATGACTTGCAATTAAAGTAGTCAAATCCGACAAGTGCAGCCGCATCTTCTAACACCGTTCCCCAGGGCCAGATGCTCACAGAGCTGTTATTTAGGGGGAGAGCGCCTCTTCCCTAGATTAACCACCTGACAACATGCCTCCTGGTGTGGATGTCCTCTCAGGGTCAGAGGTCAGCAGTTAATTAGGGCAGCTTGACACTGGCATTGCCGAGAGCACAGGATGCGTCACTGCCTAGACAGGGCAAGGGACCTTGGAAGTTGGATGCAGGGCTCTAATCAAGCCCTGGGAGGCAGGGGGTCTGTTGCCACTACTTAGCTTGCTTACATCACAGCACCAAGGTTGCAGGCCGAGCCTTACCTAGACAGGGTCAGAGGTTGCAGCTCTCTGAAAGGAGCAGGTGGTCTGTTTTCTGATGTACTTTATTAGGTCCACATCAGGTCAACACCTTGGATTTCTTAGGGCTCCCAATGCCCCTTCAGGCTCCTGGGGATTCCGTCTGTTTCTGACACTCAGGGTGGCTGGCACCCAGTGTGTACTCACTCAGGTTTTACAGAATACATTGCAGTTTTCTAAAAGGAAAGCGTTCTGTGTTTGTTGTGGAAAGTTTCAGGAAGCAATGGTAAGCAAAAACAAAACAGAGCGATTAGCTCCGTCTGGAATTTGCCACTCCCAGTGCATCATTGTTAACCTTGTGGTGTCCAGGCTTCAGTTGTTTTTCAGACAGTTATAGATTTAACTATATTTTTCATTTGCCAAAGTGATTGCATTATACAATCTTTGGATACCTGCTCCAACACCATATATATGTATCTTTCTATATCATTACCGATTCTATAAGGAATACTGCATTGCTGCAAAATACTCTACTTTACAAACGGGCCATTGTTTATTTGGGTCATAGTCCTCACTCAGCAAGTGGGAGAGCTAGGCTGCTCCCGGGTGTTGGATGTTGTAAACGCCATGCTCAAGAGCATCCTCGTGGGTAAGCCTTGCTTCCCAAGCGTGGTTATTTCCTTCGGATAAATTCATCCAGAGGAGTTGTGGCAGAGACCGTGCCAGCAGAGTGCATTGTGACACCTGCTGTCCACTTGCCCTCCCGCTGGCTCACTGCACCCTCCTGGCGGTGTAGCATCAGCCTGCTTATCTGCTGCTTCTCTCCTTGGTCATCTCCCTTGTCCACACTATTAGGATTTTGTTTAGGTTTGTGAGTTTGGTAGCTGGAAATGCCATGTCATTGTTTTAAATTGCATTTTTTGGAATAGTAATGAGTTTGAAATTTTCCCTACATGTCAATTGTCTACTTGGTCTTTTTTTTTTCCCCAATTACCTATTCATGTGGATCCCAGCTGAGATCTTAGAAGAGGCACTGTGACAACGTCTATGCTTCCTTCTCCTTGGAGAGGCGTAAAACAGACAATATGTTGCCTCCACGGTGTTCATAAAGTAAAGGTTTTGAAACATAAGGGGGAACACATAGATGGCTAGAGAGAGGAATTCAAAATGAAGGTTTTATTTTTTATTAATTTAAAAAATATTTATTTTATTTATTTGAAAGATAGAGCTACAGAGAGAGGTAAAGACAGAGAGAGAGAGAGGTCTTCCATCTGCTGGTTCACTCCCCAGATGGCTACAATGGCTGGAGCTGCTCTGATCTGAAGCCAGGAGCTTCTTCCGGGTCTCCCACGTGGGTTCAGGAGCCTAAGACTTGGGCCATCTCCTACTGCTTTCCCAGGCCATAGCAGAGAGCTGGATCAGAAGAGGAGCAGCCAGATCTCGAACCGGCGCCCATGGGGGATGCTGGCGCTTCAGGACAGGACTTTAACCTGCTGCGCCACAGTGCCGGCCCCCAAAGTGAGGGTTTACCGAACAGCAAAAACTCAATGATCCACAAATGGTAAAAGAAAAAAATGTCTTAGGAAACCCAGTGCTGAGGTGAGATTCCCAGGCTGAGTCTGTTCCATCAAGAAAAGCTGCAAGAATTCAGTGTCTATCCAAGAGCACTTCCAAGAGCTTGTGGGAAAATGGAATTAAAAGGATGGAATGTGGGGCCAGTGCTGTGGTGCCACAGGTTAAGCCACTGCTTACGATGCTCTTATGCCATGTCTGAACGCTGGTTCGAATCCCAGCTGCTCTGTTTTCATTCCATTCCCTTCTAATGTGCCTGGGAAAGCAGTAGAAGATGGTTGAGTACTTGGGCCCCTGTCACCCCTGTGGGAGACCCAGATGAAGCTCCTGATTCCTGATTCTGGCCATTTGGGGAGTGAACTAGCAGGTGGAAGATCTCTCTTTCCCCTCAACCCCTGCTTTTCAAATAAATAAAATAAATCTTTAATACCAGGGAAAAAAAAAGTAGGAACGTGAATTTGGACTAGTGGCTAAGATGCTCACGTTCCACCTTGGAGGTTGATACCTGGCTTTAACTCCTAACTCCAGCTTCCTGCTAAAGCTCATCCTGGGAGGCAGCAGTGACGGCACAGGTGACTAGGTTCCATCACCTCTGTAGGAGACAGCAATTGTGTTTTAGCTCCTGGTCTTGGCCCTGGCCCAGCACTGGCTATTATAGGATGCGTGAAGTGAACCAGATGATACTCTCTCTGTCTCTCTGAACCTCAAATGAAAAAAAAAAGGTCTGGAGCCAGCATTGTGGCATAGCAGGTTAAGCCTCTGTCTGCAGTGCCAGCAGCCCACATGGGCACTGGTTTGAGTCCCAGTTGGCTCCACTTTCAATCCAGCTCTCTGCTAACTCGCCTGGGAAAGCAGCAGAAGATGGCTCAAGTGCTTGGGCCCTGCACTCACATGAGACTCCTGGAAGAAGCTCTGGGCTCCTGGCTTTAGCCTGGCGTAGCCCTGACCATTGAGGTTGCTTGGGAAGTGAATCAGTGCAGTGCATGGAATATTTCTCTCTCTCTCTCTCTCTCTCTCTCTCTCTCTCTCCAGTTCTCTCTGTAACTCTGTCTTATAAGAAGACAAAAAGAAAACTTTACAAAAATTAAAACACCTATTTATTTTGCTGTAAACATTTTGAGATCCAGTATAACTTTTTCATAATATGCATCTTCTATAAATGTTTTGAATACCTTGCATCTGCATGGATTTCAAAGAGTTTCTTTGCCTTATAATAAAGTTGTCTTTTAATGCCATTTTCCATACACTTTTGGAAGTGTCCTCATTATGTGTAATGTGCAATGATCAAATCAGGGCAATTAGCATTTGCCTCTCCTCAAATGTTGTGTTTCAGAAATAAGTACAAGGCCAGCGCCGCGGCTCACTAGGCTAATCCTCCACCTGTGGCGCCGGCACACTGGGTTCTAGTCCCGGTCGGGGCGCCGGATTCTGTCCCAGTTGCCCCTCTTCCAGGCCAGCTCTCTGCTGTGGCCCAGGAGTGCAGTGGAGGATGGCCCAAGTCCTTGGGCCCTGCACCCCATGGGAGACCAGGAGAAGCACCTGGCTCCTGCCTTCGGATCAGCGCAGTGCGCCGGCTGCAGCGCGCCAGCCGTGGCGGCTATTGGAGGGTGAACCAACGGCAAAAGGAAGACCTTTCTCTCTGTCTCTCTCTCTCACTATCCACTCTGCCTGTCAAAAAAAAAAAAAAAAGAAAAAAAAGAAAAAAGAAAAAGAAATAAGTACAAATAGTATATGCTCATTTTTAAAAAAGATTTATTTTATTAATTTGAAAGACAGAGTTATAGAGAGGAAGAGAGAGAGAGAGAGAAAGAGAGAGAGAGGTCTTCCATCCGCTGGTTCACTCCCCAATTGGCTGCAATGGCCAGAGCTGAGCCAATCTGAAGTCAGGAGTCAGGAGCTTCTTCCCATTTGGGTGCAGGGGCCCAAGGAGTTGGGCTTTTCCCTGCTGTTTTCCCAGGCACATTAGCAGAGAGCTGGATTGGAAGTGGAGCAGCCGGGACTTGAACTGGAGTCCATATGGGATGCTGGCACTGCAGGCTGGGGATTTAACTTGCTACCCCTCAGCACCGGCCCCTATATGTTCATTTTTAAAACAGGAAGAAGCACAACACTCCTACCCCATCAGCAGTATGCTGGGATTTGGTGCTGGCTCCCCACCAGGGACTCAGAGTGACCCTAACTCACTGATCCAAAATACCCTTTTCCTCCTAAATATAAAAGTGCATCTATGCTGTCACTTTTAAAAATAACAGCAGAATATGACCAGAGGGGCACTCTGACGTCTGAGGATCTTGGGGCCAGGCAGCCCCTGCGGCTTGTTCTTAAGATAGCTCCGTTCTTGTCTTGCTGAATTATTTACAAAACCTGTGGGGGCGGAGTGGGGGAGCATGCACTTCCTTTCTGTACATGGCCAAGAGCTCCCAGGGCGGGGCTGGCAACCCAGTGTCTCAGGGATGTCTGATCCTGGTGTCAGGGAGTCTGCCATTGATTTTCTTTAGAACAAACCTCTCTGCAAATGCCACAGAGCCGCATTAGCCAGCACTACGGAGACCTGGCCAGAACTGGGGAGGAGAGAGAGTGGGCAACGTGCTGATTTGCACTCCCACGCTGGAGCCTGGCTTCTCTGCTCCTCCACATGCAAATGGCAGGGAGAAGACAGGTGCCCCAGGTGTGAGTCAGAATAGAGACCCACTAGCGTTTGAATGTCCTGGCTATTAACGGCCCAGTGAGCGCCATCGCATTAAGAGGGCACCGGGGAGTGTGGAGACGCTGGGGACAGACGGCGAGCTTGGTGTTGGCATGGATTTCTCCCCGATGGATGTGACGGCAGTGGGGCTTTCCAGATGGATCGGGATGCCTTGTCCTTGCTTAGGGTCTCTGGTCAGACTTGTAGTTGTGTACACAGGAGTTCTTAGAAAGCCTCGAGAAGCCCAGTGGGCTTGGGCCTCCTGCTGAGCACAGATTTCCACTTCCTGTCTGTTGGCAGGTGGATTGGCCACAGGGCAGCTCGGGGCCACTGCCTCTCAATCACATTTATTAGCTTCCTTCCCATTCCTTTAAAATTTGCATTTGTCTTCTAGCTAAGTATCTTGCCATTAACTGATGAACTGATGCTCTGCGTGAGTCAGCACACTCCCTCCTTCTCCCCAAGGGCAGCTTCCTGCCACCTGTGTGGGGTAGCATCAACCAGAAGCAATGCTAGAAAGCCCTGGGTGGTGTGATAAAACAGGTACAGGCCGGCGCTGTGGCATAGCAGGTAAAAACCACCACATGCAGTGCTGGTGTCCCATAGAGGTGCCAGTTCCAGTCCCGGTTGCTCCACTTCTGATCCAGCTCTCTGCTATGGTCTGGGAAAGCAGTAGAAGATGGCCCAAGTGCTTGGGTCCCTGCCCCCACGTGGGAGACCCAGAGGAAGCTCCTGGCTCCTGGCTTTGGATCGGCCCAGCTCCAGCTGTTGCAGCCATCTAGGGAGTGAACAGTGGATTGTAGACCTCTTTCTCTCTCTCTCTCTCTCTCTGCCTCTGCATCTCTGTAACTCTGCTTTTCAAATAAATAAATCAATCTTTAAAAAAACAAACAGGCACAGGGCTCAGAATTGGAAGGCACAAGGAGTAGTGAGCTCGGCCACCAACAATCCCTGTATCACTGATCAGACTTCTTAACTGTACAAAAGGGAGAGTGGATACCTTTCTGTCTTCAGCTTCTCTTTGGTATTATCTATGTATGCTATCTCATTTAACGTCATCAATGTCAGTCATGGGTTAGGGAGGGAGTATCATCCCTAATTAGCATCTTTAGGCCAAAGGTCACATAATCTACTAGGAATGTAGCATTCCAGCCATACTAGAATTTAAACAAAGTTTTTATTTTAGTGCAAGTCTTGCTTTCTTTCCAAGATGTTACAGCTGCCTTGCTTCACACGGTTGTTCAGAGATTCAGATAATTATACAATATATGAGAGATAAAGAAAATAGTCTAAATAGTGTGTGATGGTATTATAGCTACTAAATTCCAGTTGCTTTTCTATTAGGAAAGGCAAAGTTCCAAAGGCCCTGGCTTTGAAAGGAAGTAATAGGGGCTGGCGCTTTGGTGTAGCCTGTAAAGCCACCACCTGCGGTATCCACATTCCCTGTGGGCTCTGGTTCGAGTAATGGCTGCTCCATTTCTTATTCAGCTCTCTGTTGTGGCCTGAGAAAGCAGTAGAAGATGGCCAAGTCCTTGGGCTCCTGCACCCACGTGGGAAACCCGGAAGAAGCTCCTGTCTCCTGGCTTCGGATCAGCGTAGTTCTGACCATTTTGGCCATTTGGGGAGTGAACCAGCAGATGGAAGACCTTTCTCTCTCTCTGTCTCTTCTACTCTCTCTGTGTAACCCTGCCTTTCAAGTAAAATATATAAATCTTTTTTTAAAAAAAGAAAGGCAGTAACAGAATCAGGAAGTCACGTAATAAGGCCTGGGCAGTATGAGACTGTCTTCAAAAATTCCATGGAAAAATGCATTTTTGAAAAAACTATGAATGAATTTCAGATATTTCTGCACAAAAAAAATCCTTATCTTTTAATTCCATTTCTACAAATTTTTAATTTTTAAATTTGTATTTTAAATATATGTATATATATGCATAAATATGGTATAATAATATGTATATGTACACATAGAGATATGTATATATGTATATACACATATACATACATATATACACATATATATGCATACACATAGAGATATATGTATATATATGTATACATATATATATGGCACAGAGATAGAGAAAGAAAGAGGGAAATACAGAGAGAAAGGAAGAAAGAGATTCTTTCCATTGGTTCATCCCCCAGATGTCCACAATGACTGGAACTGGGAAAACAGTCTGGGTGTCCCATGTGTGTGGCAGGGACCCAACTGCTTGAGCCATCATCACCTGCTGTCTTCCAGGGGGGCACATTAGCAGACACCTGAGCCTGGACTTGAACCCAGACAGCGTGATGTGGGACCCAAACATCCTAACTGGCATCATCCAACAGGTCCAGTTGTCAGCCGGGCAGTCAGCCACAGTCATGGGGCTCCCGCTGCAGATGGAGCTCCCTTTCTCTTTCTGTGTACTCTCGCTAAGACTCGGGAACGCCTCTGGGCACTGCTGTAGGACTTGTGCCTTTTTTCTTAAACCCTGGAGTCCAGCTGTTACCTGGGACTTATTTTATTATCATTTATTCTTTCAAATAATATGCATAAAAATAAAGGCATTTTGTGTAAGAGTATTTTAATTGCCATCCCACTAGTCTTAATTGTCCATTGTTGCTGTGTAGATAAATCTAGACTGGTGAAGATTAATTTCTTATCATATCTGAAATCGGAGAATTGGCAGTTTTCATCTCAATACTGACTGTTTTTAGGGTCGGGGAACTTTTCTATGGGATGTAGAGACTAGTGGGTGGATAGATAGATGAATAGATGTGTGGGGTGTGTGTGTGTGTACACTTTACATACACATATATATCAATATTAATATTAATAGAGGAGCTTCTCTTGCGGCTTCACATAGAATACTTAAAGATCCTAGAAATTTCGCTCTAGGAATGGAAGCAGAAGAAGCCGCAGGCTTCATGGTTGATTGCTTTTCTGATTGGTGCCATAAAAAAAAATGCATTAGAGAGAGAATGTTTGATTTAAAGAGCGCCTAGATGCCGACACCACCTCTGTTTGTTTTCCTTCCTTTAGCAGAAACCTTGTAAAATTTTTATGAAGCATTAATGGGTCTGAGATTTTCTCAAGCAAATTTTATGAGGTGAGCTTAATCCCACACATCCGACCCAATTTAGCGGTCTTTAGAGACATAGAACATAAAAAGCACTCAGAAAGTGCCCTGGGTGCCTCGGTGGCACAGGGAGAGTGACCTGGGGCAGGGACACAGACCTACCTTGGTGCTTCCACATGAGTTGCAGGCTCTCTTGGGTGGCTAAGGTGGTGAGAAGAGATGACCTGGCCACAAAAACACCACACAGGTAGACCACGATGGTGTTAAGGCTGAATTCATGATTTACCGAGACCTTCAAATACTGCCCCCATGTAATTCCAATCTTCAGTGAGAAATTCACCCTTAGGCAAAACAAAAATTTAGTTGTATCAACACCTCCTGTGATGGCAACCTAAAATCAATGCATTTGATTTGAAAAATATACACATGTATACACACACACACACACACACACACCCTTCCCTCTACCCAAATTTGATTTGTTCATACCTGAAACGGAAGAGCCTTGAAGAAGACATATGAGACTTTGGTGTGTGAGCTTGAGTGAAATTTCATTTTGTAATGTGACGCTTGCATGTCCATGCCAAGTGGGCATTTAGAGATCTTCCGGTCCTTTGCCTGTTTGTGCTGATGCTGGCTCACTACGGAGAGTTCTTGTTATTCACTGTAGTCATCCCCTTAGATTTAGGGTCAGTGTAACAGCAGGAAGGTGGCTTTTAGAAAAGAAACAAGGGTCCTTGTTGGCAGCACATCTCTGTGGCCTCTTCAAGAACTGTGCAGGATCTTGGATTTTAGCCTCCTCTCTTTCCAGAGAATTGGCTGGCTACTGTGTCAATGATGTTAGCAGAAGACATAAAGACATGAGATTCCATGGTCAGACATAGGACTTGTTGCTCCCAGTGCATCAGGCAGTGTGACTTGCATGGTCACATTGCCCCACTCCCGAGTTCCACAAGGACAATGTGCATGGCAGAGGGGGTGCTGTATACTCAGTGGGTTTGCAACCACAGCTGAGTAATCCTGACTTTAGCAAATCCAAATCCTAATAAGTTCAACATTTGCTTTATCTCTTTGGACGTTAAAAATCTGCCCTGTGCTATGGAGGGAAACCCTATTGCTTTGTCACGGCTTCTTATTATATAAGCCTCCTGGAAAAGACAGTCAGTACTGTTGCAATCCAGATATAAAGAATTACAGGACCCATTAAATATTGCCTCCCAATAGGACTTAGCCCTCGTTTCCCTTCTGGTGAATTTTTTCATGAGTGTACCACTTCATCAGCTACTCAGATCAATGTCACTTACACAGCCTGGGACCACATCCATTCAGTTTGTTTCATACACCACTTAAAGGCTACAATCAACACACACTATGCTTCAGGATGAAGCTATCTACACTATTAACCACAATATTGTCTCTCAGTGTCACAGACCCAACCCGAGAAGTAAATGCCATGGGTGTCCAGGATCTACCAGAGAAAGCAAAGGGAACGTTTTCCCTAAGTTTTTATTTGGACCTTCTCACTTGTCTGGGAGCATAAATCCAGGCTCAGTGGCCTGCACCTGCCTTAGTCAGAGCCTGCCTTGCAAAGAGGAAGTCTAAGGCCATGCCATCATCTATTACATTTCTGACCAGTGAATTAAAGCAGAACCTCAATACCTTTCAGGGCTAAGGTGGCCTCTCCCTAAGTACTTGAAGGTTCTTTATGAGCCTCCTACAGTGTAAAATCCAGAGTGTGTTCAAAAGAGAGGCAAGTGAACATCTGGCTTTCACATAAGAAGTACAATCCTAAGGTTTGTATCCCCTGTTGGAAAATATTTATAATTGTTTCCCACCCCATCTCCCTCAGTGAAGCCTACATAGGTTCAGGGTCACAGGTTGACAGAAAGTCCAGTATGGTCTCCTGGGTGGTTGGTGTGATGTGGGGTTGGTTTCCAATGCAGTCTGAATAGTTGAGTCTAGTCCTTGGTTTTAGAAGGACTCTGCCCTATTCTCATACATTCACTTCACCAGTCAAATAGCAACCATCTGTCCCATGAAACCATGAAACAATGACTATAGAAGGGACAGGATGCTTACATGTGCTTTGTGATGGAGTTCCAGGAGCTAGGGCCCTTCCCTGCTCTTTCTAATAGGCTGCTCCCTAAGGTTAGGGGGAATGGTGATCAACTCCTGAAGAGAGCTGTCAGGAGAGTGACCCAGCAGTTTGTTACATGGAAGTGTTTGCAATGGCTTGAGAGAGCTGTATTCAACTCCTACCTAGACCTTTGATCCAGAAAAGTTGGGTGCAGGAGGTCAAAGACATATTGTAAACCTCAGAAAGATGCATTTTGGTCTTTGGTCTGTATGGACCACTGTAAGGTAATTCAGACAACAGTGTACTCAACAACATAACCATTATATTTTAGACCTAGAACCATGCCAGTCCCCCAGGAGGACCCAAGGGACTGGGCTAGAAGTGAATGTGAATTCTCTCAGCCCCTTTTTAGCTGGACTGCTATCCAAAGGGTAGACCAACCATGCTGGTTTGGGGCTGCTGTTAGGGGAAGAAAAGAACATTGTGCCAGGTAATGGGTGAGGAGACATCCTGGATTTTCTGAAACAACTTCATATTCCTTCCCATTGTTTCTTCTGTGCTATTCATTATCCAGAAGCAACTTAAAGGAGGTGAGCCTTTTCATGGAATAGCCGTGTTTGGGGACCAAAGTGCCCTGTTAAGGTGTATGGACTGGGAAGACCTGAGGAGTTAGAAATTGCTTTGCTCCCATATTTATTTCAGAGGTTGTTCCAGTGCTTAATACCAGATGCCTGCAAATGAGAGGGAGAATGAAACTCCACCTAATACCTGGATCTTTATTGAGTGATTTTTGTGATGAAGGGCACAAAATTGCTGGACTGCAAATGCACCGGAAAGCCCACCTATGAATGATGTCAAGGGGCATACTTTACATACCCACAAGTTTGGTTTTAAAAAATAAGAATCTGCAACTAGATAAGGCTAAGAGTTATTGAAGATGTATGCAGATGTCACTCTGTTGGGGAGTGTAGACTTGTAAAGCCATATTGAAAAGCAATAGGTGGCTCTTAACACAGTTAAGCATGTGGAGTTCCATTACCCAGCAATATAACTATTGGCTATGTTTTCTAGGGAAATTTCACTTTGGTTTATAAGGGCGATGTTTGTCACAGAATTGTTTGGGATAGGGAAGAGCTAGAGAGAGAGCACTGATTCATCAAAGGAATGGGTAAATCAGCAAAATATGCATATAGTGCACTACTAGAACAGCAAGACTGTGAAAAAATTCACAGCAGTGAAGTGTCATCAGTAGCCCCAAGACAGGTTAAAGGTCAGATGTAGTAAATCTTCACAAGTGGGCAGAGGCAATATTTCCTGCTGTGTGACCTCTTTCATCATGATACAGAGGTCAACTTTTAATAGGAGTCACCAAGCCTGGAATGCAATTTGAGCCCTTGCATTAGAAATAGACCGACCTTTACTGTGTGCCAAGTGTAGTATGGTGGACATGTTGCCGCATCTCCCATGAGAGCAGATCTAGGAGTCACTGGGGATAATCAGAGTGGTGCACCTTGCTGCTTGTTGGTCTCAGAGAGAACACGTCCTTTTGGTGGGCATCTATTTGAGTGACCTGGAGGTCTGAGGAGCAACTATGATTTGTTTCCATGTTTTGTGGCTCCACAGAGGGAAGTCTAATTTTCTATAGCTAGAAATACCAAATACTTAGGCCATTGACAACATTTCTTAAATCTGTCACATAGCTAAGATATGGAATCAACCCAATGTCCATCAATTGAAGACTGGATAAAGAAATCATGGGGTATATACACTATGGAATACTACACAGTAGTTAAAAATATTGAAATCCTGTTGTTTGCAACAAAATGGATGAAGCTGGAAAGCATCATACTTAGTGAAATAAACCAGTCCCAAAAGGACAAGTACCATATGTTCTCCCTGATCTGTGGTAACCAATAGAGGACCTAAAAGGTAACCTATGGAAGTGAAACTAACACTTTGAGATGTGTGATGACTTTGACCAGCCCTTGTCTCGATTGTTGAGAAACAGTTTTTTTATATTATTTGTTGAACTCTTTATTTAGGATAGTCTTATGTGTGTGAAGTTAATTGAAAATAGACATTAGCAAAAAATAAGAATGGGAACAGGAGAGGGAGGAAGAAGAAGGGTAGGAGTGCAGGTAGGAGGGTGGGTAGGGTGAGAAGAATCACTATGTTCCTAATGTGATTAGGAAATGCATAAAGTTGTATACTTTAAATAAACGGTTTCTGGGTAAAAAAAAAAACACACTTGAAGGGAAGGTATTGAGCAGAAGAATTAGAGATTCATATTTAATGTCATTAACTAGTAATTTTCCGAAATTATTTTAAAGAGAAGCATACGATTATTTGCTATATTTCTTACCTTAAATTTACAATAGGAAGAGCACTGGCATAGTCACATGGGCACTGGTTTGAGTCCCAGCTGCTCCACTTCTGACCCAGCTCCCTGCTGATGCTCCTGGGAAAGAAGCAGAGATTGGCTAAAGCCCTTTGGCCTCTGCCACCATGTGGGGGACCTGGAGGAAGCTCCTGGCTTCTGGCTTTGGCCTGGCCCAGCTCTGGCCATTGTAGCCGATTGGTGAGTGAACCAGCAGATGGAAGATTTCTCCCTCTCTCTCTCTGCATTTCAAATAAATAAATGAATCTAAGTAACAAAAACAAAAATAAAATTTTACAATAAAAAATGAAAAATCTATAAAAGAAAAAAAAAGACGCATTAAAGGGAGTATTAGCCCAAACTGTGTTAATGACCATGAATTCTGCTCACCGAGCAAAATGACAATGTTTGGTTTGGTTCTGTTCTGCTGATGCTAAAGGGTTGAATGGTTGAGCTGCAGAAATCTGTAGGGCACTCTTGAGGCAGGTGTGGGCATTTAGGGGAATCTCTGTGGACTGAGGGCCCCACTGTGGCAGCTGCTCTATTTCAGGCAATGAAATTGATACAATTTCCCCAGAGGGACAGCTGGCATGTTGCATGTAAATCAGAAATCCCATGGAGCTAGGCAGTCTGAATTCTTCAACAGGCATTCCGTTTGACAAGCAAGGCTTATTGGGTTCCACCCACCTTGATAGCCACTGGATGTTGACTGATCCCATGTAAAATGAGAATCTCAAGGCATCTGGAGTTCGTTAAGTAAGAGCCCAGATGCAACTCATAGCTTATTTCCAAAAGAAATGTATTTGGTAGCTATGCCGTGTAGACAGAGAGTTCAAAACTCCTAGGTGTGTCTCTAGGGGAGGCTGCCTGTGTTTGCCCGAGTCTCCAGTCATTAAAACCATCCATCATGAAGATTTGTAGCGGTTGTGAGGGTTGTGGGACCTGTAAGGTTGGGAATGTGCCACCATTTGCTGGGCAGCTTCCAGCATAGCTCAAAGGAAGTGGGTTTGAGAGTTGGTACAGGAGAGCAAGCAGGTGGAATGCTGACGTGAAGGACCTGCTGCCTCCTTTACCCAGAGTTGACACAGGTGCTGAATATTCTTTGAGGTGAGGGGCCGAGACAGCAGCTTTCCTTTGACTGCTAGTGAGATGGGCTGTTCTAAGTCTATCCACACAGTCCAAAGAAAATTTTTGTGGGAGGTTAGCAGCCGGCATCTTGATGGCAGATGTGTGATCAAATTACACTGAGAGTCATCAAGACTGAGAATTCTAACTTGCCAGCCTATAGGACATCACTTTCAGAACCTACAGTGTAGACACTTTGGATGTCAGAGGGTGGAGGTGCACATGCCAATTGCTTACCTACGCCCTTGGGCTGTGTCAGGGGAGCCTGTCTCATTAGCACTTCTCTATTGGTACTCCAATCAGGAGGAACCTTTCTACCACTTACGGGGTATGCAAGTGCAAGCACGGACAACAGTGCATCGAGTTGGCTTAGAGGGCCCAACGTATGAGGTCGTATTCTAGCTAGAGGCACTGGGTTGGCAATGGTTGGACATCTATTTCTTTTTCTTTTTTTTTTTTTTTTTTTTTTTTTTTGACAGGCAGAGTGGACAGTGAGAGAGAGAGACAGAGAGAAAGGTCTTTCTTTGCCATTGGTTCACCCTCCAATGGCCGCCGGGGCCTGCGTGCTGCGGCCAGCGCGCTGCGGCTGGTGCACTGCGCTGATCCGATGGCAGGAGCCAGCTACTTATCCTGGTCTCCCATGGGGTGCAGGGCCCAAGCACTTGGGCCATCCTCCACTGCACTCCCTGGCCACAGCAGAGAGCTGGCCTGGAAGAGGGGCAACCGGGACAGAATCCGGCGCCCCGACCGGGACTAGAACCCGGGGTGCTGGCGCCGCAAGGCAGAGGATTACCCTAGTGAGCCGTGGTGCCGGCCCTGGACATCTATTTCTGTAATGAGAACATCCCTTGATCCAACAACTATTGAGCAGAATGCACCAGACTCTGGAAGAGGAGTTGAGTATACAATAAATAGCACAGTAACTGTTTCTGCCACACCAGAGCTTGTACAGGTAAAACAATAATGATGCCGGCTGTACTTGAATCTTTCTTACTATGTGCTAGGACTTTTCTAAGTAGTTTTGTGTGCCTGCTTACTTAATCATCCCTAAGACACTTTCAGCTAGATACTGTTGCTGTTAATTCCACATTTACAGTTCGGAAAACTGAGAGAGAGGGTGATGGAGTCAGGATTCAAAGCCAGGAGGTTTTTTGAATTTGTGCTTCTAACCTCCCTGTCATGTATTGCTTCTAGTAGTGCTATCGTGATATCAAAAGCTCAGGAATTTCATAGTGTGTCCAAGATCCTCCAGGAGCAGTTTCCAGGCCAGACTAAAGGGCTGTCCAGAAGAAAAGGCATTTGCAAACAATCCTGAATGGCCGAGTGGCGAGTGGGTGTTAATCAGACGCAGGTCGGGGAAGAGAGTTTCCAGGAAGTGAGCTGCATGTGAAAAGGCACAGGGCTGGACAGGATTGGCCTACGATAGTGACTTCTACTTGGATGGGCCATTTACGCTGTAGCACACGCTTCTTCGGAGTGCATATGTTTGTGAGATTTCTCCATCTGATTTCTTTAATTCCTACCTTTTGGCTTCCTGTGTATTTTTAACTAAAACACTCCCCATGTTTATTGCTGAGAAGGCTCAGGAGCCTCTACAAAAGTCGACAGAGTAAGCCAGGACAAAGCGGAAGTGACAACTGAAACCTGCCATTACTTCAATATATTGTGATCTCTGGAGAGCTTGTAGATTCCAGTGACTAATTATTGGGCAGGTCGCGAAATCACGATGAGCTGCATGTGGGATTATAGGAGATAAGAAAAAAAATGATTCAAATCTCAGAAGAACTTTCCGGACACTGTTAGCTTCTTGGATGGTTTTCTTCTCTTGGGGGTTCTATGTGGCCTCATTTTTTTCCCATGAGGGTCTTGTCTCACGGTCATCATCAGCCCCCCAAGCCTGTGTTGAGCTGCTTTGCTCATCTTGCCCTGTTCTGCTCCTTGCCACCAACTGAGAGCGCCCTGCCGTCTTACGGTGTTGAATAACAGATGCCCCTCCGAGAGGAGGGTTTGTGCTTTGTGGTTCAGCAGGATGCTTTACTCTTGTTGGCCTGCACCTTCAGAGGCACTGGGGCATTACTGAGAGATCAATATACCTTCCCCAGGCTGGTCTGTACGGACAGGAGCCTGACAGAGAGTGATGGTAGGAAGGAGAGGAAGGGACACTTGTGCTGTCGCCTGGGGATGGGATGGAGTGAGAGCCTGTTAGCTGGTGCAGGTGGCAGGGGTGGGGGACAAGGGCAGGGAGAGGCAGGGAAGTGACCCAGAACACGACACACAAAACACACGGTGGAAACAAGGGGCTTGACACAGGGAACTGTGTGAGGCGGAACCTGATCAGAGCTAGAGGGTAAGAGAGGGGCATATGACAAAGGAGTGCAAGGCTGTACTGTGTGGGGAGGTCTCCCGGGACTCAGTGTCTCACGGGAAATAGATGGCTAAGTAACTGACAATGTGAGGGAGACCACATACAGGTTGCAATGAAGGAATGAGGTCACTGCTGAGCCTTAGAGGGAGGGGATGCTGGAATGCCAGCTGCACGTTAAGAGGGAATCGGAGGGCTGGTGCTGTGGTGTAGCCATATGGGCACCGGTTCGAGTCCCCACTGCTCCACTTCCAATCCAGCTCTCTGCTATGGCCTGAGAAAGCAGTAGAAGATGGCTCAAGTCCTTGGGCCCCTGCACCTGTGTGGGAGAGCCAGAAGAAGCACCTGTTTCCTGGCTTTGATTAGCCCAGCTCCAGCCGTTGCAGCCATCTGGGGAGTGAACCAGCGGATGGAAGACCTCTCTCTCTTTCTCTCTCTCTCTCTGCTTCTACTTTCCCATAACTCTGCCTTTCAAATAAATAAATAAAGAGCTTAAAAAAAGTGGGCGTCTGCATGTTACTTGGTTGAGTCATTTATTAATTATATTATTCTATCATGTTTATCACCTTATTTGGATGACGTATCAAATGGCACTTTAATGTCAGACTGTCTTCCTCATGCGAGATGAATGGCGGCAGCTTAAGGAGGCTGTGGTTTGAGTGGAGGTGGAGCTGGGCTGTGCACTCTGTTACATGGGACTCTAAAGCCTCTGTTCTCGTCACCGTCTCAAGCTGCCGTCCAGAGGGCAAAGTGCTAGGGAGACTTGTTCATGTGGAGCTGCTGGAAAGAACTTTGGAAGGTGGGACTGTGTCCGATTGTCTGATCTACCATGGCCTGGTAAATTCCGCATAACGGATGTTAAAGTGATGGAGAGAACAAGGACTTGATGGAGCTTGGGGAGGGAGGGAGAGAACTGGAAAGAAGGGAGGAGGGAAGAGAGAGAGAGGAAAAGGGAGGTAGGGAGGGAAGAACATGAGCCAGAGGGAGGAAAAGAGAAAAGCATCTGAGCTGAATGTAGAGAAGTAAGTTGTATTTTTTTAGGATAATGACAAGCGGAAGAGTGCTTGAAGTTGAGTTAGCATAATTACAGTCAGAGTTCATGCGTGTATGATAAAAGGATGACAAATGATTCACTCTGGCTGGATTCTAGACAGAACAAAACAGTGGGAGATAAGCTGGCTGAAAGGGAATGGCGACTCATTCATCAAATATGCTCTGAATACCCACTGTGGAAAGGCACAGCTGAAGGGGCTTAGCACGTGCCAGTGAGCAGAACTGGTAAACGCAGTTACCCTCGTAGAGCTTATATTCTAGTGAGGAGAGACTGACGTAAACACAATGTAGAAATCAGTTATGAGGGCAGTTCCAACATTTCATGCAAAATGAAATTAATGGATCAGTGTATATTGGTGCAAAGATGTTTGAAATCCATGAGTATGAGGAGTCTTCCACAAATTCCAAAAAAAAAAAAGTGTATTATAACAAAGCTATGCCTGGACTTCTGCATTGTTTGCAATACAATATAAACTTATCTTTAATTTTGTTTTTTTCATGTACATCTTGAAGGACTTTCACACAGTATGTAGAAATAGTAAGTTTATAAGGATTTTTTTTTTAAAAAGCATGGGGCTTGTGCTGTGGCATAGTGGGTAAAGCCTCTGCCTGCAGTGCTGGCATTCCATAGTGGCACCGGTTTGAGTCTCAGCTGCTCCACTTCTGATCCAGCTCTCTGCTATGGCCTGAGATAGCAGTGGAAGATGGCCCAAGTCTTTGGGCCCCTGCACCCACATGGGAGACCTGGAAGAAGCTCCTGGCTCCTGGCTTCAGATCAGCCCCACTCTGGCCATTGTGGCGAATTGGGGAGTGAACCAGCAGATGGAAGACCTCTCTCTCACTCTCTTTCTCTCTCTGCCTCTCCTTCTCTCTCTATGTAAATAATTATTTTTAAAAAAGCATGATAGGCGTCGTGGCTCACTTGGCTAATCCTCCTCCTGTGGCTCTGGTACCCTGGGTTCTAGTCCCAGTTGCTCCTCTTCCAGTCCAGCTCTCTGCTGTGGCCCGGGAAGGCAGTGGAGGATGGCCCAAGTGCTTGGGCCCTGCACCCGCATGGGAGACCAGGAGGAGGCACCTGGCTCCTGGCTTCGGATCAGCACAGCACCAGCTGTGGCGGCCATTAAGGGAGTGAACCAATGGAAGGAAGACCTTTCTCTCTGTCTGTCTCTCTGTCTAACTCTGCCTGTCAAAAAAAAAAAAAAAAAAGGCATGATAGTGGGACGAGAGACACAAGGCCAGTCTCAATGGCATATTTATTTAGAGTAAACCATTAGGAAGATGACAATCAAGCAATGTTTTGAAAAAGGTGAGGGATCATTCATTTTTTTAGAGAATGAATTCCAGGCAGAAGACATGGACTGTGTAATGACCCTAAGACAGAGTGTACCTGGAGTGTTCAAGGGACTGCCAAGAGGCAAGTGTGGCAGTTACACCATGTGGGTGAGGTTGGCAGCTGGAGATGTGGCACTTGTCTTGGTCCTGTGGGGTCTTGGAGACTCACCAGGAGAGAAATGGGGAGCCATTGAAATGGTTTGACCAGAAGCCGGCGCCGCGGCTCACTAGGGTAATCCTCTGCCTTGCGGCGCCGGCACCCCGGGTTCTAGTCCCGGTCGGGGCGCCGGATTCTGTCCCGGTTGCCCCTCTTCCAGGCCAGCTCTCTGCTGTGGCCAGGGAGTGCAGTGGAGGATGGCCCAAGTGCTTGGGCCCTGCACCCCATGGGAGACCAGGAGAAGTACCTGGCTCCTGCCATCGGATCAGCATGGTGCGCTGGCCGCAGCGCGCTGGCCGCGGCGGCCATTGGAGGGTGAACCAACGGCAAAGGAAGACCTTTCTCTCTGTCTCTCTCTCTCACTGTCCCCTCTGCCTGTCAAAAAAAAAAAGAAAAAAAAAAAAAGAAATGGTTTGACCAGGAGGTGGTTTAATATGTTTTGTTCTGAAGAATGACTCTGGCTGCTGTATGGAGGCAGGTGTGGTAGCAGGTGGCCAGTGAGGAACCGTCTTCCCTTATCCAGCCACAGATGGTGGTGGGGAGGTGGCTTTAATGCATTTGCTTCCCAGGGTCAGACTCAGGTGCGTTTGGAAGAAAAAGCTAGTAAAACTTGCAGGTGGATTCGATGATGAGTGCGAGAGAAATCAAAGCATGAAGGTCACTCTGTGGCTTGGGGCTCAAGTTGCCAGTATCTGAGATGGGAGATATTGCAGATGAAGCAAGTTTGTTGGAGAGGATCAGGGATTATTTTGTGCACATTGAGGTGACGCAGAAGTGGACATGTGGAACGGGCAGATGAATATAAAAGGGCCTTAGAGGGGAGGTCTAGGCAGGAGCTGTCCACTGGAGAGCCATCAGCACATAGACAGGATTTAAACCCAGGGGATTAGAAGTGAGCAGTAGACAGAGCAGAGAAGATGGTCTCAAATGCCATGCCCATGGTTTGAAACCTGATTTTTTGATCAATAAAGAGCTATTGAGATTGTTTTTTGAGCCGAGGCATATCATGCTTTCAGCGGTGCTTGGTCTGTTGGTGGTTTCTGTTTTATATGGTTGCTGCTGGGGGTCATGGGGCAGATGGTCAGGGAAGACGAGGCAGGAGGCTGGGCACTGAGCCGTGTGAAGGCGTAATGAGGACCAACTCAGTGCACAGGCAGTGGGGTGGAGAGGGGCTGGGGCACCAGCAAAGATACAGGGAAGAAGGGAAGATACAGCAAAACCGATTTCTCTTTCTCTCAGTTCAAAACAGAAATCACCAGATCAATAGAAAAGAAAACATAATTTAAGCTTGAAAAGAAGGTTTTTATGTTTTCTTGCTCTCTCTTTTTTGTTTGCTGCTTGAGGCATGGCTGTGGTTTATAATGCTTCGCTTCCTGGGGGCATAGCTGACAGGAGTAGAAAAGGAAAATAGAGATAGAATTTTTAGTATTGCAGAAAGCCCGCTTCTGTCTGAACCGTGTAGGGCGAGGCGCCCTCTCTTTGCCGTAGCTGTCGCAGATGCTCAGAATCGGGAGGAGCGTCCTGAGGCAGCCAGCCCTGAGCACATTCTGATGGCAAGATGGCTATGTTGCCCCTCCCCAAAGTCCCCGGCCTTGAAATTATAATCATATCACCTTATGGAGGCATACATTCGAAATAACATATTTAGAAGGGCACTTCAAAGGCTCGTGGAAAAGTGGAATTAAAAGTATGAGTTTATTTCAGTGGAAAACAATTTTTGGTAAATTGTGTGTGTGTGTGTGTGTGTGTGTGTGAAGTGTGGATAGTACAAAGAATGAAAACATAAAATGAGGGCATGGATTTCAAAATAAACTCATACTTTGCCCCAAAATAAACTCAAACATTGAATTCCATTTTTTCTGTGAATGTTTTTAAAGCACCTTTGTATATAAAGTCCCAATCCATGTGTGCATAACACTCTGTGACTAGTGTTTCACCAACAAGAATGGGTGCATCTTGAAATTACATTATTGTGCTTTATCATAAAGCACTCTCCCAGTAATCTGCACACACACACACACACACACACACACACCACTATCACCATCACTTCTACTGCTCTGTTTTATGAGGAGTTAAAAAAAAAAAAACTAATTTCTAATCAGATCATGTTTTTGCTAACATTGCAGAGACAGAACCATGGATCAAAGTTTGTAAGCTGATGTCTGCTTTCCTGTAACTTGTGTTGTCCAGAATCTTAGGGAGCTGCCACTGAACACCTCGGATCTTGCTGTCCGGAGCATCCTCTGGCCAAGGGGTGCCAGTGGGGAGTCCATGGTCCTCCAACCTCGGAGACTGCCTCTTGACAATATGAATGTTGAAGAGTGGCAGGCGACAGCCACCACCCAAAATCTCAAGGGGTCACAGAAGGGAGGGAAAATGACCATGATTTCTATGTCTTGTCTATAGGTGATCTCACCTCACCAGGTCAAGGTCAAGGTCAAGTCTTCCTGACTCAGTGCTCTTTGCCTCTGGGTCTTGCTGGACTGTTCCATGTGTAGTAGGTTTTGGAACTCTGGGGTTACTGTTGGGGTCCTTTATCTCTTAAAGGCATGACATTGGTAATTATTTTTCCATTTTTATCAATCACACAAAAGGCATTTGAATGATGCTTTTTAGACACAGCCTTCCAGCCCCATTAGTTCTCCTGATGACTCGTTCCACGGTTTCCCCACTGACTGCTTCTCCTCCTACCCTTGGTGCCCCCTGAAGACCAGTGATATTTAAGAACTGCGTGGTGGATTCATTTGTCATCAGGCAAGGGGACTCTACTGCTATACCCGAAACATCTGTAATGAAACACAGTTAATTACAGGGCAGATACAATACAGCAGCAGGGCTTTTAAAAGTCAATTAGCATCCAATTCAAGAGAAACAGCCGAAGAGGGCTAACTCTGTTTTTCATTTGGGTGGTAGGTTGTTTAAGGAATGGGGGGACCAAGGGTGAAATCTTTGCAGGGATATTTAATCAGAAGTACAGAAAGTTTGCCCAGGGGTCTTTGCTACTTATGGAAGCTAAGAGTTTCCTGAGACAAAAGAAGTGGCTGCAGACAGGCCACTTTCTCTGGAGCCCTCTTCTGCTGTTTTGTCTTCTTGTCCTCAAATCTACTCCATTCATTCATGCATGCTACATGAAGGATATTTGCTGGATGATTTTTGGGGGGGTAATTATTTAAGATTCTGATATTTGCTCATTGTATTCTGATATTTGCTCATTGTCCATCAACCCTGGATAGTGGGGTTCTTTAATCTGTTGGCTTTGGAAGTTGAGGGAGGGAGGCAGGTGAGTCTTTCAAGTCTCCCACCACAGAGTAGAGCCATCTAATAGATGTCAGAGTTTAGTGGTCTGTGGTTTAGTGGCCTCAGATGTGAATAGAAGCATTTCAGACACTGGCCAAGTTCTCTTTGAAGTTCTCTAAGTCTAATTTCGTAGCCTACACAGAATGGACACTATAAATTCTGAAAATAGTCACCTACTCTCTAGGCTGAAATTTTGCTCTAACCCTGGGCAACCTCCTCTCTTATCTCTCTTCTCCATGTTTTCATCTCAGTACAAGGGAAGCAAGATGGTAATTCACATAGAAAGGTGATGAAAGTGTTGCAGGTGGAAAACTTCACTCACACATTGTCGTGACTGCGTCATAACTGTCCTCATGCATCTAGGTCAACAATGAGGATGCTAAAAGCCACTCATTGTGGCTCCGATTTTCCGGTGCTGACCTGTCCTTGGCTGGGGTCAGCCATGAGATTGAGTGTGCTCCCCATCTGGCTCCCACGTTCTACTGCCCAGTGGGCATGGGGTGAAGTCCTCTTCCGCTGGGCCTCTCACACTTCCCCATGGTGCAGACTTCACAAGGAGGTTGTGTATTTTGGTAGCTGCAGGTGTTGTCCAACTATCCAGTCCAGTGTCATCACCAGTCCACTTCTGGAGCTTTCATCTTAACCTAACTGGACCACCTGCAGGTTTAACCACACTTCCAAGACCCTCAGACTGAGGCAGTAGCCACTGAGTCCCAGCCCATGGGAGTCAGCAAGATTTCAGACTTGCAGTTGTCTGACTATGATTGGCATTCTACTTCTTATACCTGAGTTTCTACCGCATTTGCCATCTCTGATCCCATTCATTATTCTTTATTATTTTTACCCAGATGCACAATGGTATTGAGGGTTGAATTTGAATCATACTCCTTAGTGCAAAGAACAACATAATCCCTGACAAGGAGATCATTCATTCATGAAAACTACTGTCTTGTTCTTCCATTCACCTCCAATTTCACTCCCATTTCCCTTCCTCTATTGTTCCCCATACATATACATCTCATTAAATGTGCATGTATCTTGTAAAATGCGATGGTGCATTCTATGTATGTGTCACCGATTTATCCATTCCTTTGATTCATCAGGGCTTTCTATCCAACTCTCCTGTGTCCCAAATAATTTCATGAAAAACATCCCTTTATTAACCCACCGAGAGGTTTCCCAAGGAAACATCGCCAGTAGTAATGCATTTTTTTAAAGGTTTATTTTATTTATTTGAAAGAGTTACAGTGAGAGGTAGAGACAGAAAGAGGGGTCTTCTATTCATTGGTTCATTCCTCCATTGGCCAATCCAAAGCCAGGAGCCAGGAGCTTCTTCTGGGTTTCCCACCTAGGTGCAGGGGCCCAAGGACTTGGGCGATCTTCTACTGCTATCTCAGGCCATAGCAAAGAGCTGGATTGGAAGAGGAGCAGCTGGGACTAGAACCGCGCCCATCTGGGATGCTGGCACTGCAGGCCAGAGCTTTAACCAGCTGTGCCACAGCACAGGCCCCAGTGCATTCTTAATTGTATTAAGAGCCACCAGATTTTCAATATGGCTTTATAAGTCAACAGTCTGCGGGAGAGTGGAATCTCCTCATTTCTTCAATAGCTCTTACGTTTATTTCTGGATTCTTCTTTTTTTAAGATTTATTTATTTATTTGAAAGAGTTACACAAAGAGAGGAGAGGCAGAGAGAGAGAGAGAGAGTCTTCCATCCACTGGTTCACTCCACAAACGGCTGCAATGGCCAGAGCTGCGCCGATCTGAAGCCAGGAGCCAAGAGCTTCTTCTGGGTCTCCCACGTGGGTATAGGGGCCCAAGGGCTTGGGCCATCTTCTACTGCTTTCTCTGGACATGCAAGGAGCTGGATAGGAAGGAAGTGGAGCAATCGAGACTCGAACTAACACCTATATGGGATGCCGGCACTGCAGGCAGCAGCTTTACCGGCTCGGCCACAGCGCTGCCCCTGGATATTTTCTCTCTCTCTCTCTCTCTCTCTCTCTCTCTCTTTGATTTGCTTGAGAGGCAGAGAGAGAGAGAATGATAGGCAGAAAACAGAGTTCCCATCTGCAGAGCTAGGAGCTGGGAAACCAAGTCAGATCTCCTCTATGGTTGACAGGAACCAAACCGCTTGAGCCATCCCCACTGCCTTCCAGGGTCTGCATTGGTGGGAAGCTGGAGAAACAGCAGGGAATCAAACCTCGGCACTCTGGTGGGGGCTGCAAGCATCCTAACCACTATGTGCTTTTCTGTCTTTCTGTCTTTCTTTCTTTCTTTCTGGCAGAGTTAGAGAGAGAGAAAGAGAAAGGTCTTCCTTCTGTTGGTTCACCCCCCAAATGGCCACTACCAGGAGCCAGGTGCTTCCTCCTGGTCTCCCATGCGGGTGCAGGGCCCAAGCACCTGGGCCATCCTCCACTGCCTTCCCAGGCCACAGCAGAAAGCTGGACTGGAAGAGGAGCAACCAGGACAGAATTGGTGCCCCAACCAGGACTAGAACCCGGGGTGCCGGCGCTGCAGGTGGAGGATTAGCCTAGTGAGCCGCGGCACTGGCCATCCTAACCACTAGGCCAAATGCCTGCTGTTTGTTAGTTTTAGAACCATGTCCATGGCAGTGAAGTTGTACTTCATTGTTTTTTCTACACATTTCATTTATTTACCTTCATTTTATTTGAATGGGAGAGAGAGAGAGAGAGAGAGAGAGAGAGAGAGAGAGCATTCTACCAGTTCACTCCCCAAATGCCCCACAACAGCTGGGGCAGGGCCAGGTCATAGGCAGGAGTTCAGAATGTAATCTGGTGTCTCGTCTGGGCCAAAGGGTCACGAATCTGGAGTCCTCACTGCCCCCTCCCAGGAGGCTGACTCGATCCCAGGCGCTCAGATAGGGGATGTGGGCATCCCAAGTGGAGTCTCATCTGCTGTCACAAATGCCAGCCCCTTTGTTGTCATCTTACTTGGTACTTCTTTATTTAAAGGTGGATGGGAGCTCTTCGTCAACTTGTTTGTTTCTGGGTCTTTCCTTCTGTGTATTGCTGATTCTTTAGCCTGATTTTTGATGGAGCTCTTTTTCTTTTCAGTCTCCAGGGAGGGATGCTTGGTGTAGTCTGGATGTTAACTGTCAGTCTTAGATGTTGAAACAATATGTACACACACACACAGTTTTCTTTGTCATCATCTGTTACTTTGTCAGTCGTGTTCTTCCTTGCACAACACAGTATACTGAGTAAAAGCATATATGTTGGGATAAAACTTTCTAGATTCAAAGCAAAGCTCTGCCATTAATTTATATGACATTAGTGATGCTCCTCAGTTTTATATCTGTAAAATGGGTCTATCAAATTTACCTTTCTTGATAGGTTTTTAGCTTGGATTAAATGCATTAAAATTTGTTAAGAAGTCATAATAGTAACTGAACAAATATGTATATATATTTATATATATGAGTATCTGAGCAACTACATACACATATATTCTATATAGCATACTATATCATATACTATATATCATATACCATACATTATATATATAATGTATGAGACAGTTCAAAAATGATCAAATGGAATTGAAGGAATGCACATTTTCCATGAAGGCTTTGAAGATCTCCTGTATGTTATTTATGTGTTTCTCAATGGAAAATATTTTTATTTAGCTTTATAGTCTTATTTTTTCCATTTAAATAGTCAAGTTGGAGTTCACCTTGACCTAACATAAAATAACTTTAATATAACAAAAGCTTTGAATCTACCACGCTTCCCATATATCTTGAGCCAGTTTTCCAGTATTAGCTGATGGATTGTCATTCTGTGTGTAGCTGCTGATTTTGTATGCTGAGTTCCTGGATCTACATGGTTCTTAACTTTCTTTTTTTTTAAAATAATTTTACTTGTTTTTTAAATTATTATTTAGGAGGCTGAGAGATCAAGAAAGACAAACAGAAGATACAGAGTTTCCATTTGCTGGTTCCCTCCCCAAATGTGGGCTGGGTCAGGCCAAAGCTGGGGCCAGGAACTTAGTCTTTTTTTTTTTAAGATTTGTTTTATTTATTTGAAAGAGTTACAGAGAGAGGTAGAGACAGAGAGAGGTCTTCCAGCTGCTGTTTCACTTCCCAGATGGCTGCAATGGCCAGAGCGGGGCTGATCTGAAGCCAGGAGCCAGGAGCTTCTTCCAGGTCTCCCACATGGATGCAGGGGCCCAAGGACTTGGGCCATCTTCTACTGCTTTCCCAGGCCATAACAGAGAGCTGGATCAGAAGTGGAGCAGCCAGGACTCGAACTGGCACCCATATGGGATGCCAGTGCTTCAGGCTGGGGCTTTAATCTGCTGCGCCACAGTGCCGGCCCCAGGAACTTAGTCTTAATTTCCCATGTGAGTGGCAAGGACCCAATTACTCGAACCATCACTGCTGTCTCACAGGAGGCTGGAATTGGGGACTGAGCTGAGAACTGAGTGTTAGCACTGGCATCACGACCACTAGCCCCTGTTCTGAGTGTTCTGTGTGTTACACTGCTCTGTCCTTCCTGGGCCTGGGCCAAATTGTTGGCTTATTGTAACTTTACTACCTGGAAGGGTAGGACTCCTTTTCCTGTGCTGTATTCCATGTAACTGTGTTTCTAGCTGGGCCCACATACTACTTTTTGGTGCAGCTGTGACAGGGCCCTGTGCTGCGGCCCTCATGGTGTTTGTGAGTCTCTCCGAAATTACCCTAAACCACAGGACTCTCACATACCTCTTCCTCCACTGTTAGATTATGAATCTCCAAGAACTGGAGCACTGTGCAGCTTTTCTTCCTCTGTAAGTTTCCAGGTACGGTGTTAGAAGCAGTTAATGAAAGTGTTCTTAAGGAGAAGGAAGAAAAGGAGCCACGACACACACCACGAATGTCACGTGCAATTCTATACAAGAACGCCTGGATATGCCTCTCACTGTCAGTGCGTTATGAGTCAGCTTTTCTGTCTTGAACTCGTCTCATTCACCGAGCTCTATATCACTGTGTAACATCTCGCTAAGCGGAGACCATTCACGCCAACAAATAATCGAGCAGATAAATAAGCAAACAGATTATCAGCAACAAAACAAACACCATGTACTTATCAGTTTACTTAACTAAAAGAGAGGCTCATTCTTTCTCGCTGATGAGGCGTTCTACATGTATTAGAGTGGATGCCAGCTTCCCCGAACAGCACTCCCCTGGCCAGGGACCCTCCCTTCTCTGAAATTAGGCACCAGGGATGCGTGCAGAGAGGCCGATGGGAAAAGCAAGGCCAGATCTCATAGCGCTTCTAATCCTGCTGGTCCATCCCATCCCTCCAGTAGAGACAGCCAAGAAGTGAGCACGGGGCCCTGGAGCGGCCATACAGGGTTTGGGGGGGCAAAGTCCAGAATTCCAGAAGTGGGGCCCCCACCCAGCTCCTTCCCAAGCATGTGGTTTTGTTGAGCTCCTTACCAACTGAGGGGTGCCTTTCTCAGTGAACCCTCCGCCCTTACTCCTGTACACCAGGGCAGGCGTGGGGCCTTGGCCTTCTCCCACTTCCCTCCTTCAGAAGAGTGACTAGCACAGAACAGGCGTTGTGTGGGAATGAATGCATGAATGAAGTGTGCTACAATTGTGTGTGTGGTAACTTATTACTTACCCGGAATATATTTATCCCAGTGCTTCAAAAAATTTATTAATTTGAAAGGCAGAGCAACAGAGGGGGATGAAGAGACACAGACAGTGCTCTTCCATCTGCTGGTTCACTCCCCAGTGGCTGGAACAGCTGGGTCTGCCCATAGCCTAGCACTTTCAAAGACAGGAATCCTTTGACTTCTTGCTTAACCTGCCAGGCCGTTTGTTTCATAGATGACTTGAACAGGATCTGCATTTACAGGTCAAGCATTTAGATGTGAAATCGTGCCTCTTCGTTCTCATGTGAACTGAACACATCCCAATTTAACATCTCCCACGAACATGGCAGAACATCTGAGATGTGCACCAGAGATCTGTGTCTTGTGAACAGAGAGTACAGGAATGTGATCGTGGGCTCTTTGTTCTGACTATCTGGGTTCAAATGTTGAGCCTGCCACTTACAACAAACATGACCTTGGGTAACTAGCAAGTGTTTTAGGGTTTTCATAGGAAAAGTAGTATTTTTTTAATATAACAGTTATTGGAAAGATTCAATAAGATAACATGGATGCTTGGCCTGGAAGATTCCATCATTATTAGGCACCAGTGTTTTCACAGTAACCTGCAAACATTTAACTCTAGACCAAGGCAAGGAGACATAGCCGGGAATAGTTTAAACTCTAGAGCAGGCTGAAGCAATCACAAATGTTCTGAATTATTCAAGCCTATATTGGATCCCTCTCTGAGCTCCCACTCAGTTTAGTTTGCAAACTCCTTAAAGGGATCTCCTTCCACTGCCGGATGTGTTTGCTGCTCTCAGTGGATGCTCTTCAGACACTGTAATCTGAACGACCTGGGGCTTAGAGGAGGCTCAGATGGTAACAGGGCACCTTGGAGAGTTAATGGACAATGCAATTAAAAGAGGAGTTCATTTTGGTGCAAACAGTTTTAAAATCCATATATACCATATATACAGGGGGTCTTCCAAATGTTTGTAAAAATGAATATTAATAAATGAAACTTTGCAGGGATTTAAAACAGTTTTGCCCCTAAATAAACTTATCTTTTAATTCCATTTTTTCATGAAACTTTTGACTTAAAAAAAATTCATTTGAAAGGCAGAATGGCAGAGAAAGAGAGAGAGAGAGGAGATTTTCAATCTACTGGTTCTCTCCCCAAATGGCTACAACAACCAGGACTGGGTCAGACGAAACCAGGAGCCAGGAACTCCATCTGGGTCTCTCATGTGGGTGGCAGGGGCCCAAGTACTTGGGCCATCTTCCTCTGTTTTCCCAAGAGCATTAGCAGGATCAGAAGCTGATCAGAGCTGGATCAGAAGTGGAGCAGGCTGGCGCCACGGCTCACTAGGCTAATCCTCCACCTGCGGCGCCGGCACACCAGGTTCTAGTCCCGGTCGGGGCGCCGGATTCTGTCCTGGTTGCCCCTCTTCCAGAACAGCTCTCTGCTGTGCCCAGGGAGTGCAGTGGAGGATGGCCCAAGTGCTTGGGCCCTGCACCCCATAGGAGACCAGGAGAAGTACCTGGCTCCTGCCATCGGATCAGCGCGGTACGCCAGCCACGGCAGCCATTGGAGGGTGAACCAAGGAAGGAAGACCTTTCTCTTTGTCTCTCTCTCTCTCTCACTGTCCACTCTGCCTGTCAAAAAAAAAAAAAAAAAAAAAAAAAAAGAAGCGGAGCAGCTGGGACTGGAACCAGCACCCATGTGGGATGCCTGCATCTTTGGCTAAGTGGTTTCTTAAGCCACTGCACCACAATACCTGCCCCAATTCCATAATTTTTTTTTTCGAAGCCAGGAGCCAGGTATTTTTTCCTGGTCTCCCATGCGGGTACAGGGACCCAAGCACATGGGCCATCTTCCACTGCCCTCCCGGGCCACAGCAGAGAGCTGGACTGGAAGAGGAGCAAGTGGGACTAGAACCCGGTACCCATATGGGTTGCCGGTGCCACAGGCAAAGGGTTAACCAAGTGAGCCACGGTGCCAGCCCCTTCATAAAGTTTCTGAAGTGCTGTCTTGTAGCTCCCTACTCTCCCTACCTGTTCTTTTGTTTCCTTCATGTTACCTTTTGCATCTTTGTGTAACAGGGAAGACCAAAATAAGTGTCTTGGGGCTGGCGCTGTGGCGTAGCGGGTAGAGCGGGAAGATGACCCAAGTCCTTGGGCCCCTGCACCTGCACGGGAGACCCGGAGGAGGCTCCTGGCTCCTGGCTTCGGATCAGCGCAGCTCCGGCCATTGCAGCCATCTGGGGAGTGAACAATCGGATGGAAGACCTCTGTCTTTCTCTGCCTCTCCTCTCTCTGTGTAACTCTGACTTTCAAATAAATAAATAAATCTTTAAACAAAAGCAAAATAAGTGTCTTTCTTCTTTTGGAAAGTCTGGCCTTCTAGGCTTATCAACCATAAAAAGTTTAGAAAAAAAAAATCAAAGCACGTGGACAGTAAAAGTCTAGTTAGGCTCCTCCCCAGTACACCTGTCGGGTTTGTTGGTGTTGCCACCCTCTTGAGTCTTGTGGGAAAGTCTCATCTCAATAGTCCCTTTTTTGCGAGGGAGGCTCCGAGGTGGATTCAAGGGTCCTTGGGGAACTTCTGCTCCACTTGAAGAGAGTGGTGAGGAAAGTAGATTTCTGAGTGTTGTTTCAAGTCTCCGTGGCCATCAGGAAAGGGACAAAGCTCTGCCCAGCATTTCTGGCTGTTTATTTTGGAGAACTGTGTGGTGTGCTCTGTGCAGGACCAGAAAGGGGAGGAGTGAGACTGGGAGCCTGTGGGCCCTGTTGCTGGGGTATCCATGGAACTGGTCCCTGGTCATGCCCAGCTTGTTCTGTGGGGTCTTTGTTATTTCACTCTTCCAGTCAAAGTGGCCCTTCCACTTAAGCTGCCCTTGAGTCCTCTGTAGATGTGTGATTGGCGTATTCTGATGGCTGTTCTCTTTATTTATTTTTTAATTTAGAAATTCCTTTTCTCCTAACATTTATTTTATTTCTTTGAAAGGTAACATGACACAGAGAGAGACAGAGAGAGAGAGAGGAGAGAGAGGAGAGAGAGGAGAGAGAGGAGAGAGAAGAGAGAGAAGGAAGAGAATGAAAGAGAGGAGAGAGAGATCTTCCATCCTCAGATTCACTCCCCAAATGGCTACAACAGTAAGGGCTGGTTCAGGCTGAAGCTAGGAGCCTGGGACTCCATCTGGGGCTCCCATGTGGATGGCAAGGACCCCATATTTGGACCACTTTCTGCTGTTTTGCTTTTTTTTTAAAGATTTATTTATTTATTTGAAAGGCAGAGTTACACAAAGGGAGAAGGAGAGGCAGAGAGAGAGAGAGAAAGAGAGTGAGAGAGAAATCTTCCATCTGCTGGTTCACTCCTCAACTGGCTACAATGGCTGGAGTTGTGCTGATCTGAAGCCGGAAGCCAGGAGCTTCTCCCGGATCTCCCACGTGAGTGCAGGGGCCCAAGGACTTGGGCCATCTTCTACTGCTTTCCCAGGCCATAGCAGAGAGCTGGATCAGAAGTGGAGCAGCCAGGACTCCAACCGACGCCATACGGGATGCTGGCACTGCAGGCAGCAACTTTACCCGTTATGCCACAGCATCGGCCCCTGCTGTTTTTCACCATCAATAGAGAGCTGCATTGGAAGAAGGGCAGTGGGGACTCGAAGTGTCCCTCCTATATGGGATGCCCGTGTCACTGGCAACCACTAAATCTGCTGTATCACCGTGCTGGCAACTAAATTTGCAAATTTTTGAATGTGGTTTCACTCACTGTCAATCTGTTTAATGGGGCAGAGTGCAAGTCAGGAGAGCTGGAACATGGAAGTGTTTCTGGACCTGGGAAATATGAGAACGAGCCTGCACAGACTTGCTCTGATGGTTCTCGTGCCTTTTCTGCTCTCCTCCCTGTTTCTTGGTGGCCACTGGCCAGCTGTGGACCAGAGTGCAGACTCTGGCTGGCTGCACTGCCTCACTTGGCTTTTCCTTCCAAGCAACTTTTTGCATTTGATGTTCTCTTTGTGTTTGCTGTTCTAGGGAATTATCTAGCATATCCATGCTTTCTTTCATTTTCCTTTCTTCCTCCGTATTGTCTTTTTTATCTCTAGGAGATAGGCATTGTGGTTACCACATAGATAATTTAGAAGACCATTTCAAAACCGTTTTTGCCTCCCAACCCCTCACACTCACCCCAATTCAGCCTTTACCACATTCACAAATGAATAGATCCAATTAATTATATGAATAACAGATTCCCAGAGTCTCACCAACAATCTGGAACTCCGAGATCCACAGATCCTGGGCATCATCTCAGAGTACAAAGTCTTCTTCCTGCCCCTGTTTCTGGTTTGCACAGGAAAACAAGCTAGTGGGTCGTATTTTGCATTGAAAAGAATACGGAGTCGGAGGGAGGGAGGAGAAGTCCCAGATGAGAAGACAGCACTCATTTCCATAATTCTGCTCCCTGTGGAGCTCAGGTACATTTAATTTCTCTCAACTGTTACCTAAATGAAGAACAGCATGAGGAATACAGAGGGAATGAAAAATACCCATGTGTGTGAGTAGTACACGGCCACTAATCTTTCTTGACATTTACTTTCACTCATGAGCACAGGGGTGGCCAGCCCAACCAGTCCTAGAAGCTGAAGATAAATGTCAGCCCCATCCATTGGAAGCTTCCTATGCGTACATGCATATTGGAAATCAAATACATGTGGCTTAGCCCGCACCGCGTCTGCAGGACCCATCCCTCCAGGGCTGTCACTCTTCACCACTGCCAGTTGGTGGAGCTGGGCAATGGGAGGATAGCTTTGCTGCATTTTTAATGGAAGGAATAAACAAAAGCTACGAGACTTAACAGTTTTCATATGGTACGCCTTGACTGCTGTGCTTGGTCTTTCCACGGAGTCTACTGCCAAATTTCCCAAGAGCATCTGCTCTTCCTATTGTGAGAACAGCAAGCTGGTGTATGGTTGCGAGGGGCATTCTACCTGTGCCAAATGGCGCTGTGCGTGGTAACTGCCTTCAGATTGGGCTCCACCAAGTACTCAGGTGCACATCGCTTCTGTGGCCGGAGGCGATGAAAGTTCCTGCACTCAGGAACAATTGCTTCCCTCGCATGAAGGAAAGAGAGATTTGGGTTTGAAGGTCGTGCCAACTCATTGGCTCGTGTACTCCTAACCTTGACTGTACGAAGCAATTTGAATACTGTGATTGTGGAACCTGGGTCTAGGCTTACTTTTAAGTACATTGGTAATGGCTGGGATTGTAAAATAAAGTCTGGAAGAGCTTTTGTTTCTTTTGACTAGATACTGTAAAAATCTGATGTCCAATTAAGCTCCGGAGCCGAAACTTTTGTCACACAACGCTTTGAGATTTGTTGTGAGAAAGAAAGGAAAACAGATCTGCATTCTCAGCAGCCATTAGCAGCACCGTGACTCCTTATGTGGCCTCTTATATGCAAGAACAGTCTCAGATAATTCATGGAGAAAATCAATCACGAGCTAAAGAGGAAAAAAATTGCTCAGGTTAATTCCAAGGTCAGGGAAGATGTCAGGGGAAGCAGCTGGGGTTAAGTCCCCAGGGATGGACGGTGGGGAGATGCAACCCTCTTCCAGGCCCTGCAGGATCAGAAGGAGAGACTGGAGCCACCAGCAGTCAGGTGAGCTTAGGTGCGGCTTCTGGAATGTTGAGAATGTTGTGGAATGCTCACGCCATCTCTTCAGCAAAATGCAAAGGCTGCATTGGAAGCCAAGATGTGTCTCATACTCTTGAGGGTAAAGCGTGAGTTGACAGTGGGCATGGATGCAACAGGAGCGTAGGCTAGACAACTGGGACAAAAGTGTCACAAACTGAGTCTGGAGGACTCAATGGCATGAGTGTTTTAACTTATGACAGAGCTGTCTTCAAAATAGCAATAGACTCATGGAAAGTTTGCAGTAGAAGGGATTTTAGATCAAATTACTTTGGTCGGAGAACCTGTTCTTCTGAACACATCTCACCCATTATTAAGAAATTAAAGCAGGCAGGTGAAATCAGAAGGAATACAGATAACAACAAAAGTAGACCTGCTCTGGCTAATGAGCTGATGAGGTTTGGAGCTGCCCTCTTACTGCCTGTGTCCATCCTCAAGACACCCAGAGTAGAATCCCATGGCTCCCTGGAACAGCACCAGGACCCAATTTTTCTAGTGTACGTTTCCAAGCTAGTACTATGCATACTCTGCAAAAGATGCTTTGTTAGTTTAACAAGTTTATTAAATGCTGCTTAAATAAAGCAGAGCTTGGCAGCTTGCAGTACACATTGCACACTGAAGGCTGTGTGTAATCGTCCAGTCCTGAAATGCATGAGCACATGTCTGACCCGGCTTCCCACCTGCACCCTGGAGTGTACCTGGCCAGAAACACCTATAAATGTTCTGTGGCCAACAGATCTTCTGCAGTGCAGATCATGTCTGGGTGTTGTTCTAATGCCTTCAATTTTCAAATGGGGATATAGAGACCAAGAAAGCTCTTGTAGCTTGGGTGTCCTGAGCCGCATATTCAGAATAGTCAGGAATAGACATAGAACTGTTGAATCTATGAAGCTAAGGGGATTCCCAGAGATCTTTGCTTTTAATATTTCCACGTGCCTATGGGCATGGAATCATCATGTTAGGTTCTGTTGTTGTTTTATGTACACAGAAGGCCAAGGTTACCCAAACTTGAGTATAAGTCTCTCTTCTGTATCTTGGCCTGCTCCTTGAGTTCCTGATATGTGGAAGAAAGTAGGTTATACATTTTTTAGGTCTTAGGCTGAGATATAGACTACAGGAACTTTAGAATAGTTATCAGCAAATGGCATAGTCATTTCTTAAGATTTAAAGATACCTGTTTACATTCAGGTCCTTTTGTGATATGTGAAGTGTTTTTGCGATGTTAGCATTCAAATAGTGGGCAAACATGTGGCCCAGGTGAAGCACAGCCCACAGAACTTACGGAGACACAGTTAAAGGGAGTTACAGAGCCCTGTCAACTGCCCATACTTAATGAGGGTGTTATCCACAAGTTTCTTTGTGACCATTAATTCATTGTCTGGTAATCCAATAAGGGGTTATTATTTGAAGCTGTTTAAGAACCACTGGCCTCATTATTAACTCCAAATTGCCTGGAAGGCAGCACTAAAATGTCATTCTCCCTGCCCAGAAGAGGACATGACATTGAAAGACATCTGACATTGTATTTGACAATACTTCAAACTCCAACATTATGGTTCAAGCATCACAGGTCTATGGAGATGATAATGGAGCTGGTGACATCTAATTGCTAACTGGCAATTAATGATAATGGCCCTTGGAGAATACATAGGGCCATTCTCTACAAGCAACTCATTGCTCTTTGCACATTTTAATTAATCTAGACAGGCAGGTGGGTGACAGAAAGGTAGCTTTATTACATTATTGCTGTGAGTATCCCGAGTCATGTTCAAGTGGCCCCTTACAGGTGCACAACAATGGCTTGCTGATTTCAAACCATAAGGACTAGAGTTTTTAAAATAATTGAGGAAGAACAAGAACAGTAGGGAAGTGAAGGGAGTGGATAGCAAAAGAAAAGTCAAGATATTGTTAACTATTTGAATTCAATAGTTACTTCTAATTAGATGTTTCTCTAACAGGAATTCGACATTTTTCCTGGATTGGTAGCCAGAACTGAAAAGTTGGTAAACGTTTGACTGAGTGATGTCTGGTATATCCAGGCTGATTTAGTATCTGTCCACGAAACCTCAAAAATGTTAAATTTGATTTTCAAGTACAACTCAACTTGGATATTGTTTAGTTCATTAGTTCTATGAGGTTAACCAGTTTTTTGTTTGCAAGATTCCCACTTGAAAATGAAAAATCTAAAGACAGGAAACTGAATTAATTATCTGTAAAGGTCTCCCTAAGTTCCCCAAATTGTTTCATTATGGCTTACTTATAGAATTACTTACAGAATTAAACAAATTAAAAAGCAATTACCTGAATTTTGCAAAGTTCTATGTAGAAAATCAACGAGTTTTTACTACACTTTCCAAAGTAAGGGGGGGGCTACCCCCATTGATGCTTTCATTCCCAAGTCTTTATTGAACACATACTGTGTGCCAACCACTGTACTGAGCTCTAAATGTATTAACAGAAAGAGCATTGATAGGGTCCTTATACTCTTAGTCTAGTGGCAGAAAAGGGTGAACAAGTGAAGTTCAGAGTGATCAGTTCTGTAACAGATGCAAGACAACTTATAGAAGGTGTGAGGGCGTAGAAGGGCCAGAGTGAACTTGACAGTAGCTGTCTATGACCCTGTGCAAGGGCAAGGAATTCCAATCACACACATATAGACACTTGGTCATACAAGTGTGCCTACGGCCTTTACCATAGGCGAACTTCATAGTTCTACAGTTTGGACCTGTGGGGTGTGTGCGTGCGTGTGTGTGTGTGTGTGTGTATTTATAAATTTAAAGAATTGAATCCTTTTACAACCTCACTAATCCCTTTTGGAATTCATTTTTTAAAAAAACATTTTATCAGGGTGGCACTGTGGCATAGCAGGTAAGGCCGCTACCTGCAGTGCCAGTATCACAGAAGGGCGCTGGTTCGAGACCCAAGTGCTCCACTTCTGTTCTAGCTCTCTGCTAGAGCCTGGGAAATCAGTGGAAGATGGCCCAGGTGCTTGGGCTCCTGGGAGACTCAAAAGAAGCTCCTGGCTTCTGGCTTCAGATCCGTCTATCTCCAGCTGTTGCAGCCATTTGGGGAGTGAACCAGTGGATGGAAGATCTTTCTCTCTCTCTTTCTCTCTCTCTCTCTCTGCCTCTCTGTAACTCTGCCTTTCAAATAAATAAATAATCTTTAAAAAAGCATTTTATCAAAATACAATATACATATCAAGAAATGCATATACGTATACAGATCACTGATTTTTTGTCATCTGTTCATACTCATAACCAATACCCAAATTAAGAACAAAGTTTTGCTAATACCCCAAGAGTCCTCACTATCCCCCCATTTCTGTTATTTAATGTGTGAAATAAGACAACTTTGTATTTACATGGTATGATTCAGTGACACACTGCTTATAACCATATGTTGAATGATATGACACCACAAAACTTTTATATTCTTCATTTTTTAAATTTATTTATTTATTTGAAAGAGTTACACACACAGAGAAGGAGAGGTAGAGAGAGAGAGGTCTTCCATCTGCTGGTTCACTTCCCAATTTGCTGCAGTGGCCGGAGCTGTGCTGATCTGAAGCCGGAAGCCAGGAGCTTCCTCTGTAGTCTGCCTCGCAGGTGCAGGGCCTCAAGGACTTGGGCCATCTTCCACTGCTTTCCCAGGCCACAGCAGAAAGCTGGATTGGAAGTGGAGCAGCCGGGACTTGAACAGGTGGCCATATGGGATGCTGGCACTGCAGACAGTGGCTTTATCCTCTACGCCAGCCCCACTCTCCATTTGTTTTGATAGACGGGAGGCAGTTGAGTTTTCATACACAGTAGCTGTTCAGCAATATGACTTCATCCTTAAAGTTGTGGAGCAATGCCTCCTGTTCTGCGTGTTGCTGCATGTTACCCTGGCTTATTACCCCATAAGGACTGGAGAGGAAAGAATTGAAATGTCCCAACCGTGTGCTAGGGCAGCCCTGGTTTAGCCAAAGCAAGCCTCCACATAGCTCTCTGGTTAGCAATGTAACGGCTCCATCTCTCTGTGTCCCTCTCCAGTCGTGTGCTGGCATGGTCCTGGCACGGTCCTCAAGGGTCTCCGCAGGCATTTCCTCCTCTGCTTAGGGGTGAGTCATAGGCAGGATGCTGTTAAATGATTCAGATAAACCATTTTCATGTAAATGTTCTACTTCCCTCGGGCTCCCAGCACCTCAGTGGTGTGGCTGTGGCAGGCAAGAGAGGACCGGAGGGGATAGCATGTCTTATGTTGCTTCTATTGCTCCCTTGTTGGAATCGCTGGTGTCTCTGTGCTTGAACATGGTATGAAAATTGTCCTAGTTCAATTCAGGCCACGCAACATGTGCTGTAGGGCCCTGGAGGGGAGGAGCAACAAACAGACGCAAATGGCTTGCGGTTGAGGGTGTGTCCCAGACCAGAAGGGGAAAAGATGCCAGTGAAGGATCTACTGTTGATGGGGGGAACCTTCCAGCTGCAGCACCTGTCATCCTGCATGGGGCAGGCTTCCAGGTGCTTGTTCTGTGAACAAGAACCTGCCCTCATTGGAGAAGAGCTTGAGGTTCCCCAGGATGGGATTCCATTGTTAAAATGATTGGGAGGTCACACAGAGAATGAGGTCGACTGAAGTTCCTGAAGAGGGGGCTGTTGTAAGGTGCAGCAGTTAAGCTACCATTTGGGATGCAGCAAACTTGGCCCTCTAGGAACCACGTGTATGTCAGGCCTGTATCCCATATTGGCATGCTTGGGTTCGAATTCTGATTGTTCTGCACATCCTAGCTTCCTGCTGATGCTCACACTGGTGGCTCAAGTACTTGAGTCACTCCCTGCCACCTAAGTGGGAGACCTGGATGGAATTCCTGGCTCCTGGCTTTGACCTGTCCCAGCCTTGGCTATCGTAGGCATTTGGAGGAATGAACCAGCAAATGGAAGATTTCTCTCTCTCTCTCTCTCTCTCTCTCTCTCTCTCTCCCCCTCTTCTTCTCCTTGTCTCCCCTCCCCATTCATTTTTCTCTCTTCTCCCTCTCCCTCACCCTCTCCCTCTCCTCCTCCTTCCCTCTCTTCATTTCAAAGAAAACAAATACTATTTTTTTAAAAGAGAATGTTGATGAGCAGGATAGCATGTGCCGGTGGATGGAAAGGAAGCACAGTTTCAGGGGTGGTGAGAGGAAGGGGCCCACGATGGGTAAAGGAGCAGGTACAGCTGCTTCTCAAACTAAGAGCAGTGGGGAGGGAGCCGCCTTCCAGCCGGTGTGACATCCTATGGAAAGCAGAGTGTCTACATCGCTAATATATGCCCCTTAAAGCAGGCAGCATTGGGGACATATAAAATGAAACGAAAGGAGGGTAGAATAAAGGATGAAATTATTGTAATTCTTAGACAGATGATTTTAAAAAGCAGTGATTTGGGTTCTTTTATTCATTACATGCCATAAAGGACCCAGGCTGTGTTGCCCATGGCTGTAAAATCTAGGACCCTATTAAAACCTTTTTTTGTTAGTAACTCAGCGCTTTGGAAACTTCACTAAGGAAAAAAAAGCCAATTTAATCAAGGCGAGATTTAACACAAAGAAAGGACCTGATCTTGCCTTTCTGCAGAAAAACTTTCAGGATCAAATGGCTTATGATTTTCATTTACCTAAAGAATCCCTGTAGAATCAGCAGCTGGGAAGGGGGGGATCCTTTCATTAGCTTGCAAGGCACACCCCAACTTAGCTTCTGCATGCTGAGTCCTGACTGGTTCCTTAGCTATCCAAAGAAAGATTTTTTTTTTTCAGTCCCGTTGCATGGAAGAAAACTCATGACCTAAGGAAGGGGCAAAAACAAACCTACCTAATACCTCAAGGGAGGAAAAGGCTGATGGGTTTATCCTCTCACTCGTAAGTGCTTTGCAATGCCCACAATAGCATCTTCCCTTGCCCAAGGATAATACGACACAGTGAAAGGAGTTCAGGAGGCATAGGTGTGAGCCCAGACTCCTGTATCTTCAACCTTTCTAAATTACGTGAAGTTCTCCAAAGGTCATTTCTCCACATCTACAAAATGAAGAGTATAATGTTGTGTCCACTACTATGTCAAAAAGAGAATTCTCCGGATGGGTGGAATGTGGATTTATGCCCTGCTCCCTAGTCTGGAGTGGCTGTTTCTGATTGCTGCTGAGCCTCTGCTCCACACACACAGTCATGGTCCCAGGCTAACTAAGCTCTGCGATCTTGAACACACAGCCCCTAAGGTTCAGTGAGCACTAATTTTCAGCCAGCAGAGCAGGAAGGAACACAGGTGAGCTCACGCGAGAGATTTGTAAGGGTCATAATGGTGTCTTTTTCTCACTTTCTCTTGGGGCTAAAATAGAGTCACTCAGTCTACCTGGCTACAGAGCTTGAGAAAAGGAATCTATCCTAATGCAAGGAAAACCCAGATACAGGTTTTATTGTACAGCTCATAATCATGGCTCTTGTAGATATGTCACCAAGTAGCCATGTACACCTGTCTGCACACACTCAGACCACACACAGTCCCATGTGAACAGCCAAAAGTCCAATCCAACTATTGCATCCAGCTCAACACCCAAGATCGCTTGTTGATAGACATTGGCTCCTTTTCTTCATGACCAGAGCAGGCTTCTTGTAGATAAGTGACCTATGACTACAAAGATTGCCACCCCTTACCCCACATCGTTTTTTAAGCCGGTAGCAGGCCAGGATTATCACAATAAACCATCTAATTTGACGAAGGGGAGAACTGCAGAGACAGCTGTTACTGATCCACAGGAGTGGTGATATTTTCACCCTGACAGTGGGAGTTCCTTATACTCTGATGTACTTCCAGGGGCACTTTTCTTGTCTAGTGTTCTCTGTGCCCCTGATTTCACTCCCAGCACAGTTCTTCTTGGTTCCATGTCTCCTGTGGCTGCACCTGAAGTGGTCATTGCTGAGTACACAATCCTGGCATGCTGAACGACTTGTGTAGCCCACATCTGCAAGGGCATGTTGGGGTGCTTAGAATTTGTTTGACAGTCACAGGATCATGGTCTCTGACTATCCCAGTCCTTCAAATGTTTTTTTTTTTTTTTTTTTTTTTTTTTTTTTTTTTTTTGACAGGCAGAGTTAGACAGTGAGAGAGAGAGAGAGACAGAGAGAAAGGTCTTCCTTCCGTTGGTTCACCCCTCAAATGGCCACCACAGCTGGTGCGCTGCACCGATCTGAAGCCAGGAGCCAGGTGCTTCCTCCTGGTCTCCCATGTGGGTGCAGGGCCCAAGCACTTGGGCCATCCTCCACTGCCTTCCTGGGCCACAGCAGAGAGCTGGACTGGAAGAGGAGCAACCGGGACAGAATCCGGCGCCCCAACGGGAACTAGAACCCGGGGTACCAGCAGCGCAGGCGGAAGATTAGCCTAGTGAGCCACGGCGCCAGCCTCTGTTTGCTTTCAAGCAGATTCATTTGTTAATATAAATACCGTAGACAGATGTAACTCTTAAACTTACCTGGATTTCTTCTTTTTGTACCCAGGTCCTACTTTCTTAACCTAACACGGTTACCTTGAGATCTTCTGAAAAGATGGGCTTGGTAAGGAAGGGACTGTCCCTTGTTGATAATGGCCACCAAGATATGGGTCCTTTTGCCCAGTCCAGAAGTCTTGATGGGCCTTTGAGGTTTGGGAGATTTTTTAGCCTCCTTCTTGATGTGTGGGATAAACTTAGCTGATTTCTCCAAACCTAAGGGTCCTCAACTTTATCAAATCTCAATCCCCGCCCCTCGCTCTCACTCTCTCACTGGCTTCAAGACATGAATATATTTCTGAACTTATCTCTTTTTTATAATCGTTAAACAGAGAAGAGTCATCAGCTCTTAGTAAGATTCAACTCTTTCTATCCATTTCTTCTAGAACTTCAGGTTCACTCAGCACTTGGCTTGCCTTAGAAGTTATCATAAGTGATGTTTTGCTATTTTGCAACAGGGCTCTCCAGCCTTCCAGCCAATCCCATCTGTTCTATTGATGTCCTTTGCCCAAATATTAGCCATTAACACATTTTTTTGGTTGAATGATGCCAAAACTTACCCCTGGTATCAATTTCAAAATGGATTAGGGACACAGTAATTATCATAGCAAACAAATCCCCAAGATTTGTGGCTTAACGGTAGGTATTCATCCCTACCCATGTAATAGTGCAGTAATGCAACTGACAATTAAGGGCGTCAGGCTGTGCCTCGTGCAGTCATCCAAGAATAACTGCCTTCAATATGCGACTGCCAAGGCTGCCCAGTACATCAACAGACAAGGGAGAGCATGATGCAGCCTGTGAAGAAGTTCTTAAAAGACAAGACTCAGGAAGCCACGGATGCTCCTTCTCCTGTTGCTCTACTGGGTAGAATTCATTCCCACATCATCACAGGAGAAACTGGGAAGTGGCACCCAGTGGGGCATCCAGGAAGATGGGAAAATGAGCTGTGGGGAAGTGAGAAATCTCCCTTAGAAGATCTTCCCGTACGTGAGTGTTGTTGGGATCTTGATAGGATCTGAAAAGAGCTGTCATGATGATGAAATGCATTAGAAGCACCTGCTGAGATTGTTAATTTTGTTCCTTTCCTCCTCACTGTGGTCAGCCCAAGGTATCCAATAAGCACTTAATAAACACAGAATCAACGCATCAGTATTCACAGATAGTCCTCCTCTGAATGAGACCTTTGAAATCCAACCCTTTTTGGATTGAACGACCCTGGCTCTCTTTGGTTCTGGTTTCTCTTTGAATTAGAAACATCTCTCAGGAAACTTTGACTGTTTTCTAAAGAACCCATCTGCTGTGTTGGAAAGTGTTTCAAAGTTGAAACATCAACCCTGACAGGTCCTTTGACAGCTAAAGATGCGGCCGCTAGGGACGTGGCAGTGCTGGCCATTAACATGAAATAGCATGGCAGAGGTGGTACCGGAGTCACCTGCTCTTCCGCAGTTTCCATCCTCTTTAAACGGAATTTTCACAAAAGCCTGCTTTTGCTTCCCCAAGAAAATCACTTAGCAGATGACAGAAAAGGTGATAAAGGACCTGTTTGGCCCCATTCCTTTTCCACCTAGGTTTATAGCATTTGCTTCTTCTACCCTCCACGCATTTTACTTTTGCCGTTGATTAATGAATTGAACAATTACCAGGCCACAGTCTGTGAGCCTTGCTTTGGCCATGGTCTCTGAAATCTCACCTCCCTCTACTCAGCACTTTTTTTTTTTTTTTTTGACAGACAGAGTTAGACAGTGAGAGAGAGAGAGACAGAGAGAAAGGTCTTCCTTCCGTTGGTTCACCCCCCAAATGGCCGCCACGGCTGGCGTGCTGTGCTGATCCGAAGCCAGGAGCCAGGTGCTTCTTCCCAGTCTCGCATGCAGGTGCAGGGCCCAAGGACCTGGGCCATCCTCCACTGCACTCCCGGGCCACAGCAGAGAGCTGGCCTGGAAGAGGAGCAACCAGGACAGAATCTGGCGCCACAGCAGAGGATTTGCCTAGTGAGCCATGGCGCTGGCCTACCCAGCACTTTTTATCTCATACCCATTTGGGTGTTTGCCTTAATGCATTAGAATCCTTCATGTAACACATTTACATTGTTTGATCATTGGTTTGCCTTCCACATCTCGAATACACACGCGGTGAGGGAGGGCCAGGAATGTTTATATTTGTTTACAGCTCTGGAACAGTGCCTGACTATAAAAGACACTTAATAAGTACCCATTGGGTGAATAACTGATTCTTATTCTCTGCTTTTAATGAACTTAAGTCCTAGTGTAAGAATCTGAAACATAACACCTAGTTATTAGGCAAAAGATGATTTCTTGAGAAGCAAGAGGAAAAAGCAGGGAAGGAAGAGAGAAATTATTTTTGATGAATATCTTTGATTTCAAGTGGACTTTGCTTATATTACTGTATTTATTTCTACTCCAAGGGTAGTTTTGAAAAAAAAATAGCTTGTACATCTCCTATTTTGCAGATCAAGAAACTGGTGTTCTAAAAGACCAACATCTGCCCAAAGTTATTCCAATAGCAGTGATGGAAAAAGCTATCCATTGCATTTATCTTACTTTTTAAGCATTCTTCCAATGATTTACAGACTCTTTCATATCTACCTATAGAAACAGATTTCATAACACACACACACAATCATACACACACACACATATTTACTTTGCTGTGTCTAAGACGTTCTAACCCATTCCATTCTATTTCATTTCATCCCATCCTATTTTTTTAATTTGACTTTGACTCATTCAGCTGTTTTCACAACAAAACAAGTGTGATGGCGTTTGCTTTGTTGTGTGGCCTGGTGTGGCAAGACCTGAGACCTAGACCCAAAGCCGAGGATAGGGGAGATGTCACTCAGGAAACAGTGTGTGAGGCAGGCCTTTCTTACTGGGCTGAGAGTGAGGAAAAATCTCAACATTCATAAGACTTGCACCCTTTCAAGCAATAACACTCACATCCTTCAGGTTTCTAACAAGCCATTCAGATGCTTGTTATTTCCTGATGAGCCTGAAGAGGAATCAGAATACTCTCTCTCATGTTGCTCTCTTCATCTGCGCACCCAGGCAGTGAGCAGTCACTACCACTTTCTCAGGATGTAACTGTTGAGCGCTGTGGATGCCAGGCACACTGTCATCCTGTAAGAGGCATTTGCTCGATGTCTTGGTCTACGCAAGCTGCTGCCACAGTGGACCACAGGCTGGGGGACTTATAAACAAAGATCTTTAGTTCTTGGAGCCTGCAAGTTAGGGAGTCTCAGGTCAAGGTGCTGCAGACTTGGTGTCTGCTTCTGTTTACACCACAGGGTGATGAAAGACAAGGCAGCTTCTGGGGTCTCCTTTATGAAGAGTATGCACTCCCTGAAGTGCCCGCCTCCTAATGCCAGCACACTGACGAGTAGGTTTCCACATAGGTCTTTTGGAGAGACCAAAGCACTCAGATCATTGCATGTGTACTTCATGTAAGGGTGATTGTCTACTAAGAGTGGTGTCTGCATGAGCTGGTGGGGTAGCTAAGCCTTTGCATTGGGAACGCCTGCCTCCATTCCCCCATTGCTGGAGGATTAATAATCTTGCTTGACCCTCTGCTGGCCATCTCAGGTATAACTGCATTGCTCTCTTGCCTCTCTTCCATCTTGAAATGCAATTTGTAAGCTCAAATGGAGCCATTCCTTGTGGCCTGGTGACATGTTGATTGGCAGCGGTGGAATTTTTCTTTTTTTTTGTGCACACATTCCATGTGTGAGTGATGCTTGTAGACTTGGTGAGGTAGCTTTATGGGTTTTGTCATCACCTCTGTTGCCTGAGATCAGGTTTTTTCCCCACGTCAGGAAAATGAACGTTGCCACATCTATTTACATCAGGGGTTCTCTAGAGAAATTGATATGTGTGTCTCCATGGGCAATGCCTTCAGTTTGACAGTTTTCTGGGTTTGATGAATTGATTGCTAGCAGGCCAGTTAGGCAGCTGAATTCATGAAAAAAAGATCTGGGATAAGAAGGCTTCTAACAAGAGCCCCTCTCCCCCATTAAGTAGGCTTTAATTGACTAAAACCTAATATAAAATGTTAATGTATTTCCTTATTTTAAACATATGGTCATGCACTTGTATTATTTTGGAATGGATAAACAGACAATAAATAAAACAGAGACTTCACTGTCCAGACTCTAAATCCATCAACAGTGGCCCTGGCATTTTCTGCATCGGCTTTTTGCTTTGTTTTTTTTTAAAGAATACACTAGAATTTCTTGGTACTCTGGTCAGTCATTGACATATGTTGTTGAATATTCTACTGATGAATCTCTCAAAACTCTCTGGGTTGAAGGTGCCGGGAGGATAGGCCCACATTCTATGTCTCCTGTGATTCTTAACAGGTGTTTTCCAGAAAAGTGGCAGCTCAAAATTATACTGACAGATTAGTGTTGACTAATATATTAACAGCAATTTTAATTCTAAAATACCTTTGTGTAATCATCATCTTTTTTTTTGGGAAGTGCAATTTACATAGGGGCTCTAATCAAGCTGTTTCAAAGGGTTTGACTTACTCCTCATAGAATTAAATTATAAGATGATATTACAAGAATGGTTAGACACACACGTGGTATAAAATACACTGATTCTTCATAATCAGTATCTTGTGGGATTTTTATGTTTTTCAGAAGAAATGGCATCAGTTAATCTGGTGGGGTATTTAAGTAAAAATGAGCTGAGAGTTTCTGATATGTAGCAGTCAGCATTGGCTAAGTAATGCACAATCCCAGGTGCTCCAAGTGTGTCCGCGGCTTCTAGCAATGAAGGCGGGTCATTTTACAAGTGCGCTTTCATATGCAAGCACACTTTCACTTATCTAATTCTCGGACCAGACCCTGAAGAATTGGGTTCTATTTAGGGCACGTAGTCTCGCCTCAGAGGGAAAAGATTGGCAGGGTCATGTGAGTGCCAAGAAAGCTTCCATTTTATAGGATCTCATTGCCAAAGAATTCTAGGTGTTCACAGCTGATGTCAATGGGAGCGAATGGTATAATTCTTTCATGGAGAGAGTGATGAAACAATATACCCTGTATTGGTATTATATATAAATGGAATGTAGAGATCTGGGGCATGGAATTGATCTTATTGATTTTGATCCTCAAAAGCAACCACTACGTTTGGCAGAAGAGATTCTAGTCATTGCATTTTATGGACAAGAAAACCCAAGGCTAAAGTTTATTTTTCCTTAACATTTTCAAGTCTCATCGCTGAAAAATGGAAAATACTAGATTTGAACTGAAATCTGAATCTGACTGTCTTTCTGACCTACATCTAAATTTAATGTTTTTCCTAACATGGCCATGCCTTATTTGCAAGCATCGGTAGGATGCCAGAAACTAGAATGAAAAATGAAATGTTGAATGTGCAAGATACTGAGAAGTTTGTTTTTAAATTTATATATATTTTATATTCTTTATGTTGACCAACATTGGCTGCTCCAGGTAGATTCTTCCCATGGATATGATTACTATTTTCAGCATTAAGATTGTCATTTTGGCGTGTGTGTGCGTGCGTGTGTGTGCATGTGTGTGTAAGATCAAATCCTTTCCTGTTTTTAAGGGCCTTCATAAAATACTGTTATAAGTCCCATTAAAACTGCTGAGTTTCAAATTGGGAATTCGTTCTGTTTCTGTTGATATAAACCTGAACAGAGAGGAGAAACCTGATCCACCTTCCTGCATTGTTAAGAGTTCAGATACACAGTTTTGATGAAAGCTTGCAAGGACGAGATTTGCTATCAAGCCTAATGTAGCATGAGGATTTTTGTGTGAGCTTGCACAGGATCACGTTTTCATCTCCTGTGAGGCAGGAACTGAGCTCCATAAACATTTTCCACATTCGCACTTTACTCAAAGAATGTAAAAAAGAAGGAAGGAAAAAGAGTATTTCATTTTGAATATCAACCAGGTTTTATAGCGAGTGGGCTTTGAACCCAGTTACCTGGGAAATCGTATTCTGTATGTGTGATATACCTGCTCTCTAACCAAAACAAGAACTCTGGCTTTCCAGTTGCAAGGAGAGCAATACTGCACAATAGATGGGCTAGACGAGCCACTCGGCTTGTTGCATGTTTACTGTCTTTGTAGCCCTGGAATGTGTACTGTGGAAGAGACACAATACCTTTCCAGCTACTGAAGAGTTCTTGTGGAAGAGACGAGTTAGAGGATGTTGGTAGACACTCTGGGAGCAGGATGCAAAAGATCTTTCTCCATCTGACCTGCTTCCTTTTCCTTGTGATAGAAAGAACAAAACAATGACAGCAACAGAAACTGCACACACAAGACAAGACAAAAATCCATCTCCTGTGCTGCATGACTGAGAACAGCAGTTCCATAACAATAGAGCCTTCAGATTGAGTCATCCACAGTCACTTTTCTGTCCTTTTCCTCCTCTGCCTCTTTCTGATGAATTAGTGATTATTAGATAATTAATTAAGTGATTAGTTCTGTCTTTCATTTAATAAACATTAATGAGGTCATTCTATGTGCTCAACCCTGTGCTAAATGACAGAGAGTCAGCGTTCCAAGCGTAACCTGTACCCTTTGTCTCAAAGTCCAGTGAGGGAAATAGAAAAGGCAGCAACAATTTCAATGCCATGCGACAAGAGACATGCCACATATAAGTGCAAGTCATTTTAGGACACAGGGGAAGCATAAATTTCCTGGATGGAAGGTCCCAGTATGGGCTTCTGAGGGAGGTGATGCCGGCAATGAATCTGTGGCCGAGAAGACGAGTTACCCTGATGGAGCAGGGGAAGGTGTCTTAGACATGTTGAACACATTCTTCTGTTGACAGAGGAAGGCAGTCAAGAAAGTAACACCAGCAAGAAAGCAACACAGATAAGACAGGAATCAAATCCGCAAAGCATTTGTAGTCCATAGTTATTAATCTATGTGATTGGAGAGCTATGTGTAGGAATCAGCTCAATCTAGTTGGGCAAGAAAGGAAACTGGCTTTAAAAATGCAGGGTGATGAAGTAGGTATTTGTGGTGCAGTGGGTGTAGCTGCTGCTTAGGACACTGGCATCCCATATCAAAGTTTCTGGTATAGCACTAGTCAGTGGCACAATGGATAAAGCCACTGCCTGCAGCACTGGATCCCATTTGAGTGCTGGCTGCTCCACTTCTGATCCAGCTCTCTAATGATGTGCCTTGGAAAACAGCAGAAGATGGCTCAGTATGTAGGCCCCTGTACCTATGTGGGATACCCAGATAAAACTCCTGGCTGCAGGTTTTGGCCTGACCCAGCCCTGGCCCTCGAAGACATTTGGGGAATGAAACCATGGACGGAAGATTCTCTCTCTCTCTCTCTCTCTCTCTCTCTCTCTCTCTCTCTGCCTCTGCTTCTCCCTCTCTATAAATCTGCCATGGCCATGGGACACATTGTGTTGTATGGGTATTGGTTCTATGACCAGGAGACTGAAGGGGCATGATGGCATTGGATATTCCCAGAGAAACAGATTAGGAATTTTATAGAATACACTTCTTATCTAAGTGGCCCTACTTCCAGTCCCCACACAAATGCATCAGAATAGATTCCAGAGTTTTAGAAGCATTCACATTACATTTCTGGGATTAATTCAGTACATATTCTGATTCAGTAGATCCAAGGTAGGGTCTGAAAAATCTGATTTTCAAAGTTCAGTAAATGATCCTAATATCCAGATGGATTAGGAACCATGTTGAGGAATTTAGACTGTATCTCACAGAAACCACAGGAGGAAGATGGAGATGTCATGAGTAGGGTCGCATCACAGTGCAAGAATATTTCAACACGTTCCCAGAAAAAAAGTGCTCTAGTGCTCTACATAATGATGCATTTGTTTCAATTTTTACTTTTGGCACCAAAATAAACTTTTATATTTTCTATGAACCTTGTGAAGTACCCTTGTGCACACATTCTGACAGGCAGTTTTGAGAGGAGAACCTGCTGAGTGAAGTGATTTTTTTCAGTCCATGACATGGAGAAGGTGCAGTAGGCAATTTGTTCTCATCCGTTAATATTTGGGGGACAAGGATCATATCTAGAAGACTCCCATAGTTTTTGCTTGGCTAATGAGGTAATTAGCTCATGAAGAAGAAGAAAGGATTTGTGTAGAAGATGATAAGCTGAGTTTTGACATCTTGTGTTTGAAATGCCTCTGATTGTGCAAGTCCCAGAAGCAGAAGATAATGCTTTGGTAGTCATTGTTTGCAAATGATAGATGAAGACATGTGTGTGCAGATTTCCTGGGGTGGCTATAATTAAGGAGGAAGAAGAGAAGCCTGTGAATACTGGAGACATGAAACTACTTGAAAGGCACGAGAAGACTGCGCAAAACCAGCCTCTGATGAAGACACATAGATGGTAGCATTATGGAAATCAAGACTCAGGTCCCCAAAGGGAAGGGAAGGCTGTAAGGAAGACAAGATCAGCCAAGAGCAGGGATCACCCATGCCAAATATGACCACTGGACTGGGTTTATCTCAAGTCCATGGTGACCCAAGGAGACCAGTCTTAGTGACCAGCTGCATTCTCTTTCCTCGTTTGCATGCATGCTTGTGTCTCCCACACCCAGTGGCAAACTCCATGCTGCATTCTTTGATTAAATCTTCTGTGGATGGGACAGGGAGTCCTGGAATACATAATTTATGATGTAAGGAATTCATAATTTAATGAAAAGACAAGTCCTGTATTACAACTGTTCTATTTTATTAGTAGTTGTTATAGTGAACTTCTAACTTCTTACTATGTCTTTTTTTTTTTTTTTTTTTTTTGGACAGGCAGAGTGGACAGTGAGAGAGAGAGACAGAGAGAAAGGTCTTCCTTTGCCGTTGGTTCACCCTCCAATGGCCACCGCGGCTGGCGCACCGCGCTGATCCGATGGCAGGAGCCAGGTACTTCTCCTGGTCTCCCATGGGGTGCAGGGCCTAAGCACTTGGGCCATCCTCCACTGCACTCCCTGTCCACAGCAGAGAGCTGGCCTGGAAGAGGGGCAACCGGGACAGAATCCGGCACCCCGACCGGGACTAGAACCCGGTGTGCCGGCGCCGCAAGGCGGAGGATTAGCTTAGTAAACCACGGCGCCGGCCCACCATGTCTTATTTATAAATTAAGGCATATCATATGTATGTACAGAAGAAAAAATCCAGCATATATTGGCTTTGCTAATATCTGTGGTTTCAGGTGTCCATGGGAGTCTTGGAAGGCATCCCCTGTAGGTAAGGAGATGGTAGGAGAATGTGACAAGCTCTGGTGGAGATACAAACCAAGTATTAGAGGAACCCCCAGGAAGAACAGCTAGGCTAAGTACCCAGTAAAGTTGGATAAATTAGCACAACGAAGTAAATGCTGGTGCCAAAAAAAAAAAAAAAAAAAAGAAGAGTGGTACCATCAGGAAGCCCACAGGACAGGGCCGTGCAGTATGGGCTCCCGAACCAGCATGAGATTACCAACAAAAGCAACTCCTTGTCTGTTTTTCTTAAGTGTTCCTATTTTTCAGGATTTTCTCTTAACCCTGCCAGTGTCTTCTGGCTCATCCTGACGCCCAGGACTCTTTTATTCCACTTCAGTGATTTTAGCTTTGGACCACTAACTCCCCAATTTATGTTCCTGGCCTTTGCTGCATGCCAGACCTATTTCTCCAGCTGCCTGGTAGATATTTCTCCCTGTATGTCTTACACGTGCCACGTATTTAACAGGAGCCACCTGCGTACAGCTTCCCAGTCTGAATTCCTCCTCCTAATCCCACTGATGCGCCAGCTCACTAAACACCTGGCCACATCCTTGGGAGCTGTCCTGGGCGCCTCCCTTTCCATGTTCCCCACTGTCTACTGAGTTGGCTTCTGCGAGTCTTCTACCTGCAGTTATGTTCACACCTTCTCACCTGCCCTGCTGAAAGTTCCTCCCACCCTGTAGCATGGCCATTGCGACCTTTCTACCTCTCACAACTCCATGCCTGTGCCTGTCCTTCTTGTCTCTGCATTGAGTGTGGCTGGCTATCAACACACCTCACTGGACACACAGTGCCCTCAGAATCCTTCTAAGTCTACTTGAAAATGGGTCATAGGGACAGCACCGCAGCTTAATAGGCTAATCTTCCACCTGCGGTGCTGGCACACCGGGTTCTAGCCCCAGTCAGGGTGCTGGATTCTGTCCCGGTTGCTCCTCTTTCAGTCCAGCTCTCTGGGAAGGCAGTAGAGGATGGCCCAAGTCCTTGAGCCCTGCACTCTCATGGGAGACCAGGAGGAAGCACCTGGCTCCTGGTTTTGGATCAGCGCGGTGCGCCGGCCACAGTGGCCATTTATGGGGGTGAACCAAAGGAAAAGGAAGACCTTTCTCTCTGTCTCTCTTTCTCACTGTCTACTCTGCCTGTCCAAAAAAAAAAAAAATGGGTCATAGGATTCTGCTTCTTCATTCCATCTGCTAGGAAGTGGACAGGTGCTGAGCTCCCAGTGCCTATCCTCTCCCAGGCCTTCTGTTCTGTAAAAACAGGATGGAAATTGAGAAGGTAGTGAGTGTTTCAAAGAAGGGCCTAGAGGGTTGGGATTTTGTGATGGTGCATCAGGTGGTCTGGAAGCCATGGTGGCACTCTGGACTCTGTAGGTTGACGAGGAACCAGCCAGGCAGAGTTGGAGGGGGGCAATGGCACAGGTCAAGGTTTCTGGTAGGAGAGAGCTGGACACTGGGGCAATGAGGCCAGGCTGAGAGATGGCCAGAGAGGAGCTGAGATTGAGACTGACCTAGTTCTCAGTGGGTTTCAGGTTATGCAGGTCTCCCAGACCTGCCTTGGGAAACTTGCCCTTTCTCTTGAGGGTTGCTGCAAATACCTGAAGCAGTTGCAAGGGCAGTGCCGTGGCTGATTTGTGTGTTACGAAGAGGAGCCCAGAGTGTCCTGAGGAGGATGGGTTGGAAGAGGTGAGAGCAACTGTCTCCTTGTTATCCCTGGGCCCACTGTCTTGTACCTGACATAGTCATCACAGTGCTTGTGATTTTCCAATCAAATGCATGAGTATGCAGAGAGAAGGGGACTCCTGTTGATGAGAACATGAATTAGTACAGCCATTATCAAAAACCGGATGGAGGCTCCCAAAACCTAAAGATAAAAGTACCACTTGATCCAGCAGTCCCAGTTCAGGGTACTCACCTGAAGAGTGGGAAATCAGTGTGGTGAATAGATATCTGTACTCCCATGTTCACTGTTACCCGTTCACAGTACCCAAGCTGTGGAATCAACCTCCGTGTCCATTAATGGGTACATTGATAAAGACACACTATACAACACTATGAAGTTTTTGTTTAAAAAAGTAATTTATTTATTTATTTGAAAGGCTGAGAGACAGACAGACAGAAATCTTCCATCTATTGGTTACACCCCAAAATGGCTGCAACAGACAGGGATGGACCAGGCTGAAGCCAGAAGCCAGGAAATCCATCCCGCTATGTCTCGTGGGTGGCAGGGGCCCCAGTACTTTGGCCATTGTTACTGCCTTCCCATGCACATCAGCAGGAAGCTGGATGGGAACCAGAGCAGCTGGGACTCAAACCGGCACTCCGACAGGGGATGCTGGCGTTGCAAGTGGCAGCTGAGCCCACTGCACCAGAATGCTGGCCATTATTCAGTCTGAAAAAGGAAGGCACCTCTGCCTCTTGCAACCACATGAATGGAGTTCAAGAACATTATCCTACCTGGAATAGGCCACACAGATAGACACAAGTGTACTGTATGTGCCCACTTCATATGAAATCTAAGACAATGGAGGTCATAAAAGCTGAGAGAAGAATGGTGGTTACTGGAGACTGGGAGATTATGGTCACAGGGTTCAACGCCTGCATTACACAACAGGTGTGGATCTGCTCTTTGTTTTGTGGGTCTGTTGCACAGCATGGTAAATGCAGGTCATTGTTGAGTTCTATGCACGTCAGTGTTGCAAGGAGGGTGATCTCACATGTTCTTAACCCAAAGATGTCAAATGTTTGCATATGTTGTTTGGTTTGATTTGGTCATTTTACAATGTCTTAAAAAATCATAGCATCATTTTGCACCCCGTAAATATGTATAGCAGTCATTTGTCAATAGCCAATAAAAGATGTAAGCATTCCCCCCAAGGGACTGCTGATCTCAGAGTCACAGATATCGGGATCTAAAATGTGATTGCTGCTTCGCATCAGCTGCTGCTGCAGTTTTCTTTCTGTGAAATTTAGCCCTTGTCTTTGGGCCCTCGCAAGCTCCTGTCAATCTATGGAGATGCTGCTTAAACCCCGCCCTCCTCACGTCATCTGCTTTAATTCTCCCAGCAACCATGTGACCATGTTTTAGCTCCACTTTACAGATGAGGAAAAGGGGGCTCAGAAGGATTAAGAATGTACGTGGTGCCGTGGTGGTGTCTGAGCATTTACGGCTGGGTCTCTGAATTGCTGTGCCTGTTTCTCCTGCCTTGCAAGGTTCCTGAGAAAACGCGTGATGGCAGAGGAATCACTGCTGGCTCTGTGTCGTTGCTCCAGCCCTGTGGTCAGCCTGGCTCCCTGTGTTGTGCTCTCCCGGGCCTCTCTCCACCCTGCTCTGGACACAGTCCCCTTCCTTGTCCTGTGGCTCTGTCCCCCTCCTAGATGCAGGAAACTGCTCCTGTAAGCCACCATGCTATAATAATTCACCCAATTGCACATCCTTCTCTCATCCCCAACCTGGATAGCACACAGCTCCCACAATCAATCACACTTGATGGACGCTGTCACCCTCACCTGCTCTGCAGGCTCTGCTGGTGGACTCCACTCTGTGTTTACAAAAAAGATTTATTTTGGGGGGGCTGGTATCGTGGCATAGAGGGTAACACTACTGCCTACTATGCTGGCATCTCATATGGCTATTGGTTCAATTCCTGGATGCTCCACTTCTGATTCAGCCCCCTGCTAATGTGCCTGGGAAAGCAGCGTAGGATGACCCAAGTACTTGGGCCCCTATACCTACTTGGAAGACCTGGAAGAAACTCCTGTCTCCTGGATTTGGCTTGGCCCAGCCCCGGCCATTGCAACACTATTTATTTGAAAGGCATAGTGACAGAGATAGCTCTTCCATCCATTAGTTCACTCCTCAAATGGCTGCAATTCCTGTAAATGGTTGGCCAGCTGACACCGGGAGCCAGAAACTCTATCCATGTCTCTCACGTGGGTGGCTGGTGCCCAAGTACTTGGGCCATCTTCCACTGGTTTTCCAGGTGCATTAGCAGGAAACTGCCTTGGAAGTAGGGCAGCCAGGACTCAAACTGATACTCCCATATGGGATGCAGGTGTCACCAGCAGCAGTTGCTATGACAGTGCCGGCCCCCACTCTGCGTTTTAACACACCCACACCCTCTTTCACTGATAATCTGAGGTCTAATTTCAACTCCTAGTTATTTTCTCTTGACTCCTTAAATTCTGCCCATGTGTGTGAGGAAGGTAGACCAAGAGCTTGATTGGACTTGCTGGGAAATCCAATCCCCTGCCCTGACCAGCCCCTCTACCTGCCTGGAGAGCAGCCACCCCTTCTGTGTGCCCCTGTTAGGAGTGATCCTGCTACTTGGCCCTGGTCCTTCTGTTCCTGACTTCTGCAGAATCAGCCTGGCTTTTGTGGGCGTGCAGAGCACTAAGCCTGGCGAGTGCATTGCATTGTTTCAGGCGTCCACGTCCAGGAGCACAGGGTCAGGACATCTCAGGTGCTGAGACTCGAGGGGCCTTGAGGGGCTGATGCAAAGGCTTCCTGCCAAGGAGAAGCAGGCTGGTGATGGCGCTGGCCAGGTGCAGAAGCCTCCTCACCCAAACAGACTCACTCCTTCTGAACTGTAGGGACCTGTGTGGTGCTCGGAGCTGTGTTCCTGGCTTCTATTTTTCCTTCTCCCTTGCTCGCCCTGTATCACAGGTGTTGAAATCATGGCAAGTTGTCCTTGGACTGTGATTACCCTGGCGGCTTCATTTCTTTTAACCTTTCATTGAAGATGCCTTGGCACCCATCCAAGGTGTGGAGCTACCTGTAGAACCTGCATTCTCTGCAGCATCAGGACTGGGGCGCCCAGGTGCTCAGTGATGCCAGGCTCAGGACCTCCTCATCACTCACTCCCTGGTCCTTGCTGCTGCCACCTGCCTGCCTTCCAGCGCCCCCGGCCCAGGGTCTTCCCTACGTCTTTCCTGGAGGCCTTGTAAATGCACAGCCCATTTAGACTTTAAGACACGGGGGCCACTTTTCATCTCAGGCCAGGCTGCTGCCTGGTTTTACGGGGTCATAAAAGTCCTGACAGGAGTCATAAAAGCCTCCAATTGCACTGCAGAAACCCTTGGAGTATATTTTAAGGGCCCCTGAGTTTTCATTTTGCTGCTTTTATGGGGACTCATAAAAGCGGCGTGGAGCGAGCCCACTGATTGGCTGCGCAGCACGGAGGTAGTTAAAATTACAGCTTTAGACAAATTGTTCCAGTCCCAATAAATCAGCATCCAGCATGTGGCAAAGGGGAAGGCTCCCAACTCTGCCGCATCCCCGTAGCCTCGCTCGTCCCACGGCCCGGGCAAGGCAGTGCTGGGCCACCCTGGCAAGCCCGCCATCTTTCCCCAGACCAGCTCATTGCAGAAGCAGTGTTGGCTGATGCACCGGCTCCTTGATGCGTTTGCACAAATAGCTGGGGCACTCCTCTGTTTCGGTGAACCTGGGTGTTTTGCCCAGATGGATCGATTTTTCAATCAAGCCATGTTAGAGAGACGTGGTCTCAGGTGGCCCGCCAGCCTGGCTGCAGTTTGCCTGCTGTGTACAGCTGGCCTCCTCCCTGGAGGTCCCTGCACAGCCTGTCTCCCCATGCATGCCCTGTTTTTTCTATTGTTTTCTTGGCATAGCCGCCATATCTTTCTGGTGGACCCTCATAGACCCACAGTGGGCAGTGAGGGTGTCATGCTCCGGACCCAGCCAGGCTTCCCATTGGTTATTTCTGGTGGTGAACCAAACCAGCGTGGGTCTCACGAGAGACTGCTTTGTTGTGTGTCGTGATCAGCTTCACCCTGTGCCTGGGGTGAGAAGCTTTTCATGCTACTGCATTCCCGAGACACCGATTGGAGATGCAGCCACTACTTCTCTCTTTGCAGACTTGGAATCTGTCAGCCCAGGCTAAACAGCCAGGCTGATGCCCTGAGACTCTGTCCGCTCCTCCAACGGCAGTCTGCGAGTTAAGAAGAAAGGAACTAACCCGTCACCATTTTGGACTGCCTTCCTTTCTAGGGGAGAAATGCTTTCGGGAGAGGCTGGAGTGGTGGTGGTGGGAGGCGGGAAGAGTCCCTGCTCGGGCCCCCTGCTGAGAAATGCACTGCCCCCTGTTTGTGTGGCTGCCTCTGTTTCCATGGCAACCACCTCTCTCCCCTGCCAGTTCCACAGAGCACGTGCTTGTGGGAGTATCATTCTAAATAAATTGATGCTTACTCCTCCCTTTCTGGAGATCAGCCAAGTCGATACCTCCGCCAGCACAAAGTATCTCATTACTGGGGAAATGTCCAAGGAAGTTCAGAGTGTTGGGAGATCCGAGGGAAGCAGAGAGACAGGCTTGGGGTGGAGAAGGAGGGGACTAAGAAGCTGCATCACCCTGAGAAATAAGAATAAGACGTGTGTGGAGAAAAATCCAGCCGCACTAACTGGTTCCCTTCCGGAGTTCTGGCTGACGGATCCGCCCTTCCAGGAGGAAAAGAGACACAGGGTTTGCTGCAAATTTCCCACCTAGGTCCGAGAGAGCGGGCCATGTCCTGACACTTGCCTCTATTTGGAAGGACCTAGATATTCCTTACATGCATGAACCTCAGGAGGGTTACAGACTATGTGAGGGGAACACACTTCTTATTTCAGTCTTGCTCCAGTTTTATGTAATTATGATATCAACTGTGGCTGATCAAAGCATTCATTAAAGAGAAACTATCTCTCCTCTGCTTTTGTTACAATTTGGAGAGATTTGACAGGCTTTCCATGTCTCTGGATATATTTCCCGTTTTCTTTTTCACGGTTGATTTGGTTCTTCTTCCTCTCCTCCTCCTCTTTCTGCATATTGGTGATTTCTAACGGGACTCAGGCTTCCTCCTCCTCCTCTCCAGCCCCCACCCCCACCTCCCACACATCCCTTGCCTCCCACACACCTGGTGTAATCAAATCTCTCTTAAGGCATCAAAGAAGACTTGAAGCAAGGCAGCTCTGGAATTCCTCTCCAGGAGTCAAGGGCCTGAGCTTTGTGCTGACTTCCAAGTTCAGGAAGCCAGCAGCCCTCCTGGAGGTGAAGCAGCTCCCACCGCGGGGCATCCTTTCTCCCCTGCCCACCCCTCCCTTCCTCCTGGGTCTCTCCCAAGGACTCAGACTGCCCTGTGGCGCTCACTGCTCCGTCCCAAAGACCAAGACCTCTTCCTAAAAAAAGACCTGCATCTGACGCCCTTTTGCCAATCCCAGTGGCAGTTCTGTGCTGGCCAAGGATCCCCGTATGAAGAGCTGCAAACCCTCAACTTCCAGTGCGGTCCTAACACCCCCTCCCCTCTTCAGGCTCACAGGGTCCTTCCCGTGGATGCTGCTTCAGTTTATTTACCATAAAGCTTTGTCTCCCAAGGGGATTTTTGCCACGCAAATGAATTACAGAAGATGTGACTTAAATGTGGAGAGCCTTCGGGGTAAACGTGTACAAGCACATTTTTCATATCCCCGTGCCTCTGTATCCCATTGTGTGGCATAATTTTATCTCATCCTGCACTGAGCGAGTGCCAGGCTCCTTCACAAATTTATAAAAGTCTGCTTGGGTTCTTTCATGGCGATGTCATCGCTCATTCATTTATTCTCCTCATTCAACACACAACGCACAGATTGTGTGCTGGGTACATGCTGGTGCCTGGGGACATGGAGGTAAATAAGAAATAGTGCCTGTCCTCTTGGAATTCATAAGCAAATAGGCCAAGGAAAATGTCATCAGTTACTTACAAAGCATTGGGGGAGATTCAGTGAGACGCGTCGAGGAAGTAAGGAGTGACTTCCCTGGCTGTTCAGTGGCAACTGGGTCTCCCCCTAGAACAAGGAGAGGGCACTGCAGCTGGGGAAAGCAAAGTCCCAGGCACGCAGGAGAGTGTGGCGCATTGGTGGCCTTCTTCATTCTCTGACAGAAGGGGCCAGATGCGAGGCCCTGGGCTGGAAAGAGGCCACAGAGGAATACGAGGAACAGGGTTTGAGAGGCCTTTGTGTTTGAGGATAGGACATGTGGGTTTTAGCCCGTGTTTCCTTATCAGTGTACAGTGTCACAGTTCCTGCAGCGTAGCAAGTAGCTACTGAGTGCCTGCTGTGTACAAACCAGTATCACAGGTATTCCCAAAATGCGGCTTAGCATCAGCTTTCTGAGGATCAGAAATTGTGTTCTCAGATAGGAAATAAACATATTATTTTAAGAATTATTTTTAGGGCCAGCGTCACGGCTCACTAGGCTAATCCTCCACCTGTGGTGCTGGGACCCCGGGTTCTAGTCCTGGTTGGGGTGCCGGTTCTGTCTCGGTTGTTTCTCTTCCAGTCCAGCTCTCTGCTGTGGCCCGGGAGTGCAGTGGAGGATGGCCCAAGTGCTTGGGCCCTGCACCCCATGGGAGACCAGAAGAAGCACCTGGCTCCTGGCTTCGGATTGACGTGGCACACCTGGCACAGCGTGCCAGCCGTAGCGGCCATTTGAGGGATGAACCAACGGAAGGAAGACCTTTCTCTCTGTCTCTGAATCTCTCTCACTGTCTAACTCTGCCTGTCAAAAAAAAAAAAGAATTATTTTTATTTATTTGACAGATACAGAGAGAGGTAGAGAGAGAGAGAGAGAGAGAGAGAGAGAGAGGTAGCCTTCCATCTGTTGGTTCACTCCCCAAATGGCCGCAACAGCCAGAGGTAAGCCGATGCAAAGTCAGGAGCCTGGAGCTTCTTCCCGGTCTCCCTTGTGGGTGCAGGAGCCCAAGCATTTGGGCTATCTTCTGCTGTTTCCTCAGGCACATTAGCAGGGAGCTGGATCGGAAGTGGAGCAACTGGGACTTGAACCGGCATCCATATGGGATGCCAGCACTTCAGGCGGTGGCTTTTCCTGCTACACCACAGCACCAACCCCGGAAATAAACATATTTTTAATCCTGGAGTTACAGCAATACACAGACACACATGCATACACACACATACACACACAGTCCAACAACAATGTAAAGTGAGATGACAAATCATACGGGAGGGATGGCCAAAGGATGTCAAGGACAATTATGGAAGTGCAAGGGTAATTCAAAAAGTTCATGGAGAATGGCTTCAGGTTCTTTTGGTGCTAAAATTTTTTGAAATCTATGTATAGTTTTTCATTACATGCATTTTCTATGAACTTCTTGAAGACCCCTTATATGCATGGACTTCAAAACATTTGCATCCAAACAAACCTAATGTGTAACTCCTGTTTTCCATGAACTTTTGAAAGTCCCATTGTACTGTAGGTGTGAGAGTGATAGCATAGCCATGGATGGTCAAGGAAAGCTGCAGAGAGGAATACAAACTGGACACGGAAGGATGGTAAGATATGGAACCGTGGAGCCTGGATTGGTGGAAGGGGTTGAATGAAACTGCAATGGCAAGAAAAGCTCAAGTGTAATTAAGCACAATGAATGAATGAGACTTCCCTGGGTGCAAAGTTGAGTGTCCATGGTGCTGGGAGTTGAAGCTTATTGGTGGTAGATGGTTGGGGGTCTTCATCTGTCAGATGAAGAATATTGGATGTTTCCCTATTGGCGATCGGGAAGCTTTTGAGTAGGGAAGTGATGTGCTTTTGATCTGGCTTCTCTTATGGGCTGGTTGTGGCAATTTTATTGTACAAAAGCCATCAGTGTTAGTAACTCTTTGGTTATTTGGAATATCGCTGCAGTACGATACCATATCTTTTAATGGGAGTTCGGGGATGGAAGTTGGCAGATAAGCACTGAATTAGGAGGATATCAGAAAGGCAAATTTTGGTTGAAAAGGATAAGAAAGGGCATTCTGAGTGGCCCTGATCCAAGACTAACCCTGCTGTATCAGATTGTTCAAAGGGAACACAGCCAATGCCCCACAAACAGTGGACAGAAGAATGAAATGCTGTCTTTGTGTGTGTCCCCAAAAGTGGAGGCTTCTGCGCATTGCTTGTATGATTTTCTACCATTAGCATCCAAAATCATGTATTTTCTTTCTTTTTTTTTTTTGTTAATATCCATACTTCTCCAGAATCCTTTCTCTACCCAGGAATTCCAGTCTATTAAACTGTGTGGTACCAGATTGCCTGGGTTTGAATCCACATTCTGCTACTCCCTTACTCAATGATTTTAGATGAGTGATTTGAATTCTCTGTGCTCCAATGAACTTGTTTGGGCAAATGGAGAAAGTACTAGTAACAGTTGCACCAAGTTGAGAATGAAATGAGTTTTGCATATTTAAAGTACTTAGACCCATGTGTGCAAAAAAAGCAAAAACAACAACAACAACAAAGCAAACTCTTACTATCCAGTGTTAGTGGCTGCTAGTACTGTTTGCTGTTAATAACAGAATGCACTGTTCCTTTCTGGAGAGTTGGCAGGGTAAGCTTTTTAATTCAAGGTGCTTTTATTGTCTAGGCTGTTAAAAGGTCTTGAGCATGGGGCAGGTTCCTGGCTTGGGAGAAGGGTTAGAAGGGAACAAGTGAGGGTAGAGTTGGGGGGTGGTGGTGAGGGAATAGCAGGTTACTAAACAAGCATGTAGCCTGCCACCGGTGTTTGTAATTGACTTTTATTGTCAATTTTGCTTCCATTTCCTACTTCACCCTAACTCTAAACCTATTTTGAGCTGGAGTCCTTTCTCTCTGCCAGCAGTTCCCACTTAGTGCTCATCAGAGTCACCTGCAGAGCCTGTTAAACCAAGGATTACTGGGGCCCACCCCAGAGTTTTTGAGTCTGTGAGTCTGGGGTGTGGCTCCACCATTTGGAGTTTTAGAATTAAAAAAAAATATATTTGAGGCTAAGACACACACACACACAGACACAGACACAGACACACACACACACACAGTGAGGGAGAGGGTGGGGGAGGGGTGGGGAGGGGGAGGGGCAAGGAGCACAATTGAGAGCTCCCATTTGCTGTTCATTGCCCAAATACCTGCAGCAGCAGGGGCTGGAACCCAATCTCTTGAGCTGTGTCCCAGTGTAAGCTTTAGCAGGAAGCTGGAATCCAGAAGGAGCCTGCACTCAAACCCAGGTGAGCATCTTAAACCCACCCCTACTTTTTGCAGCTTTAACAGTTCCTTGGAGGAGCCCTGCTTTAAGCTCTGCTGGACACTCAAGAAAAAAAAAAAAAAAAAAAAGCCTGGGGCCAGCCCGGTGGCAGGGCAGGTTAAATCAGTGCCTGTGGTGGCAGCATCCCTTAGGAGCCCTGGTTCAGGTCCTGGCTGCTTTACTTCCAATGCACTCCCTGCCGAAGCACCTAGGAAGGCGGTGGAGGATAGCCCAAATGCTTGGGGCCCTGCACCCATGTGGGAGACCCAGAAGAACCTCCTGGCTTCAGCCTGACCCAGCTCCAGCTGATGCAGTCATTTGGGGAGTGAACCAGCGGATAGAGGATTTCTTTGTTCCTCTCTAACTCTACCTTTCAAATAAATAAGTAAATCTTAAAAAAATTATTACAAAAAGAAGAAAAGCCTTTCCCAATCGGCCTATCTCTAGATCAACCCCAGATTCCGCCCAGCTGCCTGTGTTGCGTCCTCGGAATCTACGTGGCGAGACCCTGAGCTGAGCTTTGTCTCCCCAGGGCCTGCCTCTCACAGAGAGCTGGCTCCACAGAGATGTTTCTGGTTGAGAATTCATTTCTCACCCGACCGCACAGATTCTCTAATTGCTCAAAATCCTCCTGTTCCTTTTCTCTGGAGCATCCTTTGGCTCCTGGATGGCCAAGCGCTCCTCTCCTGCTGTTACAGGTCTGTGGTCTCCTTAATCAAGTATTAGCATAACATATTAGCATTTCTAGAGCACAATTATATTTTGATTATTCTAGTCCCAGTCAGGCTAAAAGATGCCTTCAATCTAGATATAAATAATTTAGGATGTTTATACCAAGGGGAATTTCAGGGGAGTGAAGAGGTGGTGGGGAAGGAGGGAGAGAGGGAGAGAGGGAGAGAGAGGGAGAGAGAGGGAGAGAGAGAGAGAGAGTTGTTGAGTGTGGAGTAGCTTGGATTGCCACCTTTCACCCAGTGCTTCTCTGGGCTGTTCTCAACAGGAAGGTGTCAGTGTGAGCCTATTCAAAGTATAGATACCATCTTGGACTGTCTTAGACACTTGCTCCCTTTTAATCTCATCAATACATCGGTTATTATGTAAAACACAAAAGGTGATTTGGGGACTCCTTTTCTTCCTGCTGGCCATATCCGGTTTAAATGCCCCCTACCTGACCTCGGCTCATCCTTGCCAGACTCCCCTTCCCTGCCTCCAGTTAACTTCCTCACCCAGCCACTGACAGCTTGGATCCGTATGCCGCTTTACCTTCAACTTGGAGACCTGAGGTCCCTGGTCAGCCTTTCTCATAACAGGCTAGTGGGATCATGTTTCCTTTGGTTCTAAAGAAGTTTCTGACACACACACACACACACACACACACACATCCACACCCACACCCACACCCAGGCACCTGCACAAGTGCATGGGACTCCATGTGTCTGGGAAGGATCAGAGCTTGTGAAGTTCAGGCTACCTCGGGGACTGATTAAGCTTTCAGGTAGCTGTGGCTGGTAAGATGAAAAGGACCACCCTCCTTGGGGACTTTTAAATAATGACATTATTGGTGGTCGGCTGAGCAGCATGGAGAGATGTTTAAGGTCTGACATGCAGACGCCTTTCACAGTCGCTGTTAGGTTGGGGGACATGTGACTAAGACCACTTGCAAAGCTGCAGCTTCTTCCCCTGGCCAACAGTTGAGTGGCTAGGGAAGGGCAGACTTGAGCATTCTTTTGTATCTCGTGTGCAAATGCTGTAGCTGGTGGCTGGGGATCTTTGTGGGGCTATAAAAGGGCAAGTGAGTGACGCCGTGAAATAGTGGCAGTGGTGTGGCTGCTCGTTGGCTGAGCTCTAGCAAGGAAGCGTTCAAAAAATACAGATGCTCAGGCCGTATGTCTGGAGAGCCTTTTGCTCATCTGGATAGCTCCAACATGGCTAGATGTGGGTGATTTGGCTGTTGGGTGGTGTTGGAGAGACTGGACTGGGGATCTACTTTTGGGTGATTAACCTCGGGTGGTTTGCATTGTGTCTGAGCCTCAGTGCAGTGCTCACTGTCTTCCAACCCTTCCCCTTACCGCACAGCACTGGCCCTGAGGCAAGGGCCTCTCCTATCTCCCTGTTGTCGGCTCCCTGTGCAGTGCCAGGCTGAGAGTGGGAGCGCCATCAGCTGGTTTGGAATGGAGGGATGTAGCAGGATGTGGGCAGGGCTGTGCATCCCCTAGATCAGCCGTGTGTGCTAAGCCAGGTCACCAGGCGGGACACTGCTGCAGCAAGGGTGGGGCTCTAAGGAGTTGGAGTCACCTTCCCTCACTTCCTTCTTCCTGTTCTACAAACCAGGGTGCTCGCCGTACAGCGCTGTTTTCCTGTCCCTTTGCCTTCCTACTCTCTCTCTCTTTTAAAAGATTATTTACTTGGAAGTCAAAGTTACACAGAGAGAGGAGAGGCAGAAAGAGAGAAGTCTTCCATCCACTAGTTCACTCCCCGGATGGCCGCAATGGCTGAAGCTGTGCTGATCCTAAGCCAGGAGCCAGAAGCTTCTTCCCGGTCTCCCACATAGGTGCAGGGGTTCAAGGACTTGGGCCATCTTCTGTTGCTTTCTCAGGCCATAGCAGAAAGCTGGATAGGAAGTGGAGCAGCTGGGACTTGAACTCGTGCCCATATGGGATGCCGGCACTGCAGGTGTTGGCTTTACCCGCTATGGCACAGCGCCGGCACCCCCCCCTCTTTTTGAAAGAGGAAGTAGGCATGCAGTCTTTGTTTCTCCGGCTTCTCCCTTGCATCTGTGCACCTTGCAATCCAGAGAATATGTTATCAGCTCACCTCCCTGATTCCCTAAAGAGAAGGCTCCGTTGTCGTAAAACATTTTAAAACAACATTCAGCTGGGTTGTGAGGAAATAAAATAATGAAGAATTTTAAGCACATCTGTGTATTTCAATTATTAGTCTTCTCCCCGTGCCCCCATTAAGGCGGATAAGTGAGACATCTCTGCGTTATTATCTTGTCAGCACACAGCCCCTTTCCTGCCCCGCATCTGATTAGGCATTCCCTTCTTTGCGAAGCTTCATCCCGTCTGGCTAATGCATCTTGACAACTCTTTAATAAGAGTCCTTGGTGTTAGCGTTCAAGGATGTGTAGGAGTTGACAAAATCTTACCTTGTGATCTCTCTGTGGCTTGCAAATAAACCACTTCCCCCAGGAAGGCCCAACACTTGGCATCTCTGGACCCCAAATGTTGAGAAAGCGTGAGGTGAGAGGGCTGGCCATTGATTTCAACAGAGATGCTTTGTTTGTGTTGCTTTTCCTCTCTTCCCTGGGAAAAAGCTACCCACAGGACGACAGATTTGGGAAGTGAAAAGTGCTTCTGTATACCTGCAAGAGAAAACAATCCAGCTACAACAAGAGCAAGAAAACATGAGAGGGAAGTTTCCCTTGGAAATAGATTAAGGACACTGTTGGAAAAATATCAGGACTAAAGGTATCCGTGCTGGATTGGAAACCCTAGCAAGGCACAGAGCACCTGGTTTCTATACTGAAAGTCTACAGTGGAGGAGGCATCTGACAAGGCAGGTGTGACTAGACACCTGTGTTTTGAGCTTGGGAGCTCTCTGTAGTCGGTTGTTTTGGGGACAAGGCTTAAGGTGTTGCTGTGATGAGGGAGTACAGATAGGAATCTCTTCTCTTTGAAGGACTAGTATAGATAGACTAGGTCGACCAAATAGGCCTGTGACTGTTACTGTTGCTGCTCGCCTCATATTTTGCACTCTGTATCCTGAGCATTTCTTGGGGGTGGGATTGGACTTCTGCCCATGGGGAAAAACGTGTGAGTAGTGCTGGCCATTGAGAGGCAAGTGGAAATGATATGTGTTGCTTGGTGGTGGTGGTGGCTAAGCCTTTTATCTGCAGTTTGAGGCTCTCTAGGGCTCTCTCTTCCTTTTATCATGATGGCCAATGAAGTTCAAGGTCATGACTGATCCATGGGAGGCGCTAGAGTATATGGATGAGAAGAACCTCCTTGCATACCTAGAGCAGATTTGTAGTGAATAAACAGCTATGGTTTGACACCACGGGGGCTTTGGGGTTGTGAACTATCTTAGCACAATCTAACTGATCCTGACTGCTACAGAGTCTGATTCTAGTGCAAACAATAATCAGGAATTGAAGCCTAGCTCCCAGCAGTGGCTTTTGACTTTTGGACATGGGCATTCTATGGGATAGTTTGGGGAAATGGCAATAAAGGAAGGGGATATAGGCACCCCTCAAGGTACAGTGGGGTTATATTTCAGTTAGCCCATTGTAAGTTGAACATATCATAAGTCAAAAAGACATTCAATATTCCTAACATCATAGCTTAACCAACCTACCTGGAATGTGGCTGGAACGTTTACATTAGCTCACAGCTGGGCACCATGAGAGAGTATCATGGGAAAAAAATCAAAATTTGACATATGGTTTCTACTGAAGGAATATCATTTTGGCATCATTGTGAAGTTAAAAAATACGAATTCAAGCCTTCATAAGTTGAAGACGGTCTGTAATTCATCCGAGGATCACTTGTGAACACAGATAATACTGGCAACCCAAGTCAGAGCAGGACAGGGACAGGAGGAGGATCATAACCCCTGGGAAACAATTTGAAGTACAACAGCCCAGGATGGGGGGCTTGGCCATAGCTAAGCACTAAACAGACCACAATGGAGGGTCTGCTGGCATAAATTTCTGATGTTCCCTTTTGTTGCAGTCTGCTTTTGCTTTATTTATGCAAATATTATATCCCTGGAGGGAAAAATCAAGTCATATCATAAATGCATCAGAAACGCTTACTATTTCAGGAAGTCTACCACGAATCCTTTTGTGAGGGAATAATAATACACCTAATTTGCATTTGCTTTGTAAATTTTGTTTCTTGTGTGTGTCAGGTTTTATGAATTTGGGGCACATCACAATGCGTAACATCCAGCATAGAGTCCAACAGAGCTGTTTGAATCTTAGAGCGGCTGATGGGGGTGGAGTGGGTGGTGGATACCTGAGTATGCATTTGACTCTGCAACTGGAGAATGGGAGTTCTAGGATGAGGGTGGGAATTTGATACGAGGGAGGTGAATGACAGGAAGGGGTATCGCAAGAAGAGAAAGCCTTGGATTGCCCAAGCTTAGATTTTAGAATAGAACTTGGTGTAAGAATCAGAAGATTGGAAAGCAGGCACACAAGCCCTGGGGTCAGGCCCTCCTGAGGCAAGACCAGAGAGCATACCTGGCTGTTCTGAGTGTGACCACTTGGGACACTAAGATTAGATTTGCCCAGTTTGTCCTGGGCTCCACTTGCAGGGTCATGAGACTATGGATAGAGCATGTGCTGTTGTCTAAGATGGATGAGCTTGAGCTCTCTCTCTGACTTGCCACACGCTGAGGCATCTCTTTGGGCAAGGTTTGCATTTTCACAGTTTTATGATGCTTATTTTCACCCTTCTGAGCCTTGGTTTGCTATCCATATGCTGAAGATCGCGACCCCTCCTTGGCGGGGACTGGTGCCAAGGAGTCAAGAGCCCATGGATGTCAAGGGTTATAGCTGACCTCATAGAGGACTTGGGAAATGGAAACTACGAATACTATTGACTGCATGTTTAATATTTCTTAACATCTTCAATGTCCATGTTAGTATTGTGTTGAGTTTAAGATGGGGCTATTACAAAAAAGAGTGAGCCACCCCATAGCCCAAGGAAGACTGGGACGGACAAGCAGATGAAGGCTGAGGAACCTCTCTCGGTGATCATTTGCTTTTCCTACCGGTGTTGCTCCTGCCCCCCACTGCCCCAGAAAACATGTCTGCTTCACGGAATCCACCCTGCTCAGAAAGGTGAAAACCACCTTCAGTGGCTCTGTGTTCTGTGCGTCCTTTCTGCTTTCCCACATTGCATTCCCTGACCACTGGCTTTCAATAACTCAAAAGCTCTTGCTTTTCTTCCCCTTGTTTCTCTTTTTCCTTTCCTTTCCTTTCTTTTCTTATTTTTTTTCCTGTTGTCAGAGCCCTAGGAGTTTCTTTTCCCTTTTTAATTAAGAGCTAATGAAGGTAACAAAATGTTTTATAACTGGAGAGAATTCACCAGCGGGACATCAAGGCAGAAATCCACATCCTGAAAGAGAGGCAGACAGGCACTGAATCAGCTCGGTGGGGAAGGCATCCTCTACTCGCTCTGCATCCCGCTGACTTACTGCCCAGCCCTCCCTCTGCCCGTGAGCCTGGTAGCTTTACCTCTGGCGGAAGTCCCCTGTCTTTTGTTAGGAAAAGCTACAGTTGGAAGCTTGCTTTTATAAAGTGTTTTTTAAACCCACAGTGTGTTCCCCTGAAATATGCCAGTGCCTGCACGAGTCCTGCAAGTTAATTCCTGCCACCCAGGGAAGTGTCCCAATTTTCCCTGACTTTCACTGCCCTGCTCTTCATTGTGTACCTGGCTGTCTTTAAACAGAGGTGCAGCTTAGTATTGGAGTGGCAAGTCTCCTGGAAATGTCTGGGATGCACACACGTGTGCTGATGTAAGACAAGGCTGGGGCTAAGAGAAGGCGTATAAGCAGGAGAACAAAATCCCATTGCCTAGAGAGATGGAAAGGGAGACCTTTCTCAGTGCTGTGCCTGTCCATTGTTGAGGCTGGGCTCACTCCAGAGCTCTGGAACAGTCTGGCTGTCCTGAGAGTAGGGTACAAGCTCCCAGCGGTGTTATTTGGAGCTTTAGCTCTGACTCATGCTTTCCTGAGCTCCGTTTAGCACACCACTCTTGGAAGACAGCAGTATGAGACTCCTTCCCAGGAAGGCATGCTTTTATTAAACTCCTGAACCAAATTGCCTCCCTGTTGTCCTGTTTCTTTTTCATGAGACATGATGGGTTATTACATTTGTGATTAAAAAAATCTGTCATTGGTGTGTTTTGCCCTCCCAGTTTTGTTGGAAGGGGATTGTGTTGCCAGTTCTCCAAGGAACAGAGGAATGACGAAGAGAGTGTACCTTGGTATTTAAGGAACCTGCCCGCAGAGAGGGTTGACCCTTTTCTCTGACTTCACTGCTGGTCCTGCGGTTCAAGTGGCAGTGGGAGATCTCTGAGCTGACCACACATCTGTCCTGCCAGGTCTGCACAGCAGGACTGAAGAAAATGTTCCAGCTCCTTCCTTCAGTCAGTGACTAGATTGCAGAGTTCAATACAGATAATTCTGGAATTTTCTAGAAAATCCAAATACTTATCTTCTCTGTGGCTGTTCACATAATGCCTAAGAAGCTATTTACGTCCCATTAGCTTGTGCTAGCTCTGTTTGGACCTAAATATTTTGGAAATGCATTTTCACCCTATGAACCATTCGGGAGGCACCTGAAACTCTACCAATGTATAAAGTACCTGCAGCCCCCACGTCTCCCTCCCCTCCATTATGCGTTTGTCCACAGAAGACAGGAGAAGGATTCTGTTGCTCTGTGATGAACCATTCATTTCAAGATGAAGATATCGAGTTAGAGGGGTGACTGATAGAGTCTAAAGTTCGGTTGTCTTTGGAATTCCTGACTGTGCTTCCCAGTGCCACCCTGATTCACCACTGCCAGGATGACTTCCCACCTGAGTTCTCCATTTCTGGTCCAAGGCTGCAGTCGGCTCAGGACTCTGGGGTACTTTGTGTGGGAAGAATGCCTGGGTCATGTTCTGTTCACTCTTGGGCAAACATGATTGGGTACTGGGTGACTCAGGTTTACTCTCAGCTCTTGGGAAAGATACTTGGACACCTCTTTGTCTCAGGTACCTGTCTCTATGTATAATATAATCACTCAGCACCTTAACTCTGTAACATGCAGTGGCCTGATCTTTATATATAGATCTCATGTGTGCCTTATCGCAATTCCCACGATCACTCTCTGGCACTAAGTTCTTTGTGCACATGTTTAATTTTTAGCTACAGCAAGCGTGGAGCATGATTGATATCCTTCATAGCAGTTAGTTCTACAATTTATAACATTTGTTCCAAAAGTAGGAAGGTACTTCAAAAAATTGTGGAAAATGGAATTACAAGATCATCTTATTTGTGTGTAAAATTTTTTGAAACCCATGCATAGCCTTCATAATACACTCAGTTTTTTTAAGACCTCTCATATGCATAGATTTCAACATTTTCTGTGCCAGATTAAACTTATCTTTTAATTGCATTTTCTATGATATTTTAGATTATTTATTTGAGAGGCAGAGAGAGAAAGAGGTCTTCCATCCACTGGTTCACTCCCCAATTGGCCGCAACAGCTGGAGCTGTGCCAATCCGAAGCCAGGAACCAGGAGCTTCCTCCAGGTCTTTCCACGTGGGTGCAGGGGCCCAGTGACTTGGGCCATCTTCTACTGCTTTCCCAGGCCATAAACAAAGAGCTGGATTGGAAGAGGAGCAGCTGGGACACAAACTGGCTTCCGTACGGATGCCAGTGCTGAGGCTGAGGTTTAGCCTACTACACCACAGTGCTGGCCCCATTTTCTGTGAATTTTTGAAGTACTCTCCTCTGTGATTGGAGAACTGTATAAGACCATCTCTAATATAAACTACTTTATAACGCTGCTATGATTTAAAAATAATAATAAATTGAGATGGAGAATCCCTTGACAACAGTTACACCATTTCTAACATTTAACTTGAAGTGCAAGTTAATGGATTTCAGTAAGTGGAACTCTCAGAAGCTGTCTGAAAGCCACAGGCCTCCATGATAAGAAATGCAAAGCAGGTGATGGCAGAGGAGTCAGCAGTCCGTGCCCCTCTTGAACTTGAACTGGCTGAGTGGACCCTAAACACCATCCTGAAATTTCTTTGGCAGGGGTGCTTATGTCTCACATGTTCTTTTCTTCCCTAAATTTCTGATTTACATTTTTATTACTTACTATGTTTTTGACCTTTATGAGCATTATCCCAATTAATTCTAAGAGTAATTCTATTAGATATGATAATACCCATATAATGTTATTTTTTAATTTGAGGAGCAGGGAGACAGACAGAGATAGAGAGACAGGTGTCATCCAGCCACTGATTCATTCCTCAAACAGAAGAAATGCGAATCAGATCTCCCAAGTGGATGGCAGGAACCCAGTTACTTCAACTACCACTGTTTCGTCCCAAGTTCAGAATTAACAGGGGCTGGAGCTGGGACTCAAATCCAGGTACATTGAGGTATGACTGGGCATTTTAACTGCTAGATTACGTGTCCACTCCCTGGAATACACAGTTTATAGTTGAGAAAAACAAGATTCAGAGAGTAAATTGGCCAAGGTTACACAGCCAGGGCTTGGTAGAGAGACTGTTATGGAACTGATTCCAGAGTTTTCATGTTCCTTCTAGTGTTTCAAGTATTTTCCATGTATCCCCAGAGTTTCCCACTATTTCGCTCTGTTGCATGCTCATTTGGCAGTGCCTTTCTCCCGTTCCAATTCTATGTTTCTGGAAGAAAACTTCCTCATTTCCAACCCCCATTTATCAGTTTGGACACAATCACTAACTGCTCTTTTGTTTTAAAGATTTACATGTTTATTTGAAACGAAGAGTTAGAGAGGGGAGTTGGAGTTGGAGTTGGAGGAGGGCAGGGGGAGGGAGAGAAAGAAGGAGAGGGAGGAGACTAGCCCATCTGCTACTTCACTCCCTAGGTGGCTGCAACAGCTAGGGCAGGGCCAGGTGGAAGCCAGAAGCTAGGAGCATCTTCCAGGTCTCCCATGGTCTCCCACGTGGGTGGCAGGGGCCCAAGCACTTGGGTCATCTTCTGCTGCTTTTCCTAGGCCACTGGCAGGGAACTGGGTTGGAAGTGGAGTGGCTGGGACACGAACTGGAGTCCATATGGGGTGCCGGCGTTTCAGGCAGCGGCTTGACCTGTTAGGCCATAACGCCAGCCCCAGTCATTGCTTTCTTAAGGATTCTCACCGTACCTTAGATTGTAGCAAACTCCTTATCATGGGTAATGGTGTGCATCCATATCATATCGTTATGAGTGTATTTATGCACCCGTTTCTTCTTTCTTCCCATATAGGAAGTGACTTGAGAGCAGAATTGATGCCCTTTGGTTAATTTTGTGTTGAAGAGTGACTGCAACAGTAACTGCACCTTGTATCATGTTATATACCTATGTGGAAGACAGGGTCAGGGCAAAAAGAAGAGAGAGAGAGAGGGAAGAATTACAGAATAGAAGACAATGTATAATTAACTGCTAAATTGTGTGGTTCAGATTAATTATAAAGCCTTTTAAAATAAATGCAATTTTATTACTTTCAAGAACATAAAGTTAAGTTAATTAATGGCTAACAAAATGTTGTCAAGTAGCTGTCTTGTCATCCCCACTGTAATTAATCAACGGTTTGTGCATGAATGCAGAAGTGGACTTAAGCCCAGCCCATCTGCAGAATCAGAGAATTTCAGAGAATTTCAAATTAGCACAGTCTGAACTAATGAGTTTTTTTTTTTTTCTAAAAAAGCAGGGTTTGACAAATTTAAAGATGAAAGCATATATTGCTAAAGAAGGCATAGGAAATTTCTAAATGTGCTTTCTGTTTTGTGAGTACTAACAGGGGCCTCCACAATGGTTACAGCACATGCGGGGTCTCATTTGCCAATGTAGCACATTGGCTTAGAACTGTCATTCTTTCTTTCATCCCCTTCCTTTAAAATGAGTGATTTGTTCATCCTTGTGTTTTAAAAATATGCTCTAAAGTGGTGATGGTGTAGCAGGTTAAGCCTGAAGCACTGACATCCCATAGGCAATGATTGGAGTCCTGGCTGCTCCACTTCTGATCCAGCTCTCTGCTAATGTGCCTAGGACAGCAGCGGAAGATGGTCTATGTTCCTCATCCCCTGAATCCATGTGGGAGACCTGGGTGAAGCTCCTGGCTTCAGCCTGGCCCAACCCCAGCTGTTGCGGCCATCTGGGGAGTGAACCAGTGGATGGAAGACCTCTCTGTGTCTCTCTGTGTTTCAAATAAAATAAATCATTTAAAAAAATGCTAGAATGGGGCTGGCCTTGTGGCACAGCCGGTTATGATGCAGCCTGCAATGCTGGCCTCCCATTTGGGTACCCATTCAAGTCCCGGTTGTTCCACTTCCAATTCAACTTCCTGTTAAAGTGCCTTGGAGGACAGCAAAGAATAAACCACGTCCTTGGGCTCCTGCATCCACATGGGGGATGCAGATGAAGCTCCAGGCTCCTGATTTCAGCCTGGCCCAACCCTGTCTATTGTGGCCAGCTGTTGTGGCCATTTTGGGGCTGGAATGGCAGATGGAAGATTTCTCTCTCTCTCCCTCTCTCTGTGTGTGTGTGTATGAGTGTCGTCTTCTTTGCGTCACTATAATTCTGCCTTTCAAATAAATAAATAAATGTCTTTTTTTAAAGTAGGTGTCTAATTGGAAAGACTTGAGGAAGGCAGACAAAGAAATTTGTGGGTGGAATATGGGGTTTCATTTTGGACTTCTGTGTGTGGAGTGCTTCTGGATGATCTACTGAGAGCCACTCAGAGAGCAGTCAACATATGGATTTGAAACTCCAAAGTAATGGACACTGGATGATAACCGATGTTGGAGTCATTGGCAGATGTGGTGAACCAAGGTTTACACCAAAGAAGGGCATGTAGAGTAACAGAGGACAGCTTGGGGAAGGAGCCTCAACGATTTAAGGTGGGACTCAGAGAAGTTTATGTAAGAGATACATTGGAGAAGTAGTATCTGGAGAAGTTGGAGAAGCACTTGAAGAAAGCAGTGCCAAAGAACCTGAAAGGAGCAATGCTTAGGAAATCTGTGAAAGAAGAACTAAAAAGAGCCTACTGGACCTTGCATCAAGGCTGCCCTGGTGATGGCTCAGGGTCGTGGTGCAGAAGGAAACCTGGTTATGGAATAGGAAGTGAGAAAGGGGAAATGTCTATCAGAGACCATTCTTTAAAGAAGTGTAGCAACAGCAGCCAGTGTTGTGGTGCATTGAGTGAAGCCACCACTTATGACACTGGCATTCCATATCGCTGAGTGCTGGCTTGATTCCTGCCATCTTATATCAGAAGACCAGTTGGAATCCTGGCTGCTCCACTTCTGATCCAGTTTCCTGCTAATATGCCTGGGAAGGCAGTATGTGATGGCTCAAGTGGTTATGCCCCCAGGTTGGATTTCCTGGCTCTTGACTTTGGCCTGGTCCAGACCTGGCTGTTGTGGCCATCTGGGGAGTGAATAAGGAAATAGATCTGTCTCTGTCTTGCCCTGTCTTCCTAACTCTGCCTTTCAAATAAATAAATAAATAAATAGGGAAGGGAAGCAAAGGGGAGGGGAGGGGAGGAGAGGGGAGAAGGAAGGAAGGAAGAGAGGGAAGGAGGGAGGAGAGAAGAATGAAAGGGGATGAGGGAGGGAAAGAGAGAGGGAGACAGAAAAAAGAAACAGAAGAAAAGAAACTTATCAGTAAGAAAAAATAGCTAGTAGAGAACTAGCTAAAGGGAAGTTGGGGATAAATGGGACCTAAGGTTAATCTTGAACGTGAACAGCACCATCTCCATTACAGAGGGAAGACGGACACCTGTGAGTGTTGACTTTTAAGATATATCTGAAGGAGAGCTCAGCTCACCATTGCATTTCTAATAGCTTTCTAAAGGCATACTTTACATGTCATAAAATGCACCCCCTTTAAGTATATAATTTATTAGCCATTTTAATTTCATTTATTTGAAAGGCAGAGACACATGCTGAGAATGAGAGAGAAACAGAGATATCCTCTATATCTGCTAGTTCATGCCCCAAATACCTGCAATGGCCAGGGCTGGGCCAAGCTTGAGCCAAGGGCCAGAAACTCAACCTGAGTCTTCCACATAGGTGGTATCGTCTCCAGTACTCGAGCCATCATCTGCTGGTTCCCAGAGTGTACAGTAACAGAATGCTGGATAGGAAGCAGAGACAGGACTTAATCTCAGACACTCAGATATGTTCCTCGTCCCCTGAATCCATGTGGATGGGTGAAGCTCCTGGCTTCAACCTGGCCCAACCCCAGCTGTTGCGGCCATCTGGGGAGTGAACCAGTGGATGGAAGACCTCTCTGTGTCTCTCTGTGTTTCAAATAAAATAAATCTTTTAAAAAATGCCAGAATGGGGCCTGCCTATGGGATGCTGGCGTCCCAAGTGTTGGTTTCATCCACTGTGCAATAATACCTGTTCCTCATTTAAATTTTTTTTTATTTAAGTAATACATGTTTCATGTATTTCATGAAACCGTGCTCCAAACCTTCTTCCTCCTTTTTCTCCCATTCCCACTCTTAATTTTTACAAAGATCTAATTTCGGTTTACTTAGAGTGTAAAGTTAATCCTATGCTAAGTAAAAGAATTCAGCAAATAGTATGAAGAATAAAAAGACACTGTTCTTCAACAGAAGAGACAAGGGCCTTACAGTCATCAAATCTTTTTTTTTAAAAAAGATTCATTTATTTATTTGAAAGTCAGAGCTACACACAGAGAGAAAGACAGAGAGAGAGAGAGAGAGAGAGAGAGAGAGGTCTTCCATCCACTGGTTCACTCCCTAGATGGGTCTCTCATGTGGGTGCAGAGGCCCAAGGACTTGGGCCAACTTCTGCTGCTTTCCCAGGCCATAGCAGAGAGCTGGACTTGAAACGGCACCCATATGGGATGCCGGCACTGCAGGTGGCGGCTTTACCAGCTATGCCACAGCTCCGGCCCCAACAGCCATCAAATCTTAAAATGCCCATTTCACTACAATGCACCATTACATTTTAGGTACTCTATTAGTTACCCCAGATCAGGGAGACCGCATGGTATCTGTCTTTTGGGGACTGGTTTATTTCACAAGTATAATGGTTTCCAGTTGCATCCATCTTGTTGCAAAAGACAGGATTTCATTTTTTACGACTGAGTAGTACTCCACAGTGTCTATCTACCATAATTTCTTTATCCAGTCAAGAGTTGATGGATTTCTGGGTTGATTCCATATCTTAGCTATTGTGAATTGGGCTGCGATGAATTATATGCTGATTTCTTTTGGTTTGGGTAAATTCGCAGGAGAGGGATGGCTAGGTCACATGGTAGGTCTGTATTGAGATTTCTGAGGTATCTCCATACTGTCTTCCACAGTGGCTGCTCCAGTTTACATTCCCACCAACAGTGGATTAGGGTACCTTTTTCTCCACCCTCATATATTTTTTTTAAATAGAAAAGGACAGCGTCGTGAAGCCATCGTCACAGCTTGTTGTGGAACATTTCTACCATTCAATAAAGTTCCAGTTTGTTCTCCACGTCTCCACATCTATTCCCTATCTTTAGGCAAGCACCAATCAGCTTTCTCTGTCTGCAAGCTGGAGATCTGATCCAGATGGAATCCTACAATGTGTAGTTTTGCAGCTAGATATTTCTCAGTGTTGCTTGGCATTCATTCATGGTGTAGCATGTATATACAAATCATTCCTTTTTGTTGTGCAATGGTATCCCACACAATTTGTTTATTCATTCACTAGTTGTCATAGATTTCCATGGCTTTCATATGCTGCTATCAGGGTTCACCTAGTTGTCTTCATGTCAACTTTTGTTTTCATTTTTCTTGGGGAAATTTCTAGGAATGGAACTGCTGAGTCAAAGGTTAAGTTTATTTTTTATCACTGGTAGCGCCTGCAAACAGTTTTTCCAAGGTGACTGTAACATTTTATGATTCCACCAGCAGTATATTGGCTCTGTGACTTCTCCCAATCCTCCCCAACACTTGTTATTGTGTGTCTCATTGTGATTATAGACATTCTAATCAATGTATAATAGTGTTGTCTCATGGTTTTAATTTTCATTTTCTAAATGACTAATCCTATAATTTTTTTGCCATATGCTTTGGACAATTCAGACCATATAGCTTCTGGGGCGAGGTGTATATTGAAAGTTTTTCCTCATTTATTTGTTGAATTTTTAAAATTTTCTTTAGTCGCAATAATTCTTTATATATTCCAGATAGAAATTCTTTATTAGCTGCATGATTTGCAAATATTTGTAACCAGCGTATGACTTGTCATTTCATTTTCTTAATGATGTTGCTTTTGCTTTGAGAAATAACAGTTCCCAAAAGACAAATATCGTATGTTTTCTCTGATATGTGGTAGTTAATATATAACGCAAAACATATATAGAACTGAAATGGACATTTGTGATTTGATTGTTGCTTTTAGCCCTTGCTTATGCTTCTGTGGAACTGTGGTCTTTCTACTCCTAACTTGTTGAACATTCTGGTTAGTTGTGCATTAAGCCTGTGATTATACGTGGACTGAAATTATGTTTTTGCAAAAATTAAAAAAGGAAAGAAACTAAGGGGTTGAGAGAGGGAGAGAAGGAGAGAGAGAAATACGATTATCTTAGAAATGTACTTATGAAATATAAGAAATCTGTTCTCTTTATATTAATTAAAATTTAAGGAAGTACAATTTATCAATTTTTTAAAGATCATTATTTTGTGGTTATAACTAAAAATGTTTTGCTAAGTCAAACATCATGAAGATTTTCTCCTGGAAGTATCTTAGTGTTGGCTCTTTTATTTATATCTGTAATCTATTTTTTTGTAATATAATCTTTATTATAAACACTTTTATTTAGTAAATATAATTTTCCAAAGTACAGTTTATGGATTACAATGGCTTTTCCCCCACATAACTTCCCTCCCACCCATGCCCCACCCATCTTCCGCTCCCTCTCCCATTCCATTGTCATCAAGATTCATTTTCAATTATCTATATATACAGAAGATTGATTTAGTATATATTAAGTAAAGATTTCATCAGTTTGCACCACACAGAAAATAAAGTGTAAAATACTGTTTGAGTACTAGTTATAGCATTAATTCACATTGGACAACACATTAAGGACAGAGATCCCACATGAGGAGTAAGTGCACAGTGACTCCTTTTGTTGACTTAACAATTTGACACTCTTGTTTATGGCGTCAGAAATCTCCCTAGGCTCTAGTCATGAGTTTCCAAGGCTATGGAAACCTCTTGAGTTTGCTGACTTCAATCTTATTTAGACAAGGTCATAGTCAAAGTGGAAGTTCTCTCCTCCCTTCAGAGAAAGGTACCTCCTCCTTTGATGGCCCGTTCTTTCTACTGGGATCTCACTCACAAAGATCTTTCATTTAGGTTGTTTTTTTTTTTCCAGAGTGTCTTGGCTTTCCATGCCTGAAATACTCTCATGGGCTCTTCAGCCATATCCGAATGCCTTAAGGGCTGATTCTGAGGCCAGAGTGCTGTTAAGGACATCTGCTATTCTATGAGTCTGCTGTGTATCCCACTTCCCATGTTGGATTGTTCTCTCCCATTTTTATTCTATCAGTTAGTATTAGCAGACACTAGTCTTGTTTGTGTGATCCCTTTGACTCTTAGACCTATCAGTGTGATCAGTTGTGAACAGAAATTGATCACTTGGACTAGTGAGATGGCATTGGTACATGCAATCTTGACGGGATTGTATTGGAATCCCCTGGCACATTTCTAACTCCACCATTTGAAGCAAGTCCCATTGAGCATGTCCCAAATTGTACATCTGCTCCCTCTCTTATTCCCATTCTTATATTTATCAGGGATCACTTTTCAGTTAAATTTCAACACCTAAGAATAAATGTGTGTTAATTACAGAGTTCAACCAATAGTATTAACTAGAACAAAAAAATACTAAAAGGGATAAAATATTTTTTTTATCTTTTATTTAATGAATATAAATTTCCAAAGTACGACTCATGTGTTACAATGGCTTCCCACCCATACCGTCCCTCCCACCCACAACCCTCCCCTTTCCCACTCCCTCTCCCCTTTCATTCACATCAAGATTCATTTTCGATTATCTTAATATACAGAAGATCAGCTTAGTATACCTTAAGTAAGTATTTCAACAGTTTGCTCCCACACAGAAACATAAAGTGAAAAATAATAGATGATTTTTTTTAAATGATGATGAAATCAGATCAGACCTATTGTCATGTTTAATCCCAGTGAGAGTCAAGTTGGGAATTGATAATTTCTTTTTTTTTTTTTTCAGAAGATCAGTTTAGTGTACATTAAGTAAAGATTTCAATCGTTTGCACCCCCATAGAAACACAAAGTGAAATATACTGTTTGAGTACTCGTTATAGCATTAAGCCTCAGTGTACAGCACGTTAAGGACAGAGATCCTACATGAGGAGTAAGTGCACAGTGACTCCTGCTGTTGACTTTACAAATTGACACTCCTGTTTATGGCATCAGTAATCTCCCCATGCACCAGTTATGAGTTTCCAAGGCTATGGAAGCCCCTTGAGTTCTCCGACTCTTATCTTGTTTAGACACGGTCATAGTCAAAGTGGAGGTTCTCTACTCCCTTCAGAGAAAGGCACCTCCCTCTTTGAAGACCTGTTCTTTCAATATTAAACTGTACATCAACAGTCAGGACAAGGGCTGATCGAGTCACTGTTTCTCATAGTGTCCCTTTCACTTCAACAGGTTTCCTTTTTTGTGGTTGGTATTTTTGAGTTAGTTTTTTGTTTGATATAAGGAAATGGTTTCCTTTGATTTTTTTTGTAAGATTTTATTTATCTATTTGAGAGGTAGAATTACAGACAGAAAGAGGGAGAGACAGAGGGAAAGGTCTTTCATTTGTTGGTTCACTCCCCAAATGGCCACAATGGTTAGAGATGGGCCAATCCGAAGCCAGGAGCCAGGAGATTCTTTCGGGTCTCCCACACAGGTGCAGGGGCCTAAGCACTTGGCCATCTTCCATTGTTTTCCCAGCCCATAGAAGAGAGCTGATGGGGAGAGGAGCAGGTGGGACACAAACCGGCACCCATATAGGATGCCAGTGCCCGAGGCAGAGTCTTAGCCTACCACGCCACAGTACCGGCTCTCCAATCATTTTTAATTCATGTTGAATAATCGACTGTTCTAGATATCAGTGTTGACACGTCTTCTTTCCCTTCATTGATTTGTTAGCACTTTTGTCAAATTTCTGTTGACCATAAATGGGATTATGACTCCTCATCTGTTCCTATGACTGGAATTTACTTCAAGAATCTCGGCTGTATTTCATTCATCTAAAAGCCTGTCTTTGCACCAATACCACACATTCTTGATTGTGGTAACTATATTAAGTTTAAGAAGGTAATGTAAGTTCTCCAACTTTGATCCTCATTTTTGAAACTGTTTTGACTTTTCTGTATCCATTGCATTTCCACATATAGTTTAGAAGCAGATTGTCAGCTTGTATCAACCTGCTGAGATTTTAATAGGTACTGCATTTAATTTATAGATCAATTTGAAGAGAATTGCCGTCTTGACAATGCTGATCTTCAAATCCATGAACATGGAACATTTCCCCATTTATTTAGCTCTGTTTTCACTTCACCCTACAGTATTGCATAGTTTTTAGCACAATTATTATTGCTTAATATTTTGATGTTACTTTTGACACTATTGTGAATGATTCCATTCTTAACTTCATGGTTGAGTTATTTGTTGTAAGTGTATAGCAATACAGTTGGTTTTGTATAAGGATCTGTTTCCGGCAACCATGGTAAACTGTTAATTGGGTCTAAACTTTGTGTGCTCTGGAATTTGCGCATCTAGGATTGTATCACCTGAGGGTGCAGAAAGTTTTCTTTCTCTCCTTTCAATGTCAGTTTAGATGTCCTCCCTGCCCCGCCCTACTTCCTCCATGTGCTCTTCTTTCCTCTTCATTGTACAGGGCACAGCCTCTAATGGAGTGTTGAATGGAAGAGTCAGGAGCACACTTCCTTGCCTCTTTCCTGATTTTAAAAAGACAGACATTAAGTCTTTCATTGTTACTGTATGGTATTAGCCATCGCCATTTGATAGACAGCTTTTGCCGGTTCTAGAACATTTCCTATTGTTCTCTTGGTTGAAAGTAATTATTGTGAGTGAGTATTGAATTCCATCAGGTTCTTTTCTTTATCTATTGAGATAACCGTGTGGCTTTTTCTTCTCTTTATTTTATCATTTTCATATAGTAAATCGAGTTATTTCTGAGATGTCCCACTCAGTGTTGGCATTTAATTCTCTTTGTAAATTGCTGGACTCATTTTGCCAATTTTTTTGTTAATGACTGTTGTATCTGTGTTCATGAGGGGTATTAATCTGTAGCTTTTTTCTTTCTTTTTTATTGTCTGACTTTAATATCAGGTTTGGAATATAAGTTGGGAAATATTCATTTTTCTCTATATTTTGAAAAAAAAATGGAGGAATAGCATCATTCACCCTTAAATGTTTGATTTACTTTCCCTGTAAAGGCTTTTAATTACTAATTCAAATACTTTATTTTGGGGACGGTATTGTTGCGCAGTGGGTAAAGCTGCCACCTGCAATGCTGGCATCCCATGTGGGTGCTGGTTTGAGACCCAGGTGCTCCATTTCCAATCCAGCTTCCTGGGAAAGCAGCGGAGGATGGACCAAGTCCTTGGGCCCCTGTACTTACGTGCGAGACCTGGAAGAGGCTCCACTCATCTGGCTTCGGCCTGGCCCAGCCTAGGTCTTTGCAGCCATTTGAGGAGTAAACCAGCAGATGGAAGATTTCTCTCTAACTATGCCTTTCAGATACATACATCTTTTAAAAAATGGTTTATTTAATCCTGTTCAATTTCCTATTCTTTCTTGAGTTGTTTTAGTAATTCTTACAAGGAATTTGACCACTTCGTCTAAATTATCTAATTTGTTGGCATAGCCTTTTTAATAGCTCCCTTAACTCCTTGTGATTTGAAATGTTAGGTTCTGTAGGGTCATTGTTCAGTTTTTATGCAATTGTTTTAACATTTTTCTCTTGGCTAGTCTAACTAGATACCTGCCAATTTTGTTGATATTCCAAAGAAATGATTTTATCCTTCATTGACCTTCTCTGATGTTTTTCTCATTCTGTTGCACTGTTTTATTCTGTAAATACTGTATCTCTGTTTCTTTATAGTTTGTTTTTCTAGTTTCTTATAATGGAAGCTTATGTTACTGTTTGAAACCTTTTCTTTTTTCTACCATACATGTTTATAGCTTTAAATGTCCTATAAGCACTACATCAACTGTATCATGTAAATTTTAATACAGGTTGAATATCCCTTATTAGAAATGCTTAGGGCCGGTGCCGTGGCTCAATGGGCTAATCCTCCGCCTTGTGGTGCCGGCACACCGGGTTCTAGTCCCGGTCGGGGCACCGGAATCTGTCCTGGTTGCCCCTCTTCCAGGCCAGCTCTCTGCTGTGGCCCGGGAGTGCAGTGGAGGATGGCCCAAGTGCTTGGGCCCTGCACCCCATGGGAGACCAGGAGAAGTACCTGGCTCCTGCCATCGGATCAGCGCGGTGCGCCAGCTGCAGCGCGCCAACCGTGGCGGCCATTGGAGGGTGAACCAACGGCAAAGGAAGACCTTTCTCTCTGTCTCTCTCTCTCACTGTCCACTCTGCCTGTCCAAAAAAAAAAAAAAAAAAAAAAAAATGCTTAGGACAAGAGGCATATCAGCTTTTAGAATTCTGTTGTAGTTTTGAAATATTTGCATATACATAATTAAATAAATATTGGGCAGTGGACTCAAATCTAAATACAAAATTAATTTGTTTCCTTTATACCTACAATTCAGCTTGTAGGTAATTTTGTGCAGTACTTCTTAGTGTGCCTGTATTTTGATGTCAGTACATTACATGGGCTCATCTGTGTGATTTTCCAAGTAACATATCATGTTGGCACTCAAAAATTTACATTTTGGGGGCTGGTGCTGTGGCTTGGTGGGCTGGGCCTCTGCTTTCAATGCCAGCATTGTAAATCAGAGTACTGGTTCACGTCCCGGCTGCTCTGCTTCTGATTCAGCTCCTGCTGGTGTGCCTGGTAGTCAAGGGAGGATGGTCTGGGTGCTGGGACCTCTGCCACCTATGTGGAAGACCTGGGATGGAGCTCCAGTCTCCAGGCTTTGCCCTGTATCAGCCCCAGACGTTGCTGCCACTGGGGGAGTGGCATCAGATGGAAAGTTTCTCTCTCCCTCTTTCTCTGTCACTTTCATTCTGCCTTTCAGATAAATAAATGAATTTTAAAAATAAAAGCAAAAACCACACATGTTGGCAGATTTTGACTTTCAGGTTTTTAGATCATGAATGTTCAGCTCATTTGGTCTGTTTTTGTTTTCATTCAGTTCAAAACATTTTCTGATTTTTCTTACAATTTCTTTCTTAACCCATGTATTATTTATTAATGTATTTTTAATTTCCAGATATCTTGAATTTTTTGTATTTTTTCAGATTTATAATTCTGTTATTTGTGTGAACACAATTCTATGATTTCTCTCCTTTTAAATGTACTATTCCTTATTTTGTTCTACCAAATGGCAAACCCTAGAGAATGCTCTATGTGTATTTGAATGATGCCATCATTTTTAAAGATTTATTTTATTTATTTGGAAGAGTTACAGAGAGAGGTAGAGACACACATACACACAGAGAGGTCTTCCATCTGCTGGTTTACTCCCCAAATGGCCACAATGGCCGGAGCTGAGCCAATCCAAAGCCAGGAGCTTCTTTGGAGTCTCCTACGTGGGTCCAGGAGCCCAAGGAATTGGGCCATCTCCTACTGCTTTCCCAGGAATATTATCAGGGAGCTGGATTGGAAGTAGAGCAGCTGGGTCTCAAACGGGTGCCCATATGGGATGCCGGCACTGCAGGCCTGGGCTTTGACCTGCTGCGCCACAGTGCAGGACCCTCTATGCGTATTTGAAACAAAAGTGTATGCTACAGTTGCTGGTTGGACCATTCTACATAAATTAGGTGAAGTTGCTTGATCGCTCTGCTCAGGAGTTCTGGTTGTTCTGTCATTTATTGAAAGTGGAATATTGATGTCTCCGACTTGAATTTATTAATCTTCAATTTCTTCTTACCATTTTTTCAGCTTTTATAAAGTTTTCTTACTTTTATTTATTTTCATGGCAGAACAAGGGAGAGAGAGAAAGAGAGATACAGAATTTTTCATCTTCTGGTTCACTCTAAAAATGCCCATAATACCTGGGGTCTGGGCCAGACTGAAGCCAGGAGCCAGGAATTCCAGTTGGTTCTCCCATGTGTGTGGCAGGGACCCTCAGACATGAGTTATTATCTGCTGCCTCCTGGGGTGCACATTAGCAAGATGTTGAAGCCAAGTTGACACTCAGTTCTAGGCACTCTGATAGGGGACGCAGGTGTTCCAAGCAGTGGCTTTATCATGACGTCCATGGTGCCTGTTCTAATTTTGTCAGTTTTTATAGGCTGCATTTTTAGGTGTGCATAAATTATAAGTATTATATAGTCCTGAGATATGCAACCTTTATATGATTCTGAAATGTTCACCTTTGTCTTTGACTTGTTTCTGATTTTAAAATTTCTATTAAAATCCTTTCTCTCCAATCTGGATGGTTTCTTTCTTAGGGTTGCTATTTGCATGGAACATATTTTTATTCTTTTACTTTCAATCTATTTTTAATGTTTAATTTAAGGTAAATAGGCTTTAGATTATAAGCTACTTTAGATTTTAGACAGACATACTATAATTGGATCTTTCTTTTGTGTCTAGTCTTGCAAGCTTAGCCTTTTGACTAGAATATTTATACTGTTCATATTTAATTTTAATTGTTTTTGTGATTGAATTTACACTTGCCATTTCATTGTTTTCTGTGAGACTCTGTCTTCTAAGTTCCTTTTTTCCTTCTATATTGTCTCTTTTTGTAATTTATATATATATAAAGATACCATTTTAATTATTTTGTTGACATTTATTTGAGTTATGTTTTTAGTGGTTTTTATTTTTTTTTATAAAGATTTAATTATTTATTTGAAACCCAGAGTTGAACAGAAAGAAGAAGAAGAGAGAGAGATCTTCCATCTGCTAGTTTACTGCCAGCCATTTGGCTGGGGCTGTGCCAGGGCCAGGCCAAAGCCAGGAGTTAGGAGCTTCTTCTGGATCTCCCACACAGGTGAAGGTGCCCAAGCACTTGGGCCAGCTTCTGATACTTTTTTTCCCAGGCCCATTAGCAGGGAGCTGGATTGGAAGTAGTCCAGCAGCCGAGTCTCGAACCAATGCCCATATGGGATGCCAGTGTCACAGGCAGTGGCTTTACCTGCTATGCCACAACACTAGCCACTAGTGGTTTTTCTAATGATTAGACTAGTCATTTTAGTTTACAATGATCTACTTCAAATTAGTATTAACTAAATTCTTTTAAAATTAGAAATTTTGTTCCAGGGTAACCCTATTTCTTCTCATCTTCTTTGAATGTACTATTGTCAAATATATTATATCTACTTGTATGTTTTCAAACTAACAATACAATATAGATTTTGCCTATTGAAAATTTGTGTTTAAAGATGTTATAAGAAATGAGAAAATTAGCAGAGACTTTAATTTTTTTAAAAAATATCTATTTATTTATTTATTTGAAAGGCAGAGTTACAGAGAGATAAGGAGAGAGAAAGATCTTCCATCTGCTGGTTCACTCGCTCATCAAATGGGTTTGGACCAAACCAAATCCAGGAGCCAGGAACTCCTGGGTAGCTGGGGCCCAAATACTTGGGCATCTTCCACTGCTTCCCCAGGCGTATTAGCAGCGAGCTGCATCAGAAGTGGAGCCATCAGGACTTGAATCAGTGCTCATATATGGGATGCCTTTACGTGAACCCACACATTTGTCATCTCTTGTGCTTTTCATTTCTTTCACGAATTCACTTCAACATCTGGATCTTTCACCTTATAAGATGCCCTTCAGTATTGCTTGTAAGCTAGCTCAACTGGTAATGCATTGTTTGCCTGTGAATGTCTGTATTTCAGTCTCATATTTGAAGGAGATCTCTGCTGGAGATAGTTAATTTTATTTTTTAGTACTTTCAATGTGTCTCCCAGTTGCCTTGGCCTCCATCATTTAGATGAGAAGTTAGCCACTAGCAATATCATTGCTCCCCTATAACATTTCTCCTATTGTTATCAAGAGTTTCTTTACATCTTTGGTTCCAAAATTTTGATTACCATATTATAAAGTGTGTAGATTTGTTTGTAGTTATTCTGTTTGAGATTTGTAGAACTTTGCTGATATGTAAATTAACGTTTTCCATCAAATTTGAGAAGTTTTCATCATTATTTCCTTGAATGCACTTCCTATCCTTTCTTTTTGTCTCTCCTCTCCTTATTGGAGTCCCATTTGTGTATGAGCGTAGTTCAGAAAGCTCATGGATGATGGAGTTAATAGATGCTTATTTTGCTGTGAAAGTTTTTGAAACTCATCTTACATATTTCCATGAACTGTCCTGAAGACTCCTTGTATGTGTTTGTGCTTTAGGATCTGTTCATTTTCATTTTTTGGTATCCTCTTTTCCCAGTTTTGTTTAGATTGGGTTATCTCTAGTGACCTATTTCTGTGTTTACAAATTTTTTTTCTTATGTCATCTCAAATCTGTTTTGGGATCCTCCATTAAATTTTCATTTTCTTGTGCTTTTCAACTCCAGAATTTGCATTTGTTTCTTCTTTATAATTTCTGTCTCCTTGTTGCAAATCTCAAGGATTTATGGATTTATTGTCATTGCACATGCCTTCAACTTTCAGACATGATTCTTCCTGTTCTTTACACACATTTATAAGAACTGCCTTGACTTTCTGACTGCCAAAGCTGGCATCTGCCGACTGAGTTTCTCTTTCTTACTTCATTCTGCGAGTATGGAGTCAATCTCCTGTTTCTTTGTACGTCTCATAATTTTGTTAACTGGACATTTTAGACAACAGCTTATAAGGAATCTGCATCTTGGTTCCTAGCTTTCCCCTGTCCCCCAGACTGTGTTTTGTTATTTTTTTATGTGGCTCTTTAGTAAATCACCTTGGCTGTTCTGTGAAATCGCCTTGGCACTGCTCAGTCACTAATGCCTCAGACTGGTTAACTTGTTTGTCCTCTATTTTATCTTCTTGCTTTAGTTTTAAGCCTACCTGCCTATGGTTCGCCTTCACCTTGGTATCGTCGAGTTGCCAGCCAAGGACTGAACAGAGGTTGTGCTTGAACACCTTGAGTCGGTTATTTCTTCTCTGAAGGAGTTGCATGTAGGTAAGGGAGCGTATTAAGACATGCAGGTCATTTTCCAGTGTTCTTTCATAATTATTTTCTATGGAAGCCCTCCCAATCATGTGTGCAGCCTCAGAGTCAACGAGGAGAGGGCTGGCTGGAGTCCTTCTCGGGCTGTGCAGCACTTGCATGAAGACTTCTGTTGGCTCAGCTCTGATCAGAGCCTCCTGTAGTCATTGGCCCTCCACTCTTGCCTCTGAACACCACTGTGAGCGTCACCCAGTGTTCTAGAACAACCGAGCTCTAGACCGGGGCAGCAACGCCGCTGTGCCACAGGAGCTTCCCTGGCTTGGAGGAGTCTCCACATTGACCGAGCTGGAGGTGGGATGAGAGTACCACAGAGTCTCAACAGTTCTTCGGTAAAATTCTGTCATTCTGCAAGAATATATGCCGCCCATAGATTTTTATGCTCTTTCTCAATGATCTTGCCACTGGGATAGTTATTTTTGCTCATTGTAGCCAACTTTTTACTGTGTTTCTTGGACAGAGTATTTGCAAATCTTTCTTTTCTATAGCAGAAGTTAATGGGTTTTATGTTGCACAGTTCTCAGGCATTTATATTTGTAGCCTTGGGTGACATTTTGTCAGAGTCCACATGATGTTCTTTGTTGTTGTTTTTTTTTTTTTTTTTTTAAGAATTATTTGTTTATTTGAAAGGCAGAGTTACAGAGAGGCAGAGAGAGAGAAAGAGAGAGAGTCAGACTTCCATCTGCTGGCTCACTCCCCAGGTGGACACAATGGCTGGAGCTGCACCAGTCCGAAGCCAGGAGCCAGGAGCTTCATCTGGGTCTCCCACATGGATGCAGGGCCCAAGCACTTGGGCCATCTTCTACTGCTTTCCCAGGCCATAGCAGAGAGCTAGATGGGAAGTGGAGCAGTGCCGACCCCCACATGGGGTCCTGATCACCGCTCTCTAAACTTGCAAGTAAATTTTTAGTCCCAAGTGGCCCCGCAAAAGACACTGCCCTACTTTGTTCGTTGGCGTGAGCTTACTGGAGAACCATCTGACACTTAGCTTCCAAGTTCTTCCCTCTGGCTATGAAGGCAATGACAAGCTTGCATTTGCTGAATGGAAGTCCCCAGTCCAAGCTCCTCTTGTATTCGCTGGCTGAGCTCAGGACAAACATTCCACAGCTTTTGCCCCGCAATTGTCTTGCAGACTGGATGCCTGTTCTCTGCGTGGAGTAAGGGGTAACTGGAGGAATCCAAGAAAATGTGCATTGGGATCCTTTAAGATTTGAAAGCCACAATTCAAGGGTTGTTAAGACCTTCAGCTGGTGATAATTGGATTTGTAAGACAGTGCAACATGTGATAAAAACGCTCCTGTTGGATGGGATCCCAGTTTTCTTCTTTCCTTCCTATTAATGTGATAAATGTCGCTGTCTCAGCTGAAAGGGCCATGTTGGATAATCAGATTGGAATCAAGTTGGAGTTCCTCAGGCTGCCTCCACGTGAAGCACCTGGGAAGACCTTAAAAAGTACCGTAGAGAATAAAAGTGGGGTCAGGGTTTGCAGAGGGAGAATTTTTATTTTTCGTAGGGAGGCTCTGCGGTCCCTCTGCACTCCATGTCCCATGAGAACCCCTGAGGAATATTGCCTGCCGGTGTCGCTGGGCGCAAGCCACAGCGGAGGCTGGGCAGAAAGCATTGTTATCTCTGCATGTGGGTGTTAGGCCCGGGAGGAGCCAGAATAGTGTTGGAAAACTCAAGCTCTCTTAATTAAAGCTGATGGCAGACAAACACAAGGGGTACGACACTGCATCTGGGGAACAGAAGTATGACATGAAGCTGCAAGGCCATGGAATTGGGCCCTCTGGTCACAGCAGGGCCTGAGAGAAGGACAGAAACCCTCTGCCAGGCGTTACCCCAGGCGCAAGGGCTGACTGGGCAGCCAGCGTGGCTTGTTCCTTGGATTGCTAGGTGTACCGTTTGCTTCACCTAACACCTAACTCTCCTGGGGTCTTTAGATTCCTGGGGTGGGGGGCACTAAGAGCACTGCTCTGTCCCCTAGGCTAACTGGAGCAGTAGCATGGTAAAGGCTGAGATTAAAGGGAAGAGATGTAGGGAGGGCAGAAGATAGGAATGTCTGATGTTTTTACAAAATGTTTTATTTGCATTAGGCATTTGGCCTGGCGATTAAGACACCCACAGACCAGTTGAAGTGTCTGGGTTCAAATTCTAGCAATGTTTGTGACTGTAGCTTCTTGCTAATGTGCACTCTGGGAGACAGCAGTTGATGGTCCAACTACTTGAGTCCCTGCCGCCCACGTGGGAGACCTGGATTGCGTTCCTGGCTCCTGGCTTTGGCCTGGCCCAGCTACAGGGGCTGTGGGAATTTGGGGAGTTAAGGTGTGGGTGAAAGATCTCTCTATCCATGTCTCTCTCTCAAATGAATAAAAAAATATTAAAGAACATGTTTTATCTGTGCATTTCCCAAAAGGCCTTCAGGCTGTGTATGGTCCCTTGGTCACTTTCTACCATTTTGTTCCCTATCATTCCGTCTTTATCGGCCTGTGCGGGTCCAACAGAGGGCTGCCCCTCTGTTTTAAAGTTTCTGCCATCTGATACAGTGTGACTGTGCTTATGCTGCGAAGGACATTTCTAGGCTTTCTCTAAAAGTTGGCTTCTGACTTAGTCATATTCTTGATCTCCCAGGTGTGTGGCTGTCACTTTCTTTTGAATTATTTGCCTTAGGACTCTTTTTCACTAGGTTGTCAATTTAGTAGGTTTCCTAGAAGGCTGAGGACACACACACACACACACACACACACACAGTGGTGTCCACTGAGCACCATGCGTATCAGCATGGGCTACACTAGGCTGCAGGAATAATTAAGTCCCAAGAATCTTGTTGGCTTAATGCAGTAAAGTTGACTCTTAAACTCCCTTTCCTCCCTGGAGCTGGGTACAGATGCACTGAGTATTGCTTGGCTAATTAGTAACTCCTGGGTTGGAGCTCCTTCTGTTGTGTGCCAGCACCTCTTTGGAGTCATGGCTTCCAGCAACGGATAGTAAAGAAAGGCTGGGAGACTGCACAATGGGATGGCTTGGGAGACCAAGCGGGGAGAGTCTGTTCACACATTCCATTGCCCTCTACTTGTTCACATGCTATCAGCCTTACTGTAAGAGCAGCCTGAGAATGGGGTCCTCCTGTGTGCCTGGGATTTGGTGAGCCGTGGCCTGCACACCATAATTGCTAATATCAGTCTGTTGGGTTATTGAAGTCACAGTTGGCCGGCTTTGAAGGAATCTTTGGAAGCAATTTGTTCATTCTTCTGTCTGCATCTAAAATACTCCAGACCAGTGCTTCTTGGAGTGTGGCCTTGGGAAGAGCAATGAACATTACCTGGAAACTTGTTAGAAACGCACTTTCTCAGGTTTTATTGCTGACCAACTATATAGGAAGTTCTTGGGGTGGGTTCAAGCAGTCTTTGCCATAGGAAGTCTTCCAATAACCTCCAAATTTTGAGAGCAACCAAAATAGACCAGTTGTCCTCACTCCACTGTGTCCACCCTTTCTGATAGCCTAGGGAGCTTTAAAAAGTACTAATATGGAACTGGCCCTACAGGAAGTGGGTTAAACAATCTGTGATACAAGCGTCCTTTATGAATGTTAGTAGGAGACCCAGCTGTTCCATTTCTGCTCCATCTCTCTGCTAGTGCACCTGGGAAAGCAGAGGAAGATGGCTCAAGTACTTGGGTCCCTGCCACCTATGTGGGAGACCTTAATGGAAAGTTCCAGGCTCCTGGCTTTGGCCTGGCCCAGTGCTGGTTGTTATGGCCATTTGGGGAGTGAACCAGCAGATGGAAGATATCTCTGTCTCTCACTCACTCTTGCTCTTGGTCTCATTTTCTCCTTCCCTCTTGCTATCTCCCCCCTTCCCCTGTAACTTTGCCTTTCAAATAAATAACCTAAGTCTTTTTAAAAAAGTACTAATAGGTGCATAGCAGTTATGATACCACGTGGGCTGCCTGCTTTCTGTACCAGGATACGTGGTTCAAGGTCTGGTTCCACTTCCCATTACAAGGCCAGGCTATTGCAGATGTTTCAATGAACCAGAAGATGGAAGATCTCTCTCCATCTGTGTGTGTGTGTCTGCTTTTCAACTAAAAGAAATCACTGAAAAAATAAAAGAGAAAACAGGAGTGCTGATTGCTGATTGCTCATGGGATTCTGAATGAATTTGCCAGCATGATGTAGCCTGAGCCAAAGATGGAAGCATTGCCCTAAGACGCTTTTTGAGAAACAATTGTAAAGTTCTCCATGAGAACAGGTTTCATGTAGTTCCACTGGCACCTCCTACTCACTCAAAGGCCATGGCACCTCCTACTCACTCAAAGGCCATGGCAGTGATGGGATTTTCATGTCCTAAGCATCTCCCTTCCCTGCTCAATTGGAAGCAGCCACCCAGCTTTGCATGGAGCGTAGGCAAAACAGAGATTTGGGAACTTGGAAATGGAATTGATTCTGTCACTGACTCATCACATGTCCTTGGGCAGGCCAATTAATTTTTCTGCGCCTTGTGTCTGTTAAAGTGGGAGAAGTAGCACTTGCCTACAGATGTTGCCAGCATTATCTAATTAATGAGCAGAGAGTGCTTGGGAAAATACAAAGTACTGTACAAATGCTAATCACCACGATGAATGCAGTGCGTCTTGCAGATACAAAAGTGCTGTGTATATGTTCATAATTATTATAATTATTGCTAATACTGATAATATTGCTACTGCTAATACATTTCCCTTGCAATAGGAGCTTAGTGTGTCCTTTGGGTGAACATCTCACCCTGTGTTACCAGGAGGTCTTCCCCAGCAGCTGCTAAATGCCAGCGCTCTCCACCTCCCAGAAAGTGTCATACATTGGGGGTGCCAATAGTCATGCAGCAAACTGTCCTGGGGTGCATGACATGAGGCAGCTGTGAGTCCTGGGTCACCACCAGGTTTTGTTATAGAAGCTCTTCTTTCGTTTAAGTAAGTGCCCAGGACGTAGAGGTCATCTATCCTTTCTTTGTGTTTTCATCAGAGGCATTTTTTCCCCTTCCGGTCTTTTATCTACAATAGCTTGTCATCTGCTTTCATGTGGTGCTAAATGTGCCAAAGAGAATGCGAGTGTGTGTTGGTGAGTGTTACTAGCTCCCAGTGCTGACAACTCACAGATATTATCAGCAGCAGCTGATGTGGAGAAGAAGACAATTATTTTTGCTCTGGTTTGCTTTGTTCGGTTTTAGGTTGGGTCTTAAGAAAAGGCAATTGTTTCTGTCTTTTCACTTCTTAAGGGAACGATAGTGAAGATTGTAAGGGGCCTTTGGACAAAGCAAGCTAGGAGCAGAGTAAACAGATGATTTTATGATGTAGTCAGCAATCAGAAGGCTGTTGTCCCTCTGTTCTCATTTATCCTGACTCCGATTTCCTGGTCATCGGATGTAGACTGCTGAATTATTAAGGCCTTGTCTACACTCCTGTCTCCTGATTAATTCATAGGAAATTGGGAATAAAACTTAGAGAAGAAACCCATCCTGAGAATTACTCCAATTTAGTTCAAAGCTCTGGGAAGATAAGATGGAAGTGCCTTGCTAGGGACCCCCTCCAGCCCTCCAGCCATTGTCAGCTTTCCAGAGTCCTGATTCTTTTCTTCCCTTTCTCCTTAGTGAGGCCACACATGAGAGCTCAAATGTCAAGTTCCTTTGCTTTGGGCTGGAACTACATCAACTTGATGGATTAGTGCTGATTGTCTGAAGCTCTGATGAATAGAGATGTCTGTAATAAATAAAAATGTGAAAACAGAATCGTTACCGCTCTATGTGGATCAGAGTTTCTGACCCGACCTGTATAATATTGCTTCTTTCTGAAGATCTTATTTGAAGACTTTCTTCAAAGCAAGTCTACTGGCAACCAATTCCCACAATTTTTGATTGCCTGAGAATGTCTTTATTTCTCTTTCACTTAAATATTTTTTCGTTTATTTCTTAGAGAAAGAGAGAGAGTGTGAGTGTGCACGTCCCTCTACTGAGTTACTCACTAAACGCCTGCAAAGCCCCCCTTCTGGCATGAAAGCCAGGAGTGTGGAACCCAGTTCAGGTCTCCCATGTGGATGGCAGGAGCCCAAGCACTTGGGCCATCACTGCTGCCTCCCAAGGTCTGAACTAGTAGGAAGCTGGAATCAGGAGTGGAATGAGGTATTGAGCCCAGGCACTCTATATAAACATTATTTATCTACAAGCCCAACTCTCTCTATTGCCCAATTCATTCCCCAAATTCCCCAAAGAGCAGGGCTGGCTTAGGCCAAAGTCAAGGGCTGGAAATGCAATTCCAAGTCTGGAGCAAGGTACCAAGTACTTGGGTTAGCAGGAAGCGGGAATCAAGAGCCGAGTCAGGACTCAAGTCTAGGCACCCCAACATGGGATGTGAACGCTCTAAGTGGTGTCTTATCCATTATGCAAATGCACACCCTGGTGGTTCTTTTAACACTTAGAGCATTGGGCTCTTCTCTCTTCCTGTTTGACTGGTTTCTGAAGGGAAGTCCAATGTAATTCTCTTTTTAAATTTCCCTATGGGAAAATTCTCCCCACACCTGCCTCTGTGGAAAGTTTGTTCTTAATTTTCTGCACTTTGCTATACTAGCTGTAGATTACTTAGTGCTCAGTCTTCTGGCTTATCTCTGAGGTCCCTAAATGTGTGGTTTGGTGTCTATCATTGATTTTGGGGAAATTCTCAATCATTATTGCCCCAGGCATTTCTTCTCCCCCTTTATCTCGTCTCCTTCTGGTTTTTCTACATGTTTTGCTACATGTTTGTAGTTGGCCCACAGTTCTTAGATATCTTGCCTCTTTTCTGTTGGTCTTCGCTTTTCTTTGTATTTCACTTTTGGATATAGCTATTGATATTTCTTCATGTTTACTGGTTTTTCTCAGCTCAATCTAGTTTATTGATTAATGGTGTTCTCCATTTCTCCTATCTCAGTTTTGATCTCTAGCAATTTCTTTTTGATTCTTTCTTGAGGTTTCCATTTCCCACTCATGTTTTCCCTCTGTTCTTGTATCATGTCCACCTTTTCCATTAGAGCCCCTAGCATATTAATCATAGTTGTTTGAAATTCCCATTCTGATCATTCCAACAGCTCTGTGGCCATCTTTTAGTCAGTTTTGATGCTTTCTTTAATCCTAGAACTTTTTTTTTTAATCTTATAGAATATCTTGTGCTTTTTCATTTAAAGTCAGACATGATAAACTGGTAAATAGGTTTTGATCTCAGGTTCTGTGTTATCTGGGCAGCTGTTAAGCTGTGCTTGCTGTTGGCTGTAGCTGTAGCTGGCAAGAGGTGGACCTGTGCTCTGCTGTCCTGTGTCTGTTTCTCCTGTTGTCTTTTTTTCATAGAGGCTTCTCAAAACAGCGCTGTGGATGCACAGTTCTTTCATTTCCACCTGTTATCATTCCACAGGAGTCCTGATGGTGGGAGCCCTGGGATTAAGTGCCTGTGTTTCACTGAGCCTGTGCCCCGGGCTGTGCCTTTCACAAACGCATCTCCCTTTTGATTTGGCTTTCCCCTCAGGTGAGACAGGGAGGCCGGCAGGGGCTGGTGTTGAGTGTCTCCCTTTTCACAGGTAAAATGATTCCCCCTGAGGACCCTCTTTGGTCAATGAGCCCTGCGCCCTAGGGTGTTTCTGGCTGGCAAGACCTTTCCTCTCTGTCGGCAGGAGGCAAGAGGGTATTTTTCACTGCTCTTTCCTTGCAGGACCTTGGAGAGCTCCTGAAGGTGCCTGGTTCCCCCTAGCTTGGGCCCCTCTGAAGTCTTTCTTCTCTGACTTGTGCACACTGAGCCTCCAACAACCCATCAGCTGCCGTTTAAGCTTTCCCGTCCTGATACTGGTTTCTATCAAGGTCTTTTTGGCTCCTGGATAGGAAGGTTGTGATTCTCTGTGCCTGCCCGGCAGTACCCTCAGCTTTGGGGGCAGGTGTTCGCTCCGTGGGATCTTCGAGGAAGCTGGGAAGAGTTGTGGATTTCCGTTTGTGCAGCCTTTCTCTTGTTGTGGGATGGGAAGGAACACTAGGGAAGGAAGGCTCCCTAGATGCTGCTGGAAGCTGGACATTGTTTCCTGCAAAGATGAGCGCTTAACAAATCCAGTCCCTGTAGTCCGGCAGGCAGAAAAATAATCACGTTTGCTTTTCACAGTAGAAAAGCTGGAAGCAGAGCCCACACTCACTTCTGGCTACTCTTACTGGCTTTTACAAATAAACTTAAAAAAAAAAAAAAAACTAAGAAAACTGTATAAGGAAGAGAGGAGGTGGCCTGTGAAGAGGAGTGAGGATAAAATTAATTCTGTGTGTTCTTTATGGGGAACGAACAATCAGCAGATTCGTTCCAAATCCTCCCGTTTACGGGGAAGGTTGATTTACGAGGCAGCAGCAGCGTTCCGCATGAATGAATTTGTCATATCACTGAGCTATCATCCTGTAAATTGAACTTAAAACATTACAATCTTCTGGATAGAGTTCTTTCTCTGAAATGTATTATTGTTCTGTCTTATTGAGCAAAGCACAGAGAATATAATTTATCTTATTTTGTTGCTCGGGTCATTATGGTAAACAGCAGTTGCAGAACGGCTGTGTCGTAATGCAGAGTGGAGCCCGAGGGCTTTGGAGGTGGCAGGGACCCTGTGCACCTGAGCAGGCAGTGTGCCTGCCTGCCTGAAGCTTATCTGCACTGCCCCAGTCATGAACGACCTTAGAGCACCCAGTCTCAGTTACTCCACTTGAATAAAACTAAGTATAATTTACTTATGTAAAGTGAGTCTAGGGGCCTGCACTGTGACATAGTGGGCAAAGCAGCCACCTGCAGTGCCGGCATCCCCTATGGGCTCTGGTTTGAGTCCTGGATGCTCCATTTCTGATTCAGCTCTCTGCTATGGCCTGGGAAAGCAGTGGAAGATGGCCCAAGTCCTTGGGCCCCTGCACCTGTGTGGGAGCCCTGGAAGACGCTCCTGGCTCCTGGCTTTGGATTGGCCTAGCTCCAGCCATTTCTGCCATTTGGGGAGTGAGCCAGTGGATGGAAGACCTCTCTCTCTCTCTCTCTCTCTCTCTCTCTCTCTGTGTGTGTGTGTGTGTGTCTTTGCCTCTCTGTAACTCTGCCTTTCAAATAAATAAATAAATGTTTAAAAAAATAAAAATAAAGCGAGTCTACTCATTCCCTGAAATCATCTCACCTGTCACCCCATGATATACCTACAGCAGTCAGAAAAAAAAAATCACTCTTCTATAGAACTGGGAGAACTGAATATGAACTAGTGTTTGTTTAGTCACTAACTGGACTTTATACACAAAAGTGGAATTGTGGCCTATAGTACCCCAAATATATAAATGCACTATCATTTGTACTATGGAGAAAAATAAGTCAGGGCAAGATGTTACAAGAGGGAGACAAGCATGGATGTTACAGAAACCCTCTTTTCAAAGCCGATGTTTAAGTAGAGACTTGAAATGAGAGGGGAAGGTTTAGATATTGTGGAGTAGGGAGTGGAAATTGCATGTACAAAGGCCCTGTGGCAGGGAATAAGTTTGGAACCAGGAAAAGTAAGGGGCTCATGGGGCTCAGGTAGAGTAACAGAGCAAAGAGGAAGATGGCAGCTCTGAGACAATGGGATGCCAGGGCATTGATGTAGTACAATCGAGTCACAATAACGACGAATAAAAAACTCATGGCCACACACAATGATACTTTTGTCCTCACTTTTGGATTTGGGGATTTACTGTGTGGTGGCTTTAAGGTTCACATTGGGCTCAGGCCTCTTCCACGTGTGTTCATTCTGGCCCCGAGGTTAAGAGCCACATGGCACCTGCCAGAAGCCCTTCTCGGGGTGGAGTAACAGAGCAGGAAGTGGCAGTCTAACCACCCGTGCACATCATATTCTGCAAGCCCGCTTACATCCTGTCTGCAGCATCCTGCCAGCCAAAGCAAGCCCACGCAGCCAAGCAGGATAGAGAGGTAGGAAGGTATCCCCTGCCCACAGCGAGAGTGAGGGGGAGGGGCGAATGCAGAACTACGGGCCACACAACCAGGGGTTCCAGCTGTGGGCTGTGCTTCTCCTTGACTTCTTGTTTTTCTGTAAAGAAGAATCAGGGCCGGCGCCGCGGCTCACAAGGCTAATCCTCCGCCTTGCAGCGCCAGCACACCGGGTTCTAGTCCTGGTTGGGGTGCCAGATTCTGTCCCGGTTGCCCCTCTTCCAGGCCAGCTTTCTGCTGTGGCCAGGGAAGTGCAGTGGAGGATGGCCCAAGTGCTTGGGCCCTGCACCCCATGGGAGACCAGGAGAAGTACCTGGCTCCTGCCATCGGATCAGTGCGGTGCGCCGGCCGTAGCGTGCCGGCCGTGGCGGCCATTGGAGGGTGAACCAATGGCAAAGGAAGACCTTTCTCTCTGTCTCTCTCTCTCACTGTCCACTCTGCCTGTCAAAAAAAAAAAAAAAAAAAAAAAAAAAAAAAAAAAAAGAATCAGGAAAGAATCTTGAGCCAAGGAGTGGCTCATTGTGAGCTCTGTTTTTCAATGGCAACTCCTGGAAGACAGGGAGGATAGAGCACAGTGGTCAAGGTGGAATCAAGAAGAGCAGCAGGGAGACTGTTGCCATGAGACATGAGACAGGCTCACGTGGGGATGGCGTGGCCTGTCTGTCAGGATTGGGAGGTAGATTGGATATTGGCATGGGGTGGGGTGGGGCCAGGAGTATTCAAGGCTTCTGGGTGGAGGACTTGGAGCATGTTGAGTTGGGAATATTGGGCCAAAGCACATTTGAGGTTGGAGGTGAAGAATCTGGAGCTGTGTTTGGATCACGCAGAGTCTGAGATGCACGTTGGTTTTCAGTTTGGAGATGCCAAGGGGATCAGGGCACGTGTGGCTCTCGTGCTCAGGAGAGAAGGGCAAGGCTGGAGATGAGGATGAGTCAGAGTGTGCGATAGATTTAAATGTGACGTTTTTCGTGAGTGCCAAAAATAATATTTTACTCAGAGTCAGAGTAAAGCTGTTGTATGATCTTAAGTGTGTGTGTGTGTGTGTGTGTTTGTCTGAATCTTCTTCCTGTTCCCCACCCCCCAGGCATAATGTGTCTGAGTACCAGTCTCCATAACCCCCTTAATCTTTTTCTTTCTTTACCTCTCATTTTGCATTGACATTTTTGAAGAATACTCTACTTCTTCATTTCTATCCATTATTTAATACCAAGATCCGTGTTTTGACAATTCCACTTGTAAAAACGGCTATGACAGGTGTTCCGGAGCTCTGCACACATCCCAGGTATGAGGGCCTTGCTGATTTCACTGTGGCCTCCGAGCCGCTCCGCCTCTGGCCCCTTCCGGAGATCGCCTGCTCCGGCTGCTCCAGCAGTCCTGCTCTCCTTGCCTGGGTGTCTTCTCGCTGCCCCCAGGCTGTTCTGGCTGTCTCCTCTGGTGAACTTTCCCGCCTATCCTAACCCTGTACGTTTTGGTTCCATCTGTGACTCGAAGCTGTGAAGTCCCTCCATGGGAAGTCTCATTCATTTCTTGGATTGTCACTGTTGTTTGATCACGTGCAAGGGCTGCCCACCCTGGTTCCTCCCTTGAATGTGGTAACAGTATTTCCAGCTACCTACCAGACGTGTCCAAATCTGTGTTGATGAGTCCCTCCATTTCAGTGTATCTCAAAGGAAACTTCCCCTGCTCACTGGAGCAATGGAGACCACTGCTCTTCCTTTAAACCTGAGACTTTTTTTTTTTTTTTGGCCAGGCGGAGTTAGACAGTGAGAGAGAGAGAGAGACAGAGAGAGAGAGAGAGTTATAGACAGTGAGAGACAGAGAGAAAAGTCTTCCTTCCGTTGGTGCACTCGCCTAATGGCCGCTACGGCCGGCACTGCGCAGATCCGAAGCCAGGTGCTGGGTGCTTCCTCCCGGTCTCCCATGCAGGTGCAGGGACTCCAGTACCTGGGCCATCCTCCACTGCCTTCCCGGGCCACAGCAGAGAGCTGGACTGGAAGAGGAACAACCAGGACTAATACCCGGCGCCCCAACCTGGACTAGAACTCAGGGTGCCAGCGCCACAGGTGGAGAATTAGCCTAGTGAGCTACGGTGCTGGCCTACCTGAGACTTTCTTAGAGGTGTTATCCTGAGTAGACGCCCCCGAGTTGACTTGTGATGTTCCATGGTGGGATGCCGTCCAAGCCATCCTCTCCTTTGCTTTCGTATTTTAAGATTTCTGATTCAAGTGGTGTCTCCTCTAAGAAGGTTCCCTTGGGTTTCTTAGTAGGATCCGGTTACTCACTACTTGTGCCAACACCCTGTACACTTGTCATATTATCTTGTCGTTCTGCCCAACAGAATGCTACCTTCACAAGGGCTGTCTTCGCAAGTACCTAGATCAGTACATGACACTTACTGGGGGTCTCAATAAACAATTTTGAACTTAACGAAAAAGACGTTGAGATCAATGAATCTCACCGAGGTAAGCATGGCCTGGATACAGCCATGGACAAATAGTCCTCTAAGCTCCGCAGCTTCACCTTTGGGATTCGTAATAATTTTGATCCATTCAAAAGTATTTTCTGCTCCACCCAGGTAACGAGAGTGTGTGCGTGGATGCATGCAAGTAACAGTGGATGATGTACATGAGTTCTGACAACTCCTCAGAAGGAGAAAGTAGCCTCCCTGGATAGATGATGAGTGTGTCACATGTTATTTCCAAGCAACGTAAGCTTTTATTTTTGTCGTGCACCAAATGGACTGGGTGTCAGACAGTCACATACCTGGCAATCTGCCTAGCCGAAGAGATAACGTGAGTGGTGAATAGAACATTATTGTGTGATAATGATTTCCAGCAGCTATTGAAGATAAATTCCAATGCAAAATAGAAAGCTTTATATCCAAGGGAGGAACTATTGATCGCATGGCCACTATAAATAAAATGAAAGTTACTAGGGAGAAGTCCAGTGCTGTCTCCACCATTGAGGTCTGGCTAGCAAAAGGAACTACTTATGGAAGTCAAATAAAGGCTCACTCATTAATGACCAATCTCATGTTCCCTCTGAAGCTGTTACCTTATCTTGGGAATGTGCTGTGTGAATCAGGTGCAGGCAGTCTGGGTATGTTGCACCATAAGATATTGACCAATACAGTTCCTAGGTGTGAAATCAAAAGGTGATCTCTGCCGACTCATTGATATTAGCTGCAGTCCCGTTTCTAGGATCTTGCTTAGTTCATTGAGGAAGAAAAAAGTTTGAGTCACAAATGGGTTATAGCAGCCTGGATTACTGGATTTGCTGTACTGACAACAGTTAAAGCAGGAACCTCTTATTTATATACAGCTTGAGGTTGAGGATGTGGGTGCTTTGCTTCAGCTACTGAAGAATTGGTTGTTACAACCTGTCTAGACCATTGAATGCTCAGCCTTGGGAGAGCCTGAGGGATCCTCTTGTCCCATCGTTTCATTTTTCTGTAAGGAAATGATGACCTAAAGATAAATAGTGTAAACAAGATATCATAGATAGGCCGGTGTCGTGGCTCACTAGGCTAATCCTCCTGTGGCGCTGGCACACCCTGTTCTAGTCCCGGTCGGGACACCAGATTCTGTCCCGACTGCCCCTCTTCCAGGCCAGCTCTCTGCTGTGGCCAGGGAGTGCAGTGGAGGATGGCCCAAGTGCTTGGGCCCTGCACCCCATGGGAGACCAGGAGAAGTACCTGGCTCCTGGCTTCGGATCAGCACGGTGCGCCGGCCGCAGCGGCCATTGGAGGGTGAACCAACGGCAAAAGGAAGACCTCTCTCTCTCTCACTGTCCACTCTGCCTGTCAAAAAAAAAATATCATAGCTAAATTATGTGTGTTTTTTGATTATTGTCAAAATGCCTGGTTCTTGAGTTCTTTACTAGAATTCTGGTCATTGGGTTAGTGCAAAGATTTTCTTTGGGATAGCACTGATAAGAAACTCTTGACTGAGACCTTGCAAAGCTTAGAAGCCTGGGAAGCACTAACTCCACCTTGCTTCAGGGCTTGTGTTTTGCAGTCCTTCTGTGGGCGAGTACAGACTGCCTGAGGCTCTCATCTTCTTCCTTCTCACCCAGAGGTCTCCTGCCAGCCGACACTACTGCCCTGGATTACATCATGGGGAGCTGCTTCACAACCAGGTCTCACAAAGGTCCAGGATCTCCGTGTGGCCAACAGTGAGGACGCCGGGCAGGTGTTGGAGATGTGGCTGGAAGCTTAGCCAGTCAGGGGCTGACCCGAGTGGGGAAAGGGAAAAGGACACATTGAATCCAGGTGAAGCCTCTGAGACCATTTGTGTCACACAAACAGTCTGAGTAACAGGTGTGCACTGACTCTAACCTGTCACTATTCCCTGGACCCCTACCTTTGAATGGGATCAGGAGGTTGGGAGATTAGGGGCGAAGGAAGCCAGTAATAGGGACTTTACATTCTCAGGAGAATCAACCCACTATTGTGGCTGGACACTTTGATGGCAGCTTTGGCAATTTCTTGAACTAATGGTTGTGTGGTTGTGAGCTTCTGGTTCTGGCCCAATTTCTTTTTCTTTTTTTTTTTTAAGGATTTATTTATTTATTTATTTGAAAGGCAGAGTTACAGAGAGGGAGAAAGAGAAGGAAAGAGAGAGGGAGAGAGGGAGAAGGAGAGGAAGAAGGAGAGGGAGAAGGAGAGGGAGAGGGAGAGGGAGAGGGAGAGGGAGAGGGAGAGATCTTCCATATGTTGGTTCACTCCCCAAATGGCTGCCAGGAGCTTCTTCCAGGTCTCCCTCATGAGTGCAGGGGCCCAAGCACTGGGCCATCTTCTACTGCTTTCTCAGGCCATAGCAGAGAGCTGGATCTGAAGTGGAGCAGCCAGGTCTGAGACTGGCACCTCTATGAGATGCTGGCACTGCAGGCAGTGGCCCTACCTGCTACGCCACAGCACCAGCTCCATGGCCTAGTTTCTTTTTTTTTTTTTTTTTTTTTTTTTTTTGACAGGCAGAGTGGACAGTGAGAGAGAGAGACAGAGAGAAAGGTCTTCCTTTGCCGTTGGTTCACCCTCCAATGGCCGCCACGGCTGGCACGCTGCGGCCGGCGCACCGCGCTGATCCGATGGCAGGAGCCAGGAGCCAGGTGCTTTTCCTGGTCTCCCATGGGGTGCAGGGCCCAAGCACCTGGGCCATCCTCCACTGCACTCCCTGGCCACAGCAGAGAGCTGGTCCATGGCCTAGTTTCTAAATGACAGTGTTGATCATAAGATGTTCCCACTATTGGAACAGATTCTCTGTTATCTATCTATCCATCCACCTATGTATCTACGTATCTAACTGTGCATCTATATATCATTTATCTCCACTCATCAATCCATCCATTTACCTATGTATTAATCTATTTATCTGTATATCATCTATCTACCTATCTCTTCATCCATCCATCCATATATGTGTTTATGTATCTATTTATCCATCCACCTATCCATCCACTCATCTACCCATCCATCTGTGTCTATCTATACATCCTTTATCTGTGATATATGTATCTATCTGTCCATCTATCCATGTATCTCTCTAGGCACTTATCCATCCATCCTTCCACATATGTATGTATGTATTTATCCATCCATGCACTTATGCATCTACCTATTCATCCAACCATCCACCCATCTATGCATGTGTGCATCTATCTATATATCATCTATTATCTATTATGTTTGCATGTATGCATCTCTCTATTCATCAATCCATCCACCCGTGTGTCTAATATCTATCACCTATCTAGCCATCTGTCCATCCAGTTTATCCATCCAAGTGACTATTTATGTATCTGTGAACTTTCTGTGTATCTGTGTATGCGTCTGTCTATCTATTCTCAAGTTATTAGCATTGATCTCCAAGAGGACAATGCCACTATTAAATAGCACATTTCAGTCCTCCTAGCATCTTGGTTCTTCATAGTTTTAAACTTGTTTATGTTCATATTTCTGATGTTTTTCTTCTCCCAGTTTCTATTGCTCATTAATCAAAAACTCTGGCTTTTTCTGGTTTGCCTTCGGATAACCAAGAGCACTGTGGACTGAGTAATTCTGAAATGTCCATTTCTAACAGACCTTAAAGGCAGTATGTTTGAGCTCTTTCAGACGTTCATATTAATCTGTAAGAAAATGTCCTTGTGATCCCACCAGCCTGACGGAAGTTCTGTCTTTTCACTCGTGTAGCTCTTGTTGTGTGCACTGGTCATTTGGCAGCTAATTATGTTCAGCCTCATTGCATTGGGATTTACCTTTTTACATTTTTATGTTATCTATGGAAATGGACTGAGAACCTGGCAGGGGGGCGAGCTGAGTGTTATGTGTCCTTGTGTCCTCTTGAATGCCTAGCAGAATGCTGTGTGCACAGCCACTGTCAAACAATATTTGCTGAATGATCTACCACACAGAATTTCTTAATGCCTCTGCATAATGGTCCCAGAGAGAATGTTACATAAAAAGAGACAATATTCTTCCTAGTATTAAAATATTCAGTGAAATGCCACAATAGTGGTGTTTCAAAGGGCTGTGGATTAGATATTTCAAGGCATGTAAATTAGCTACTGATATATGTGCACACATGCGTGTGTGCGCACCTGCCTGTATAGGTAACGTATCTTGTGTATGATTGTGGGAGAACTATTCTGTTCATCTCTAATTTGGGGAACCTTAATCAATCCCTCCGATTAAGTATGGGGAACATTGTCTCTGGGTCATGGATGCTTTGCAATGGCTGGGGAGGTAGTAATGCCTCAACTGGAAAAATCATTAAATCCCAGATTTCAGCCTGTCTCTCTGCCACCTATCAGCAGCCGCAAATCTGCTTTAACGGCCAAGAATTCCCTTATCTCTTGGTGGCTATGGACCGTGTGCTGCTGCTCTCTGTAGATGGGAGATAGAGCTGCATCATTACCGGGAGTGACAGGGATATCATTTACAGGCTCAATCAGTTCTAGTTACCGTGTAATTACAGAGTTATTACATGGCTGTTTGTTCCTGATGGACACCACCGATCTCTTATCCTGTCCTACTGTGTTCTGGTCCTTGTCTTATGCTACCAAGGGTGTTTAGTCTCTTCTGCGTGGCATGCTAAATGGTATACTAGGGAGGAAGGACAGGACGATCTGGGGAAAGATGTTGATTATGCTGTGATGCTATTTGTTCTCCTCAATTGGCCTGGTGATAATAACAGCCATCCTGCAGCTTTCCACCCTTAGGCTCCAAGTTCACATTTTCTCCATAAGAGAGGATGGGGACAAAATTGCACTTGGCAGCATGGGGGAGATGGGGTGGAAGGCACGTTGTGACCCTCCCGCCCAGTGATGAGATGGCAGCATCAGCCCCAGAGTCTGTTACTGCCTCTTGTAATTTGAAGTTCATGTTAACACAGTGCCTGTTGGAAGAAAAATCCGTGTTTATAATGAAAAAGAAGAGGAAGGCATTTGAGTGTGTAATTCAGCATCACGAGGAAATCAGGAGAAGGTTCAGTGCCCTGCCCGATGTCACCCCGAGAACGGTACATCTGGAACTCAAATGACACAGCCCAGCTGCTTGCAGGGAGCGCGTTTAAGTGAATCCCTATCACTCAGAGCCAGCGTGCTATTAATGGCCCGAGTGCTGGAAATGAGATGAAGTGATGGGAATATTACCTCAACTTGCTTGGGTGACTCAGGGCGAGCTCCTTACCCCTTTGCTGTAATTAGTTACAAATCAATGTGTGTGATACTGCTTCACTTTCTGAGAATGTCGATACATGGTAGAATTCCTCATCTTTGGGAAAAGGGACTTAATAGGACGTTTCTCTTGCTGTTAAAAAAAAAGTGACAGTCTCGTAGTGACATAGGTGATGGACAAGGGTCAGTTGTGGACTGTAGGTCAGCAGACTTGCGTGCTGGCCTCAGTTTCTCCAATGGACTGTGACCGAGTCTCCTAGTCTACCTGCCCAGGACTCAGTTTCCTTTTCTGAACCATAGTCGGACAACTGCTGAGGTTGTGCCTGGCTCTGATGGCTGGCTAGGACTCTGACTTCAGTCTGCCTGTAGGGAAAGATCAGGAAAGGTCACCGTGCCCTTAAGGCAGAGAAACACCAGGTTGTGGGGTGATCTTGCTCAGTGTTCCTATCAGGAAAGCATCACCCCACCCGGGAGCCAGAAAGAGGGTGGTGCACACGTCCCATTGCTGCGGACAGGCGGCTGTGAATCATTCTCACGCACTCCCACTCTCCTCCCATCCAAGCACCTTGCTGATTTAATTAAACTATCTTTTATTTTTCCTTTTGAATATGGCTTCAACTGGCACTAATTATAATGTAACTAATACGTGCAGGTAATATTGTGATTATATATAGACAGCCATATGCTACTACGCAGCCTCTCACAGTGCATTCAGTCGTCGAAGCAGACAACTCTGTGTCCGTGCATAAAGTAATTGCACCAACCTAATTTGTGTTTGCAAACAGATCCCAAATTCACCATGTAAACAGGGAGATCTGCAAGCAAAATATCATACTGTTCATGTGGGCACACCCATGGGGTGGAGGGGGAGTGGTTTCCCACCTGTGAATGAAGTCGGAGACAATCTGGGGCTTGTGTGTGGCGTTGCCTCCCTGGCATCCTGGTCCCTTGGGGCTTCTTGTTCTGTGTTCGTGATTCTGAGTCACTCTGGACTCTGGCGACTGAAAGCAGCCTGAACGTGATTGCACCGAGGGTGAAGGGTCATTTCTGCCCATCTGCCTTTCTGTTTCGACCTCACTGGCTACCCTTTTATGTTCCTTGATGAGTGATGTTTCTAAGATGGTGCATTCTGGCTGAATGTTGAATGTGGGGTGAGGAAACTAATGTGTGGAGTTGACGAAAGATTGGCTCTCTGACTTGGTGATTGCTAGTGCCTGAGGACCACGTAGTGTTTTGAACCCAGGGTCACTTGAAGCCTGGCTCCACCTTGGACTGGTCACCTAACCCCTCTGAGCCACAGTGTCCTTGGTTGTGGATCAGGGGCGATGCCATACTTCTCCCATAGGCTGTTTCAGTGGGTGAGCTGTGTGTATGGCCTTTAGCACAGTGCCTGGTGTGACATCAGTGGTCCACCTATACTTGCTGTCATTTCACTGCACTTAACACCAGCTGAGCCAGCTCTGGCTGTGCCCTTCATTACGCCTTCCTGTGTGCACCATTAGCAGAGCTAAAACCTACTTTAGGAGAGATGCAGGTGAGGAGAATCAGTTCCCAATGACCAGGTAAGGTGGGACGCAAAGGGAAGTCCCTCCTGTATCCAGATTCTCTGTGTCATGCAGCGTGGAGGCCATGGGCTTCAGCACAGTGGAACCCTACCTGGGTAGACCCCTTTGCCTCCATTTTTTGATGTGCTTCTTGTTTTTTAAACCATTCATTTCCAAGGCCCATTCTCTCAAGTCTTACTCAGTGTCTGAGCAGTTGTTTTGAGCAAGGGCCTTGGGCAATCTTCTACTGCTTTCCCAGGCCATAGCAGAGAGCTGGATCGAAAGTGGAGCAGCCGGGACTTGAACCAGCACCCATATGGGATGCCGGCACTGCAGACGGCGGCTTTACCCACTGCGCCACAGCGCTGGCCCCCCAGCTCCCATCATTTTCACAGAGGCTGAGCTTACACCTCCCCTTCTCTACTGCCTACTGCACTCCTTATCTCCTCACCCTGCCTCATCTCCTTTCTATCACAAGCATCATTGCCTTCCTACCTTTTGCGCCGTTTTACCTAGGTGTGGCTTGTGGCTCTTTCTCCCCCATTGCTTGTAAGCTCCTTGAAAGCATGGTGCTTCTGGGCTGGCGCCGTGGTTCACTTAGTTAATCATCTGCCTGTGGTGCTGGCATCCCATATGGGTGCCGGGTTCTGGTCCTGGCTGCTCCTCTTCCAGTCCAGCTCTCTGCTGTGGCCCGGGAGTGCAGTGGAGGATGGCCCAGGTGCTTGGGCCCCTGCACCTGCATGGGAGACCAGGAGGAAGCACCTGGCTCCTGCCTTCGGATTGGTGCAGTGCCGGCCGTAGCGACCATTTGGGGAGTGAATCAATGGAAGGAAGACCCGTCTCTCTGTCTCTCTCTCTCACTAACTCTATCTGTCAAATAAAAAAAAAAAAAAGAAAGCATGGTGCTTCCTCATTAATGTTAGTCAAAGACCACAGTCCTTGCCTGAGAGAAGCTCTCCTTGCTAGCCCCATAAGGTTTTATAGATATTTGACAGGCAGAGAGAGAGAGAGGGTTGGGGTGCTGTCTTCCAGGATACACATTAACAGCAAGCCAGATTGGACATGCAGCTTGAGCCCAGACACTCTGATATGAGATGCAGTGCCCCAAGGGCACCTGCCCCCAGCTTGTGAATTGTAACAACATATCCCCTTGTAGATGCCTCTGCTTATGGTCTCAGAAGACACATGGGGTGAGGAGGACTTTGGGACCAGGCTATGCAGCACAGAAACCTTAGCAGAGGCTGAAATGGAAGGTCTGCATGGTGCTAGAAACCTTGTGGGCAGCAAGTGGCTAAGGGGTCCTGGACGAAGACAGCAGGGGCAAGCCTCCACTGCAGGGGTGTGGGCACAAGATGTCAGTTCGTGCTGCATATGCGGCCAAGGGCATTCCTTGGTTTGTCTCGGCCTCAGTTTTCTAATCTCTAAGAGATGATAATATCAGTCCTATTTTTTTTGAGGATCAATTAAGTCTTCCATGTGAAAATAATTCCTGATATATATATATATATTTATAAATAATTCCAATATATACATATATATGTGTGTATGTACATATATATACATCTATATGTATGTGTGTGTATATATATATATATATATATACATCTCGTAATTCAGCAGTTCATGGTTATTATCAAGGTGAGCTGTGTCTATTTACCAGTCTGTAAAATGCACCATATAAGGAACAGCCATTAGTTAGAATGGAGATTGAGTGGAAAGTAGGCTGTTTCGGAAAGATTTAAAACCGCCATTATGACTTGTGGGTTGCTTTTATGAGCCGGCCGATACCGAGAGCAGGGGTGGGGGTGGGGCTGGCCTAAAGGGCCGAAGACAGCTAGTTCCCAAGACTTCGCCCGAAGGAGTGGTCTCTATGGGACTGCCTGCATCAAGAAAGGGGCCAGTTCGGGGGATGCTTTTCAGTAGAAGAGCTTTCGCTTCCTCAGCTCGGCTGGAGGTGTTTCTCACGTCATCCAGCTCGGATTGAGGGTAGTGCCCTGGCAGCGGATGCTGGGAATCAAGACCAGACAAAGCACCGGGCTCAGGGCCTAAGCATGGTCTTCCTCCCACCCAACCCTCCCTGTGAGCCTTCGTGTGACACTGGGAGGCCTTTGTCTCCCATGATCCACACACACCCAGGACAGGCAGTCATTTCTTCTGCCAACATGTGATCTCATTGACCTGCTTGGGTCTCAAGAGAGGGAAACTTATTTTTATCTGCACATGTGCTTTGGGTTCAGATTTCAATTCACCACTTGAACACTTGGATCCTTTATGGTTATGAAAAAGGGGATAATAATTAGCCCCATGGCTGTTAACAAAGGTTGAAGGAACTCCTATGTGTGGAAGCACCTAGCACAATTCCTTGCATACAGGAGATGGCAGGTCAGTGTTAATGTTGTCCTTCTATTTGTAAAAATAAGCAAAGGGGAGACTTCTTCATCCAGCATTTAAAAAGAAAAGAGGATTGGATTCACTGATTTAGATGGAAGCCGTTTTTGTGTGTGAAACACACACAGCATCTTGTATGTCTTTGTTATTTTTGTTCTGTGAGAGAGAGAAAGAGACTTTGGAGGGAGTGATTAGTTTTTGTTTTGCTTGCTTTGTTCCTTAAATTTCAACACAAGTAGGTGGGTGAAAACTATAGGAGGAGTGAGGTGTAGCTGAAGCTGGCAATATGGAAATGAAGCATCTTATTAGACTCCCTCTAAAGTGCTGATAGCAAAGGGTTTTTGTTCATCACATTCCCTCCCCATCTCCCGAATAACCTTAAGCATATTTAGACAGCCATACATTTTATTTTTGTCTCTGGGCATTAATGTGCTGACTTGTGGGATTATTAAACTATAATTCCCCAAGATATATTTCTGTCGCTCAGTGGGTATGAACGTGCAATTGCTAGCAAACCCAAGATTTAGGAATCTTGCTTCTCCATGGTAAACAGGAGCAGGGAAAGGCATGAGGCTGATGTCAGGATCTGGGGCAAAGAACCCCACAGCTGGGAATCACCAGACAGTCCTGACTGATGGTGTGATGACACCAAACTAGAGGATGCGAGGCAAGGGCCACTTCTGGCTCTACACATTGAATGCAGTGTCCCTGAACCACGCTGGCATAGGTTGCTCATCTGTTAGGTTATGCAGATCAAGTAAGTTGCATGCATTGGCAGACTGATGAACTGTGAAACACTAATTGTCACAGGGTTGGCAGTGTTGCTTGTCGTTGGTCGTCCTGAGTCGTTACTTGGGTTTCCCAGCTGGAGAAGGAGTACCAGAATTATAACCTGATTGGGTGGGGCCTGCCTTGCTGTTGACTTGTTCAGCTCCTAGTGGTGCAGTGCTTTAACTGCTGGTGAGTAGTAGATTGCTCACAACAGGTAGGTGGGCAGCTATACGTTTTTCCGTAGCCTTGAAATGAAGAACTCAGCTGGCTCAGAACTGAGAGAGAGTGTGTTTTTCTTCTTAGATGCCAACAAGCACGCCTTTCTGTATTGTTCTGTAGGATAGCAGCCTGACCCTTGCGTCTGTAGAGGAAGGACCGTATTTCTAGAGCAGATATGGCTGCTGCAGCTGGAAATGCCAACACTGACTGCATCAAGTCTCTACAAGGAGGGAGTCCATGTCTGTCTTGTTTACCTTATGCACCTAGTACCCAGCACTCTGCCTGAGAGGAAGCTGACACTCAAAATAACATTTGAGCGGTATTTCATCCACTGAGCCTATTTGTACACCATTGTTTCAAGCCCTTGTTACATAAGTGGAAGTATGAGGAGGCCTATGAAGATTACAGCAGTGGCCGGCGCCGCGGCTCACTAGGCTAATCCTCCGCCTAGCGGCGCCGGCACACCGGGTTCTAGTCCCGGTCGGGGAGCCGGATTCTGTCCCGGTTGCCCCTCTTCCAGGCCAGCCCTCTGCTGTGGCCAGGGAGTGCAGTGGAGGATGGCCCAGGTGCTTGGGCCCTGCACCCCATGGGAGACCAGGAAAAGCACCTGGCTCCTGGCTCCTGCCATTGGATCAGCGCGGTGCGCCGGCCGCAGCGCGCCGGCCGCGGCGGCCATTGGAGGGTGAACCAACGGCAAAAGGAAGACCTTTCTCTCTGTCTCTCTCTCTCTCACTGTCCACTCTGCCTGTAAAAAAAAAAAAAAAAAAAGAAAAAAAAAAAAGATTACAGCAGAGGCATTCTAGAAGTGGGGCTGTGTTTAGGATGCCATAGTATAATGGTAGAATCGGAATCCAATTATATTACTCAGTGGGCCAAGGCCAAGTTGAAAGGGATTTCTTTTTGATAGTAGCTGAGGACTCCTGTATATAGTTTCATTTCCTTGGCTTTGGTTTATTTCTCTCCAGAGTCCAGATTTTTACGTGGCATCTGTGGATCTGAGTTCAATTTTAAGATCTGACCTAAGTTTTCCTGCTCCAAACCATGTGGATTCTGGTCAGTGGGTTTGGCAAAGGAAAAGGAACTCTTACCACTCATCGCTTAACAAAAGACACTTTGTGCAGAAGAACCAAGTGTGTTTCAGCAATGATGAGGAGGTATTTAGACCTCACCAAACACCTTCCCGCACCCTTTGTTGCTGTACAATTATCGGAGTCCACTGTGGAACAAAACCAAACACCGAAGACCCTGTGTGTCCCTCATGGAGCCATAGGCTCTGGCCCAGGCAGTTTTCACAGTTTGTTGATTTGGGTTAATTTATAAGTTTCTCAAGATTGGAAAGTGGTCACCCATTATGGCCCTTGGCCGCTACTTCTGGGTCAATTCAAGCTCATGATTCAATTTTTCTCCCCATCACTCAAGGGTAAGGGGAGGCAGTCACAACATCAGACATACAAGCAAAGTCTGGATTACTATAGTCCGGGAAACTTCAACTGTTGTCTGTAGGGGAGAGGAGAGAGTTAAGATGGAAGAATTATGCCAAGAATATGGAGATTTGGTCTAATAAAATGAATGAGGGTATTTTAAAAGTTCATGAAAATGCAATTAAAACATTAGTTATTTTGTTGTGAAAATTTTTTGAAATTTTTGCATGACAGGGGGTCTTCAAAAAGTTCGTGAAAAATTAGTACCAGATAAAAATTATACCTGGATTACAAATTTTTGCACCAAAAGATATCTTTCAGTTCCATTCTGCATGAATTTTTTGAAGTACCCTGATATATCACAGAGCCAGTGCCATTTTGTCCTCAGCACCAATCTCCTGGTTAAAGAAGAGCTGATGTGCTTGGGGTACATAGATGCTGCTATCCTAATAGTTTGAAGGAGATGCCAGGGTGGACGTTTGGCCTAGCAGTTAGATGCCAGTAAGAATGTCTTCCTCCCATGTTGGAGCACCTGGGTTCAGTTCCTGGCTCTGACCATTGTTCCCCACTGCTCAACAATGTGGGTCCTCAGAGGCATCATGTGAAGTCTCAAGTAACTGGGTTCCTGCCATCCACGTGGGAGACCTGGATTGAGTTCCTGGCTCCTGGATCTGGCACTGTGCCTAGTCCTGGCTATTGTGGGCATTTGAGAATTGAGAAAGCAGATCTAAGTATTCTCTTTCTCTCTCTGAAATATATTTTTTAAATTTAAATGGAAAAAAGGCAAATGCCAACTTGTGTGTGTGTGTGTGTGTGTGTGTGCATGTGTGTATCTGTGCATTAGCATTTAGAATGGGTACTACCTACCACGAACCCATGATAGAACTGTGACCACTCAATTTCACATAGCATCAACCTGAAGCAAGACTCTAGTGATAATAACTTTGCCTGTATGTTTCTTTCAAGAAAATATAAGGCCTTTACATGTTAGGGTTTACATTATCACTGCAATATGTGGAAATTAGAACAGAGAAGACATTTTACGTTTTGGAGTTGGGGAATCTGAGCCCAAATGAAATCTGAATTATTCACTAGGCTTGTCAGTTCAGGAGAGAGAGCACCTCTCTCGAGTGCCTATTCAGTAGTATCTTTTTGAGTGACTGTGACCTACATTGGACTAGAGGACCTGGGTTCAATTTCCTGCTCCAGCTGCTGACTCCAGCCTCCTGTCAACGTACACCTTTGGAAAGCAGAGGAGATGGCTCAAATGATGGGATTTCTGGATTCCAGCTTCAAGCTTTCCCATCTTCACCATTGTAGGCCTCTCTCCCTCTTCCTCTGCCTCTCAACTGTGTAACTTTGTGTGTGTGTGTGTGCACTGCCAGGTTTATTTTGACACAATTCACAAGAGCCAAGCAATGGAAATAACGTAAATGTCTATCCAGTGATGAATGCATAAAGAAAACATAGCAAATATACACAAATGCATGCGACCCAGTCATACAATGGATGAGATTCTGTCATTTGCAATGACACACATAGAGTTGGAAGTCACTTCAAGTAAATAAGCCCCACACAGAAAGATGAGTATCACAGTATATGTGGAGTCTAAAAAATGGTGACCTCATAAAAGTAAAACTATGTGGTGGTTAGGGATAGAGAAGGGCTGATTAACAGGCACTAAGTTACATTTAAACAGGAGCAAGAAGTTCTGTGATTCTGTTACATAATAGGGTTAGTATAGATAATGTTAATATACTATATATTCCTCTTTTAAAAATTTTTATTAATATAAAGAGAGCAAATGTCGTGCATTTCATAGATGTAGTTCCAAGAAGACATCTTGGAGGAGGACTGAGAAACCCTTTCCTCCTTTGTTTTTTTTTTTTTTTCTTTTTTGCAAAGACATAATTTCAATCCACTCTACAATTACAGACTTAATTCACCACTAACCATCACATCCAACAAGTAAAAAGCAGGAAAGTCACAGTCCCACGGGAGTATAAACAAGGGCTAAAAACAACAATCAACTTTAAACATTTTTTAAAATAATATCTGTTGGGCCAGCTTTGTGGTGTAGCAAGTGTAGCGGCCACTTTCAGGACCAGTATCCCATTTGAGCGCTGGGTGGAGTCCCTGCTGTTCCACTTCCGATCCAGCTCCCTGCTAATGCTCCTGGGAAAGCAGCAGAAGATGGCCCAATTGTTTGGGCCTCTGCCACCCACGTGAGAGACCCAGATGGAATTCCACGCTCCTGGCTTTGGCCTGGTGGAGCCCTGGCTGATGTGGCCATTTGAGGGAGTTTAACCAGTAGATGGACGATCTCTGTCTCTGTCTCTCCTTCTCTGTCTGTAACTTTTCCTTTCAAATAACTAATCTGTAGAAATAATACAAAATAGAAAATAGTATCTTTTTGTGCATCTTCTGATAGATCAACATGTCTCCTTATCCTTGTATTCCCATGTTCCTGTGATGTCCCACAATTGAGGGAAAGGATGAAGGTGTAGGACACAGGGCTGGGAAATGAGCCATCTTCGTTGCTGTCACGGATGTACCCTTGAGCACAGGGCACACACCATCACCGTCCATGACGGGATTCTAGCTGGGGGCAGGTCCTCTAGTGACAGTCTATCCCAGGCATGGCTCTGCGGAACCCTGCACACAGAGAAGGGACTGCGGCGGGATGAAGGGAAAAGTCGGTTCTTGTTTGATCCCAGCTGCTTTTAGAGTCTCTTCACCAGTGGTTGGTAGCATCTGGGTTTTGTTGGGCCCCTCTGTTCCCAGGATAAGCAGGTTCACATAAGTGAGACAGGTCTTTGGGGGCAGTTGCAATCTCAAGGAAGCAGAGTGAACGTTGCTGTGGGGAAGGAAGGGAAATGGAGACGGAAGCTGTCAGAGCAGGCAAGCATCAGGAGTGGAGCTCGCCCTGACAGATGTATTGGTAATGAGACGACTCTGCTTAAAAATTAATAGCGTTTCTTTTTTTTTCCATTTGTAACTCTACACCTAGAGATATCCGACGCTATTATTTTGATGTCTTCCCTTATATTGAGCTTCTTTAATGAACGTTCTGTTAGGATCTCCTAAGCACGCACGTATTTTTGAGCCACCTGATACCAATGGCTATTTAATATTCTCTTCTAGGACTCGCCTATCTTAAGTAGCCTTCCACAAGAATGGTATGGGATGCACTTAACTCCCAGGTTGGGTAGCAGCTGGGGCAGACACAAGGGCTTTCCTCGAAGCCCGTTTCTCAGCGGCAATCAATAGGAGCAGGGTTGAGGTTTCCCTTTCCTGGCTTTTTCCTCCCCCACCCCCCCCCATGGTCTCCCAGGCTCACCCACTGGCTCTCTTAGAGACCCTGGACTCTGAGCTCTTTCTGCTGTCTCTGGCAATCCATCAGAGATAGCCTGGCAGGGTTGTGGACAAGAAAATCAAAACGCCAGCCAATCCTGTTTTCCTGGCTCTGTACCAGCTATGCACAGAAATAGAGTTGCTTATAGAAAGTTAAGGATCTAAAATGGAATTTCATCTCCCAGCTGTCTGTCTTCCCCATCAGACTACCCCTTCCTAGCGCTCTGCCCTTGGGCGAGGTGCGCCACATTTCTACAAAACAGGGGTGTCAGGAGTGCCTCCTTGTTAGGTTGCTAATGAGGATTAAGCAAGGTGAATCAGATACTGAGCATGCAGCACTCAGCGCAGAGACTGGCATCTAGCAAGTGCCCAAGAAATGCAGACAATCCTTGCTGCGTCGGCATTATTGCCATCAGCCTGAGTTTTTCCCCGGGAGAGACCAGATCCTATTTATTTTTGTCAAAGGTATTCAATAAATGTTTATTAAATTGAAGTAACTGTTCTGAGAAAAAATAAATAAGATAAAGCAAAAGAGAAAAAAATTATTCCTTTACATATCAACATGGGACGTCTGCTGGCCAATGGAGAAATCGTAGCTCCTTACAGCTGTGAGTTATTATAGTCTCTGAATAAACATAAGCCTTTCATATGACCTAATGATTAATGACTTATGCAAAGAAATTTTAATACCATTAATAAAAAATTAAGCAGCAAGCTTCCCCCACTTTTCTGGCAGTGTCAGGCTTTCACCTGTTCTCCTGGGGACAACAGGTTTCCGGGAACATGCTGAGTAGGGTAATAGATCATTCCCAGCCGGCGCTCCCCTGTGCTCTCCGTGTCGTCCTGGCTAGCATGCAGGATGGATACAGACTCTCTGAGAATGGTGAGGGCCCTTGGCGGCGGGCAGCAGAGAGGGCAGCTGGGCATGTACTCCTTCTCTGTATCATTTATCTATCAGGAGCACACGCCCTGCCTCCTGTGGACTGTCTACTCTGTGTTACAGAGAACGCTAAGAACTGCCTTGGTGAACCCTCGTAGTAACCCTGCAGAGGTTTGTAGCACTATCCCAGGTTCCCCTGTGGCATTTTAGGCTCAGAGATGGTCTCTTGCCCATGGTCATATGGTAAGTAAGTAACAGATCTGGAATGGGAACCTGGATCTGTCCACTGAAGGCGTTCTGATTTATCTACATCAGTCTCTGGGATCTCATGGGCTGAGATCTGACCTAGACACCAGTCCTTCTCTGAGAAATGCTTGGGAAAGGAGTTTATCCTGGTAACTAAATAGCGTGTCAATGTTAAGGTCAAATTTCAAGGCAAGTCCCCAGGCCAGCCCCGTACTGAACCCTTGTGAATATTTCGTCTGCAAGGTTTTGGCCAGTAGTGCTTCCACCTCAGATGCACTTTCCTCCAAAGTGTTGGTATCAACACCGTTATTGCACTTTGAAGCAAAAACGCCCAGTTCTTCAAACTAGAAGTCTCAGTGCAAACTCCCGGAGTCTGCTCAAGCCTACTGGTCACTGACATACCGGAGTCCAGCTGAAACTCCACGGCTGACACTGTTGACTGGGTAGGACACTATGCAAGCTCAGCTAACGACTCACATCTTCTGGAAGCTTCCTTCCATTGGACCCCACTGTTCTCCCACTCAACTATTGTGAGGCAGAGAGAAGAGAGCTGTATTTGTCCTTCCCAAGGCAACCCTACTCAAGCATTATCTGAGGACTGTGCCATGTGGTTCAAACACGGAGACGTCCTACTGAGGTCCGGGTTGGGTGAACTGACTGTGTGAATCTCCCGTGCAATGATGGATTGCCCAATTTCCCCTAATGTCCTCCCTTCCTAGAGTGAGCGGGGCAGTTGTAATCAGCTCCTGGTCATGTTACAGCTGTGTGTGCCCTGGGTCTGTGCGTGTGTATCTGCCCTGCTTCATCACGCTCACCTTAGGAGGAGGAGAGGATTCCTTCTTTGCTGTCTCTTGGATGGGTTTGGAGTCCAGGGGCATATGTGAGAGTTGCATGCCACACTGTCGCCCGAGCATCTCACAGGGTCCCATTACTGAGCAACAATGCACTTGTCTGGCCGAGTCGCTAACACTTCCCTCTCCCTTCCACTCCAAAACAGCTCCTAAGAGCCTCCTGCGAAGAGTAGTGAAGAGCAGCTTGTCTTTGTACTTTGTAAAGGTCTCTTAGAAGGTCTACACAACAGACATGTTCCTGGTCCTCGTGTGAGGACCTGTGGAGCCATTCTTTAGCACCAATCACAGAGGAGTCAGCGTGGCTTCGTGGGGGTGAGCAGGAAGGCCGTGAGAGCGCTTGAAGCTTTGCTGTGTTCACCTCTGGATGCAGAAGAAGAATAGAGTCTTCTCTCCCCTCAAAGGGCAGACAGTCCTGCGTTCCTTGTCACAGTGCTCCAGGCCCTCTGAAAGCTGTGTGAGAAAGCAGTGTGAATCGTGCTTGTCGTCTGACTGGTTGGGGCTGAAGGTGAAGGCGGTGGATCAGGGACCCAGGAGTTGGGTAGCCCCAGCCTGGGCCATCCTGGTCTCAGCTGTAGCATCGCGGCATCTCCCAAACCAAGACTCACCAGCAACAGCAGTAACCAAACGAAACCAGCAGACCTCTGGACTCCAGGACTGAGAGCGGTTTCTTTCTCGCAGATGATAGATGGAATGATGACCGTGGGTTCTCTCCACAGCAGCTGCTTGTTCTCAGTGCTAGGTGGGGAGGCAGTCCCTGGAAGAGTCTGCCTCTGTCCGTAGGAGGGAGATTCAAGACTGACTGACCCCAGAGATGAGGACCTTAAAACAGATGTGCAAATGTTTCCCATCGCTGCTCTCAGAGCTGGCTGTCCCTGAGGGGGTGAGCAGACTTTCCATCCTGGAGGCCAGCGCTATGGCACAGAGAGTTAAGCCACCAGTTGCAATGCCAGCATCCCATATCAGAGCACCAGTTCCAATCCTAGTTACCCAGCTTCCCATTCAGCTCCCTGCTAATGTGCCTGGGAAAGTAGCAGAAGATGGCCCAAACTCTTGGGTCCCTGCCGTCCATGTGGGACACATGGATGGAGCTCCTGGCTCCCAGCTTCAGCCTGCCCCAGCTGTGGTCATTTGAGAACAAGCCAGCAGGTGGAAGATCTCTCTCTGTCTCTCTGTTTTTCCCCCTCTCTTTCTGTTGCTCTGCCTTTCAAATAAATCAGGAAATAAATCTTTTATAAACCTGAAAGGAGAGCTGTTTGGGGCTGGTATGGAGATTGCAAAGCAGAACCGACAGGAGGCAACAGGTGCAGCAGCAGAGGACCGAGTCCTCTCTCAGACCTCTGTGTTTAAAGTCCACAGTCTCTGGCAGAGATCGTCAGTGCCAGTGCCAGTGCCGGCAGCGTGCCCTTGGCCGTGACCTCAGTAGTTATCAGTGCTGCTGGAGATGCTCACTGCTCCTGTCACACTCACCTGGGACCAGGCTTCACTTAGGTCACAGTGGTGTGGCTGGTGCAGTGTGACTTATCTTGGGAGGCGGCCAGTGCTGGGAGCAGCCCCGGGTGCAGTGTGGGAAGCTGGAGGGGAGATAGAGGACACCCAAGGAGGTACCTACCAGCCAGTCCAGCTCAGCTGGGAGGCAGTCACCTGATCCTTCCCACATGATGCCTTGTAGGGAAAATAAGCACCTGTTTCTGAGAGCCCCTTTAAACAGGTTTTGAAGAACACAGATCTCCAGCCCTCCAGCGAGTGGCAGCCTCTCCCTCCCAGCTCTCCCACTGACTGACCTTTTCTGAGTTCTGATCTGGACTGTCCCAGAGGGCAATCGGAAATTTGCTCAGTGGCATTTATCTAACTGAGGCCACTGGCAGCACGGGCCAGTGGGTGACTTTAGGGTTGAGAGACAAAGTAGTGGCAGGAACTGGGGGAGGGTTGGGGGAGGGGCATGGGTATTTCTACCTCTCTAATGCTAGGCACTGCTGGCAGGTGAGCTCCATGGCTCCTGACCACCCAGCCAGAGGCCAGCTGCAGGAGAGCCACTTTGCCCAGGTCAGGGAAGTTGGAGAGATGCACACACAACCTGGCCAGGGTGTGGGTGCAGCTGGCCAGAGTGTGGGTGCAGCTGGCCAGGGTGTGGTGCAACAGGCCAGGGTGTGGGTGCAGCTAGCCAGGGTGTGGTGCAGCTAGCCAGGGTGTGGTGCAGCTAGCCAGGGTATGGGTGCAGCTGGCCAGGGTGTGGTGCAGCTAGCCAGGGTGTGGGTGCAGCAGGCCAGGGTATGGGTGCAGCAGGCAGGGTGTGGGTGCAGCTGGCCAGGATGTGGGTGCAGCAGGCCAGGGTGTGGGTACAGCTGGCCAGGGTGTGGGTGCAGCTGGCCAGGGTGTGGGTGCAGCAGGCCAGGGTGTGGGTGCAGCTGGCCAGGGTGTGGGTGCAGCAGGCCAGGGTATGGGTGCAGCTGGCCAGGGTGTGGGTGCAGCTGGCCAGGGTGTGGGTGCAGCTGGCCAGGGTGTGGGTGCAGCTGGCCAGGGTGTGGTGCAGCTAGCCAGGGTGTGGTGCAGCAGGCCAGGGTGTGGTGCAGCTGGCCAGGGTGTGGGTGCAGCAGGCCAGGGTGTGGGTGCAGCTGGCCAGGGTGTGGGTGCAGCTGGCCAGGGTATGGGTGCAGCTGGCCAGGGTGTGGGTGCAGCTGGCCAGGGTGTGGTGCAACAGGCCAGGGTGTGGGTGCAGCTAGCCAGGGTGTGGTGCAGCTAGCCAGGGTATGGGTGCAGCTGGCCAGGGTGTGGTGCAGCTAGCCAGGGTGTGGTGCAGCAGGCCAGGGTGTGGTGCAGCTAGCCAGGGTATGGGTGCAGCAGGCCAGGGTATGGGTGCAGCAGGCCAGGGTGTGGGTGCAGCTAGCCAGGGTATGGGTGCAGCTGGCCAGGGTGTGGTGCATCTGGCAGCAGAGTATTCCAGACTCAGTTCTCCCAGCCACTGCAGCCCAGGATTCTCCCACGGGCTCCCTCCCCAAGATTTGCTTGCTCTGCAGAGTGCTGAAATAGCTTTATACCAGCAGGATGCCTGGTATACAAAGGCACTTACCACTACGTGGTAGACAGACACAAACTGACACACTCACACATCACTGCTGCCAGCTGGGACCTGTGCTCCCATGGAGAAGTGTGTGTGTGGTGCAAAGGCTTCTGGGGACAGAGTGAGTGTGTAAGTTCCACAAAGAATAGGAAGTGGCTAGGGAAAGAGGATGGTGCAGAAATGTTCAAGAGACAGAGGTGCCAAAGCTAAACAAAGCTAAACACAGGCACCTGCCAGGCCTTTGGGGCAGGAGCAGTGGCCGCAGAGAAGGGGGCTTGACAGGGGCTGTGAAGTGTCTCCTTTCTTTTGGCTGTATTTGCCTTCCTCTGTGGGTTTTATTTTCCTATTTATGTGGGTTTCCTCCCCAGGGATCCAGTAAGCAGCCTGCCTTGTCTTGTCCCTCTTTTGCATAACTATGTCTGCATTGTAGCAGGCACTTCAGACACGGGGCTGGTGAGTTCTGAGCCTTGCAAGTGTCAGAGGGCAGGGTGGGAAGATGTCTTAGTGCAGCTGGCTGTTTGACTTTGATCAAGAAAGGTGTCTTGCTTCCTGGTTAAGGGTTTTCCCTCTCTTGTCAGATATACAAGGATGCATCCAAAAGTTTGTAGCAAGTAGCGTTGTAAAAGTTTATTTCAATGCAATATGATTTTGACATCCATGCATAGTTTTTTTCATGATGTGTATTTTCTGCGAGCTTTTTGAAGTCCTGCCTATCAGTTTAAACCCCAGCCCTGTACTTTTGGCAAAGGACTGAATTTCTCAGTCACAAAAGTAGAGAACTACAGAACATGCTTATCTTTATTTGTTTTCATGAACTAACAAGGATGGTGGTGGTGATGACACCTTTTATGCCAGGCACTGTTCTTAGTGTTTCGCAGTTACTAACCCTTCTCATCCTCACAGCCACACTGTACAGCAGGTGCTCTTATGGGGAGCCGAGCACTGACACATTGTGACACCGCCAGCAAGGGGCCAAGCCAGGGCTTGGGGCCACCTGTGGGCTCTGAATCTTGTGTCCACCTTCTCATGACTGTGCTTTCATATTTTTTTTCAGTCTCTGAAGTTTCTGGGGTTGCAGGGATACCAAGTTTTAGAAGGACCAGTAAAGGAAGGGAGATGGGAGGTTCGGGCCACAGTGAGCTCTTTGTGTGAGACTTTATCATGCTACTTGTCTCCCTTGGGGAAGCCCCTGGAGCAAGAACAGAAGAACCTGTAGTAGCTTCCCTGGCCTGGACGAACTGGGTGGGCTCAGCTGCCAAGCTGCCAGCAGGACTGGCAGAGGAGCCAGGAGCCTCCCTCCTATCCCATACCCCCCCCCCCCACACACACACGCAGAGAGCAGGTGTCCGAGAGAGAGTTCTCACTAAGGCCAGGCTGCTCCTCCTTCCTCACCCGCTGTCCTCCATCCAGCTACTTCCGTCAGCAGCTCGGATCCAGGAGGTGAGGGGCACAGTCAGGCAGGAGCTGTCTTCAGTGCCGAGTCTATTTCACAAGTGACTATGGGCTCCTCGATGCTGCTTGCTGATTGCACCGTGATCCCTCAAGATTGGATTCAGTGCTGCGGAAGCCGGCAGAGTGATGACCTGACCTGATCGCTGGGTTTTCTGGCTGATTGCACCTGGTGGCCCAGTGCTTGTCTCCCAAGCTGGGTCTAGGTTGCAGGCAGGAGGGTTGATTAACTTGGTGGCAGGCACTGCTCCTCAGAAATGGGAAAAATAAAAATACAAACAAATCAGGCCTTTTACGTAGATGCTAATTTAATTAATAAGGGGAATATGAATATTGACATGTTAAGAAAATCACCAGCTGATTTAGAAGTGTTCTTAAATCCTCAACAGACACTTATCCAGAGGAGGAATTTTCACGAAGCCAAATTTGTTTTTGAAGTCTTAATCCACAATACTGTGATCCCACTATGTCATTATATGACACGAGGGGTGGATGTTCCACATCAGAGTACCTGGGTTCAAAACCCGATTCTGGATCCTGTCTTCAGCTTCCTGCTAACACACATCAGAGGAGGCAGTGGGTGATGGCTTAAGTAATTGGGTTCCTGCCACCCTCATGGGAGACCCAGTTTAAGTTCTTGGCTCCTAGCTTCGATCTGGTTCAGTCCTGATGGCTACGGGTATCTGAGGAATGAACCAGCAGAAGGATCTCTGTTTATTTCTTGGGGCATCACAAATAATTTAAAATAATAATAATAATAATAAACATGACGTGCCTGCTGATTGGAGCTGTATCTCCTTGCCTTCTTCTTTTGCTTTGTGGACACCAGCTTTCTAAGTCAGAGTCCTGGATTTTCCCCTTGATGAAGAATGTTTGAGCACCAAACTGCACTGTTGTCTTTGACATTCCTAGTGTAAATGGTTCTTTATCAGCTGCAAATGTGAATCTTGTCAACAGCCCAGAGTTCAGCCAGGTTTATCAGGGCCAGAGATGTACCTCGTCCTGCTCGCTTCCAAAGAGTGATAGATAATAACATTTCCAGCCCACAGACGGCCGGAAATCTGATGGACAGGAATTAAGGCACCAAATGGAAAAGTCATTCGCTTATTCACTCCAAGCTTCTATTTGAGAGCAGTGTGATTTGACTTGCCAGTTTCTTCCTTCCTTCCCCAGAGTCAGGCAGAAGAGCAGAATCAATCCTGTTTCTGCATGATCATGTTCTTCACAGTGTGTGTGTGTGTGTGTGTGTGTGTAAGCCCTTATGTAACCTTTCTCTCGTGTTTCACAAATGTGCATTTATCCCATGTGCCAGTTATTTCAAGGCTCCATGTAAGGAAAAAAGAGGAAGTTGTGTGATTTCTGTTCTCTGGGTGTCCCTTGTCACCTCTGGAATGGCCCTAAAAGCAAGAGCTAAAATAACAGTAAAAGTTACCCTGCAGCTTTCCGCTTCCCCCGTGTGCCGTGTTCAGTGGCTTTCCAGGCTTTGCATGTGTTCGGTTGAGATCCCTAATTGCGGCGGCTTGTCAATCACAACAGTGATTAAGCACTGGGCAGGCATGGTCGCTTCGGGAGAGAGTAGCCGTCACACGCCTCCCCTACCAGTGCTTGCAGAGGATGTGCAATGAATCCAACACACCCACCCTACAAAATGGTGAAGAGGAAATTGGATCCAGGGTAAGCCTGAAGCTGGGGCCTGACTGCTGAAGCAGCCCCTCTCCAGGTGATGGTGAGGAGGCACAGGTTACGCGTGGGTGAAGGAACAATGCAGACAAGGGATTCAGGTCTTGTCAACTCTTTCTTTTTACTTAATGAATGCATTTTTCATAGATACAACTTTAGGAATACACTGGTTCTTTCCCCCAATCCCACCCCCCCCCCCGCCAACTCCCATCCCACCTCCCTCTCCCATCTACTTCTTCATTATGGTTCATCTTTAGTTTGACTTTATATACAGAAGACCAACAGCATGCTAAGCATAGACTTCAACAAATTTGCACCCATGCACACACACAACATATAGAGAGCACAGTTTGGGAACAAAATTTGCAGTTGATTCTCATAGTACAACTCATCAGGGCCGGAGGTCCTACATGGGAAGTAAGTGCACAGTGACTTCTGTTGTTCCTTTAACAATTAACACTCTTATTTATGACATCAGCGATCACCTGAGGCTCTTGCCATGGGCTGCCAAGGCTATGGAAGCCTTCTGTGACCACAGACTCCATCGGTATTTGGACAACAGACATAAGCAGAGTGGATGTTCTCTCCTCCCTTCAGAGAAGAGTGCATCCTTCTTTGATGCAGGTCTTGTCAACTTTTTTTTTTTTTGACAGGCAGAGTTAGTGAGAGAGAGAGACAGAGAGAAAGGTCTTCCTTCCGTTGGTTCATCCCCCAAATGGCCGCTACGGCTGGTGCACCGCGCTGATCCGATGGCAGGAGCCAGGTGCTTCTCCTGGTCTCCCATGGGGTGCAGGGCCCAAGCACTTGGGCCATCCTCCACTGCACTCCCGGGCCACAGCAGAGAGCTGGCCTGGAAGAGGGGCAACCGGGACAGAATCTGGTGCCCCAACCGGGACTAGAACCCGGGGCACCGCAGGCAGAGGATTAGCCTAGTGAGCTGCGGCACCAGCCAGTCTTGTCAACTCTTACTGCTACTCTTCTTGCCTTACCAAGGCCAAAGAATAAGAACATGAGGTTGCCAAAACAAACTGATCCAATGGGGACTCTTTCTTGCCTCTTCCAGTGCAACAGGGAGGTAATTTTAGAATTCTAGACCAAGCCAAGCCAAGACATAGGTATAGAGGGGATTAATGAGGAGTGGAGGCAAATTCTAAAGATCGATTGATTGATTTGAAAAGGCAGTGCAGCAGAGGGAGAGAGGAGAGACAGAGAAGAAGCAAGCCTTATAAGGGTAAAATAACATTAAACTGAAGACGCACTGCTCCTTCCTCCTCCACCACCCAAACCCTCAAATGTGTTTCTTGCAAAATTAATAAGATGCTTGTTTCCAAGATTCAGAAAGAGGCTTCCTCTTCCCAAAGCTACCAGGTGTTTCCTAAAACAGAAGGCACCGAATCTGTGTTCTTTCTTCTCCTTGTGCTAATTACCCTAATTGGTGGTTCCCTTCCAGTGCCAGCTGCCAGTTCCCCACCAGCATAGCTGCACTGAATCTTACAGTGTGTTTACCATAGCAAACGTGGTGGCTACCCAACAGAAGATCAACTGAAAAAGTAAAATGAAGAAACAAGACACAATATTGTTCCCACAGTTGCCTCCACCTCCTGTTGTAGAAAAGGCCTGGGATTTGATGGGTGGCCTTGTATGCTCTGTAGAGACTCGGGATCAACACCTTGTAGTCTTCACTCTGTTTTCCTTTGAACTGCGCTGTAGTTTAGTTACAAAATCAGTGGTCCACACTTCCCACCAGCTGGCCGCAGGAGACTCTGCTGTGGGGTCCTTTGCCTTGAAAATAGCCAAATCATTTTGAGTACATTTGATGCAAAGCCCTTTGTCTGAAGAGCGACTTTGTGTTTGTGGTGTAATTTCTACAGACATGATTCCTCGACGATGGGAGGATGGTGGTGATAATTTCTACCTGAGGGAGAGGCACAGTCAGCTGGCTATGGGGTAAAGGAACCCTGGCCTCTCCTCAATTATCTGTCTTGGCTGGTGAGCAGACAAAACACAGAACATTTAACCTAGACCCCAGAGATGGCAGAGGGAGGAGCAGGAGAGGACACAACTTAGGAACTTGACATTAGCCAGTGTTATCAACTGTGTCTTGAGTCAAGAGACAGGCAGCTTTGGTGGTATTCCAATGGCGATCTACCTAGTGTTTGTTCAGAACAAACCCAGGCAGAAAATTCTCTTGGATTCTGGACTTGAGCAAGAGGAAGTGAGATGATCAGATGCCCTTCCTGCCTGAAATGGAGGTTGGAATGAGTTACCCAGGGTTAAGGAAGGCATTGAGGATCCAAAGGAGGGGCCTGAGCTGGTGACGGAGTCAGAGTGTGGTGCAGGGATGCAGGAGAGACCTGTCCTGTGGGTAGGAAGCAGAGCCCCAAGAGACCCGGGTGCCCCCGTGTAGCAGGGAGCCCTTCACCATGCCCCTGTCCTGTCCTGGATCAGGGGCAGGGCAGTGTCCCTTCCCCCACCACTGTGGGCAAGTAGACATTGATCTTTCTGCTCACATTGCCCAACAGTGATGGCTTTTGAGATCTGGGATCCATACCACTTGGTTCTGTTGTGTGTGTCTGCTTCTGTTTTGTTTTGATTGAGTTTCTCCATGGTCTTGTTAAGACTTTGCACTCTCAATGGTGGCCACTAGCAATTGCATTGATAGCAAGGACAATACTTATTGCACCTCACATGGCACCAACTTGTTGAGAGGAGGAATTTGGGTTTCCCGCTAACTGGCTCATGGGTCTCAACACACACCTAACAGAAGTCTCCTTGGCCAGTCACCAGCACAGCATATTGTAATTAATGCCCTGGCTTTAACTCCTTAGCTCTGTGACCTTGATCACGTGTTGTAAGGTTTCTGTGCCTCAGTTTCCTTCTCTGCAAAAGGGGAATAATAGTATGCACCCTACAGCCTTGGTATGCTGGTTGCATGGTCTGGTACTTGTAAACTGCTCAAAACAGTATAGTCAGTGCCGTGTAAATGTTTGCTAAGCAGAAGTTAGTGGGAACAGTGAATGAAACAAGAGAAGGGCTGAGTTTCCTGCCGAGCTTCAGTGTGAAGAGAGCCTCGTTGCAAAGGATGGGGCTGCCATTGAGGTCAGATGAAGTAGAACTGTGTCTTTGACTGTCAATCTTCATTCTCCAATCTTCTCACTTGAACACCTTTTATTGGCACTAAATTTGTTTTAGGATAATGAAAGCAGATGTTCTGTTTATGTCCCTCACCCTGCTCACCTCCATGTCCCCTCTCTCAAAGACACAGTCTCTCCAACAGCGCTAACTCTGAGCGTGATGAAACCCACATGCCCAGGGCTGGAACTGGCTCCTGGAGAGCCGTGGCCTCGCAGGAGTTAACACATTATCTGGGCATACTCAGAGACTGTGAGCCCATCAGACAAACAAACGCACCACCTCACAAATGAATAGAAACATGTTTATTAGAGTGGAAGAAAAACAGCTTTTTGGCACGCTGACACCATGGCATCAGGCACAGCAGCTGCAGCTTGGGACAACAGGCAGGAAGGATACGAAGGTAAACATGTATTTCAGAGTGTGCTGAATAACATCAGGAGTGGGCGTTTCCAAGCTGAGACAGGTGTATGTGTGTGTGTGCGAGAGAGAGAGAGAGAGACAGAGACAGATACAGAGATACAAGAGACAGAGCAGAAAGGTGCATGTGCAAGTGGGTCTGCGTTTGAATCTGCTCTTCCAACAATTGGGCAGCCTTGATCCTTTTGCTTAACTTCCGTGAGATGTTGCCTTTTCCTCTACACAGTCCCGTCATCATCTCTCCGTGGTAGGCTTGTGCAGATGACCCCGAGGTAAGATGGTTTGATTTACAATTTTTTGACTTTACGATGGAGCAAAAGTGATATGCGTTCAGTAGAAACTCCACTGAGAGTTTTCCTTCTGGATCTTGGCCTGGGCTGGGGGTGATCTGTTCCGAATGCTTGGCTGTGGCTGTAAGCCTGCAGCTCGCAGTCAGCTCCCATCACAGGGGGAACCACCCACATGCCACAGGGCACCTTGCTGCTGACCTGAGGTGCACAGAAGATTACGTGGATTAAATGCACTTTCGACTTTACGATGTGTTCAATGTCAATGTCAGTGTTCAATGGGCTTCTCAGGAAACACTCTTACCCTAAACTGAGGCTCTTCCACAGGTGAGGGTCACCTGAGATGGTTTCTCTTGACCATTTAGCACTGAACTTGGCATACGGCCGGTGTTCAGATGCACTGGACTAAGCTGCAGCTCTGTGGGAGAATATTCCAGAAAGGCAATAGCATTAAGGACAGCTCAGCTGTGCCTTCATGAAAAAAGGTGAGGCAGTGTGAAACTATAAAGAGCAAATTTTGATAGATGAATCTTCATTTCCGAGGTAGGCGGAGAAATAGCAAATGACACACTGCTCTTAGTATAAAACTAAGAATTAAAATTCGCAGAGGATATTTGGCCCACGGTTAAGATGCTGCTTGAGACATTTGCACACCATGCTGGAGAACCTGGGTTCAAGTTCCACCTCTACTTTTGACCAGGTTTCTGTTTAAGAACACCCTCGGAGGCAGCAGCGATGGCTCAAGTACTTGAGTCCCCGCCACCCATGTGGGAGACCTAAGCTGAGTGCCAGGCTCCTGGTTTCGACAGAGCCCAGCCATGGCTGTTGTAAGCATTTGGGGAGTGAGCCAGCAGATGAAAGATCTTTGTCTGTCGTTCAAATAAAAAGAAAGTAAATAACAAATAAAATATTAAGAAAGGAATTAGAAGTGTTCATTTTATTCTATACATACCAACCTATGACTGCATCTACATGGGAGACCTGGAAGAAGCTCCTGGCTCTTGTCTTTTTTTTTTTTTTAAGATTTATTTTGTTTATTTGAAAGAGTTACAGAGAGAAGTAGAGATAGAGAGATCTTCCATCTGCTGGTTCACTCCCCAGATGGCTGCAATGGCTGAAGCTGTACCGATACAAAGACAGGAACCAGGAGCTTCTTCCAGGTCTCCCACGTGGGTGCAGGGGCCCAAGAACTTGGGCCATCTTCTACTGCTTTCCCAGGCCATATCAGAGAGCTGGATCAGAAGAGGAACAGCCGGGACTAGAACCAGCACCCATATGGCATGCTGGCACTGTAGGCCAGGGCTTTAACCCACTGCGCCACAGTGCCAGCCCCCTAGCTCTTGTCTTAAAGCTGACCCAGCCCTGGCCATTGTGGCCATTTAGGGAGTGAACCAGGAGATGGAAGGTCTCTCTGTCTCTCCCTCTCTCTGTGTAACTCTGCCTTTCAAATAACTAAATAAATATTTTATTTTTTTAAAAAAGGCAATCAATAACTTAATAATTTGTCATCTCTTATAACACCTGACATTTGTTCTTCCCCCACTCAAATGCAAGCTGCATAGTTGCAGACAGAACTATGTGTCTAGTCAGTAATCTTTACTATACTTGTGTGTGGCTAGTGAGTGAATGAGAGAATGGATAGAATAAGGAATGGAGAGATGAGGAGAGGAGAGTCAGATTCTCTTGGGCCCAGAAAATTATTAAATTTCAATTATATTTTTCCAGGACAGGTGTTTGGCAGAGTGGTTAAGATGCTGTTTGAGATGCCCAAATGCCATATGCGAGTGCTTGGGTTGGAGGGCTGACTCTGCTTCTGATTGCAGCTTCCTGCTAATGCAGGTGATGGGTCCCTGCCATCTATGTGGGAGATCTGGATTGAATTCTGGCTCTCTAAGCTTTGGCCTGGCTCAGTTTGGCTATTGTGGGTATTTGGGGAGAAAACTAACAAGTGGAAGATAGTCTCTCTCTCTCTCTGTCTCTCTTCCTTTCAGATAAATAAAATAATTAAATATTTTCATTCTTTTCTTCCTCTACTCAACTCCCTACAACAACAGTTCTTTAAATCAGTGCATTTTCATTTCTTCATTTGATGTTCCCCCAGTCTCACTGTTAGGGAAGTTCTTGTACCTACACAGATGACCCTCAGCCCCTGCTTGTTCAACCTGGCCTGATGCACAAATCCGCCAACATCCTGTGCTGAAGCTACTTTGCAGATGCTGACTCTGTGCCTCCCCTTCAAATGAGCAATCAGCTAACAGCGCTGCTGCCAACTGGCCGAAAACTTGGATCCAGGGGCACCACCCACTCTGGTATTGGCACAGTTGTTTGAATCCTTTATTGCATTCTGCCCCCACAGAAAAATGAAAGTGCTGATACCAGTGATAAGAAGCATAGGTTTCATAAAGTTAACACAATTGAGGCAAAGATGGAAATCATTAGGCGTGCAGAAGAGAGCAAATGTTCGCCTCAGTCGGGTGCTTATCACACTTGAGCTATCTGATTGTGTGTTCAGCTGCAGAGCAAAAGGAAAAGAAAGGCGAGAGACGATGCAGTAAATACTGTCAAAGATGAAGTCTAAAATATATGATATATTTTGGAATTGTGTGGTCTTCTCTAAGTTTCTAGGAATGTAGATATAAATCGAGTTTCTTTCACTTTCAGGCATGTAACCAGCAATGCCACACAGAGTGCCAGAATCTCTTACCTGGAGTCCTTCTCCTACTTTGTCAGTTTGACTAACCCGTGTGTTTATATTGCCAAGAGTTTGAGTAAACAGACTCCCACTGTCCTGTCCTTTGGAAAATATCTCTGGGGGTGGGGGGACAGTGCTTTGCATTTCTCTTGCTTCTCCTGAGTTCTCCAAATGCACTGCCCTCTCGCCAGAGATGCAAGCTCACCGTGCCTCCTCCTGTCCTCTGCTCTCCGTGTCTGCACCCCCCCAGGACTTCTGAAGCCCTGTCTTCCCCTGGAGACTCTCTGTAGATGACACTGCTGGCACATATTTTGTGTAGGACAATCCTGTACCCACAGCAGATCCTAAATGCACATTTTAAAAGTAGATCTGGATCCCCTATATTTTTTCTCAATTTCTTTTCTCCCCTTACCCAAAATGTCCAGGAGCTGTCACTGTTTGTGTACTTCTCTCTCTCTCTCTCTAAAGATTTATTTATTTATTTATTTATTTATTTGCGAGGTAGAGTTACAAACAATGAGAGGGAGAGAGAAAGAGAAAGGTCTCACTTCTGTTGGTTCAGTTCCCAAATGGCTGCAATGGCTGGAGCTGCGCCGATCCGAAGCCAGGAGCCAGAAGCTTCTTCCTGGTCTCCCATGCAGCCATAGCTAAGCCCTTGGACCAACGTCCATTGCTTTCCCAGGCCATAGCAGAGAGCTGGCCTGGAAAAGGAGCAGCCGGGACTAGAACTGGCGTCCATATGGAAAACTTCTGTCTCTCTCTGCCTCTGCCTCCCTGAAACTTGCCTTTCAAATAAATAAATAAATCTTTTCTTCTTCTTCTTCTTCTTCTTCTTCTTCTTCTTCTTCTTCTTCTTCTTCTTCTTTTTTTTTTTTTTTTTTAAAGGTCCATTGTGTAACAGTGGGGATCCAGATGGGTTTTCTCCTCATCCTGAGACAGAACTGCCTCCAAGGCCTAGAACCAGGTGTGCTCTTTCTCATGAAGACCATACCTTGGCGTTAAACTTCTGCCCAGAGTTACAGTACACCCAATGGCTCAAGGCTATCTGATTGCTCTTGTCTTATGACAAGTCTCCTGCATGTTAGGATGCTGGCAATAGACCTGGGGGATGAGGGACTCAGTTTCCTGGCACTTTGAGGGCTGATAACCTGAGAAGGCACAGAGAAGACACTGTCTTCCAGACCCTGATTTTCGTTAGCAAGCCTGTGCTACCGTAACGGGTTCCTAAATTTCAAATGCTAATATGCTACAGATGGAAGTTGTGTCCACACTTCATGCACTGGAGGGAGTGGGAGAACCTGAACTAGTGTCCTCCACGGATGGAATATGGAGAGGGTGAGCTTTTGCTACTGGCCAATGGGTAAATATGGAAATGTGGATGTACACAGAAAGTATAACACTCTCTAGCATGGTCATGGTGAGGATGGCTCATAGGAGCCCAAGGCAGACTTAGACTCCCAATCACAGAAATAAGATACTACCTGAAACTTCTTCAGGGATGCACAATCCGGGTTCAGTTGCAGGCTGCTCGCAGTTGCTTTCGGTGGGGGTCTAGACCTGAGCTTGCAGAATAATTGAGAAATCCATGCATTGCCTGCTTCGCACGGTGTGATTAATCTTTTTAGATTTTCCATGTCTACAAATGGTGTTAGTGGTCATAACTGCAAACTATTGCTATTTTTATTGGTCTGAAATGCGAGTGTTTGCATTAGAGCATCTGCAAAAGCAAACACTTTGGCTCTGTTGAAAAAATAATGAAGATCTAAGTGATTTGAAGATGGCATTTTGTGAATGCACGCTAAAATGCTGCTAGATTTTATTTGTTTTACTGTTAATGCTGCATTGAAGATATAGTCGTACTGCAGCGCTGGTTTTTTTTTTTCCTGTTTCTTCTTTTCCTTTGTCTCTTAAAATACCCATTCTGGGTGTAGTTTTTATTCAGAAATCAAGATAGGCATGCATTAAGATAAGTTCATCATCTCAGATGCAAATAAATGTAAAAGTCAAGCATCTCATAGCAGTATCAGCTATTTTGTGTCATGCATAAATAATATTTTTCTTCCCTTGGCTTATCTTCTGTGTATATTTTAATAGAATAGCCAATATTTCAAAGTCATCTAAATGTCCTTATCAACACCTTAGATGTTACACTCACTGATGTTTAGCATCCTTCATGTTGCAATTATAAAGGTCCCTGCAGGTGCCCTGTGGGGAAGGGTTGTGTTTTACTAATTTTCATACCAGCCTATACCTAGTAGTATATATGGATAATGAGTATATTGAACTAAATTGAATTAGAATGAATCGAGTTGAATAGGACTGAAGTAAATTGTATTGTATTGAATTATAAACCAGAGAGTGAAAATGCATGGTGATCTACTAGTGTCTGATAATCAAAGAACTGAATTCCTAAGCCCAACTCAGGAGATGTTTGATAACTGATGAGGGTGGAAATTTCCCTCCTTCCCTGTTCTTGGGCATCCTTGCCAAGTGGAGATGAATGTCACATGGGACCTCAGGCAATTCTATAGTTCACTCGTCTTCTCAATTTGTGTGGAGGTGGATTGTGCCAGGAGGGTTACAAACCTGTTTTATTATTCTATATGTCACCATGCAGGAGCTCCATTTTTTAAAGTTTTTTTTTTTTTTTTAATTTTCCTTTTGTTTAGCAGCAGCTGCTGTGTGCAAGCACTTTGGATAAAGTGATGTGAGTTTGTGTGTATCAGACAGGGGGTATCATTTGCTGGTTTTAATTGGTAGATTCAACATTTTCCATGAACAGTGCAGAAGCCACTGGCTGAGATGTTACCATGGTAAATCAAACCCTGGTGCTTGATTGGTAGACTGCTGAAGCAGGTACAATCATTTTCATCAACTCCAGAAAAGTTGAGGCCATCTGGGTTTGCCTCACCTGGAAGTAATTTACCACCCAGGTGCAAAAATATTACCCTGAGGTCAGTAACAGTAAACCTGCCTTAAGATATTCAAGCTGAAGATGAAAGAGGAGCAGAGTCCCACCGTAATTTCTGTCTGTTTTTGTGTTTCTGAGCTCAGGAAAGTGAGGGCCTAATCATGCAAACCAGGGCCAAGTGTAGAGTTGGCAGGTGTTGGCCGAGGTGGTTCCAAACAGCTCGGTGAAAACCCTTAAATCATTTGATAGCATCTGCTTTAATGGTGCTGTCCTGAGTGTCTCTACCTAATTTGGAGAAAAACTTTTCTTAAGAATTAAGATGCCCAAGAATATGACCAGAGAGTCTGGCATGCTTTGGAAGAGGAAGAAATCAAATGGGGAATATTTGCCATGAAGGGAAGCTCTAAAAATCCTCCCTCTTAAAAGAAATGTATTTTGGGCATATGAGAGGGTGCTTGACAAAGTCTGGAAAGTGGAACTAAAAGTGAGTTGTTTTGAAGCAGGAAATTTGGTTTTAAAAAGTGGTGGGTTTTTGCCGGCACCGCGGCTCACTAGGCTAATCCTCTGCCTTGCGGCGCCGGCACACCGGGTTCTAGTCCCGGTCGGGGCGCCGGATTCTGTCCCAGTTGCCTCTCTTCCAGGCCAGCTCTCTGCTGTGGCCCGGGAAGGCAGTGGAGGATGGCCCAAGTGCTTGGGCCCTGCACCAGCATGGGAGACCAGGAGGAAGCAACTGACTCCTGGCTTCGGATCAGCGCGGTGCGCCGGCTGTAGCGCGCCAGCCGTGGTGGCCGTTGGAGGGTGAACCAACGGCAAAAGGGAGACCTTTCTCTCTGTCTCTCTCTCTCACTATCCACTCTGCTTGTCAAAAAAAAAAAAAAGTGTTTTTTTTTTTTTTTCTGGTAACATGTGGAAAATGCATATTATGAAAAAATAATGTATAGATTTCAAAATTACTTTTGTACCCACTCTATTAGGCACATGCTTTTAGTTTCAATTTTTCACGAAGTCTTTGAAGTGTACTCATACATTCTGTGTAGTGACTTAGTATTGAAGATGTTCCTGTGATCACAGAGGATGTGACCAACCCAAACCAGAATATGGACAGTGAGGAGCGCTCAGAATCATTAGCTCTCTGGAGTAGTCAGAAGGATTTATTTGACTCCTGTGACATTGATTTGTTTTGGCTGCACTTGAAATGTGTGGTCTTTGCAAGTCAACAGAAATGAAGTCCTTTATCGAATGGGAAAAACTCCACGGAGTGAATTATACAAAGAAACAGAAGGCCAAGGATCCCAGTCTCCTGTGCACATGTGGGAGTGGATGCCAGACAGAACGGGTTGGGTTATGGAAAGGAAAGCGCAGTAGATTGGGATACAGGGGAAATGCAGGCATCTCTGTCCATTTGGGCTGCTCTTATAAAATGCCATAGACTAGGTGGCTTGGAAATCCAAGATCCGCATGCCAGCACCTTCTATCTGATAAGGGCTCACGGACTCAGGTGCAGATGGCTGTCTTCTCCCAGCTTCCTTACATGGAGGAAGGGGCCAGGGATCCTTGCAGTCTTTTCTGGATTTACCATTTCCACACTGGAAACGCAACTTTCCTAACCAAAGCCTTCTCTACAAAGGCCCTATCTCCAAGTACCCTTACAATGGGATTAAGCTTCCATGTATGAATTTGGAGGAAGCCACAAACATGTAGCCTATTGGAGTAAGATTTGCAAAATGTGCTTAAGAGGAAACCACTGGGGTAACTCAATTTAGAAGTTGGCATGAGGAAGCATGTGAGGGCTGGCAGAAGGGGAGGTGGGAACCCCACAGTAAATCACCAAGAAGCTCTGGCTTTTCCGGAAGAATCCCAGTGCCAGGGGGCTGGGAATGGGAAGACCCTGTGCAGTCATTCAGAGACACTCCTCCTTAGGGATGGAGGCAGAGGAGAGGCAGGTGAGGTTCCTATGGAGGATCCCGATTTCACAGCTCCCTGTCCAGTGATGCGCCAGTCCAGCAGAGCCTGTCAAACTCGCAGCCTCAAGTTGCTGCCCAGCTGTCCCATGCCCTAACTGTCCAGTCATCTCAGAGCTGGACTGCCATCATTAGACTTGCCTTTGCTGTTGCAAGGACTGAGGCGGGAAGGCTTTCTGGATTCCCTTTGATCATTGCCTTAGATTCCTAGAGACCAGAGAAAGTAGGCAACTAAGGTGCAAAGGTGCCCTTCCTCCTCCGGCCACCCTGGGCTTTGTCCAGTTGGGATACATAATTAAATAGAAGTCCGTGTAGGTGACTCAGTCTCCCACGTCTCCTCCTCCTGGAAAAGGACACAAACACAATCCTGGTGATCAAAAAGCTCCTCTTCCCATCTCTGTACTCTTTAACCTTCTCATCCCCCTCTCCAAGGAGTCTGAACCTCTTAGAGCTCACTTAACATGAGCTGGCAGTGTGAGTCTAAGGAGCTCTTGGCCAGAGCACAGCAGGTGTTCTGTTCATTCTAGAAGCTAACCAAAGCCAAGGGGAAATGAGGAGGGGGTAATGCTGGCAAAGCAGGAGGATGTGAAGATAAGAGAGAGAGGATGAGGAGAGAAAGGGAAAAAAGTTGTCTTTAGACTGACAAAAATCGGCCAGCGCTGCGGCTCACTAGGCTAATCCTCCGGCTGCGGCGCTGGCACACGGGGTTCTAGTCCCGGTCGGGGCTCTGGATTCTGTCCCGGTTGCTCCTCTTCCAGTCCAGTTCTCTGCCGTGGCCTGGGAAGGCAGTGGAGGATGGCCCAAGTGCTTGGGCCCTGCACCTGCGTGGGAGACCAGGAGAAGCACCTGGTTCCTGGCTTCGGATCAGTGTGGTGCGCTGGCTGCAGCGCGCCAGTCGTGGCGGCCATTTGGGGGGTGAACCAACAGAAAAGGAAGACCCTTCTCACTGTCTCTCTCTCTCTCACTGTCCACTCTGCCTCTCAAAAAAAGAAAGAAAGAAAGAAAGAAAGAAAGAAAGAAAGAAAGAAAGAAAGAAAGAAAAATAGACTGACAAAAAGCAAGGCTTGGTCTTTTGTGGGTTGTGAATGACACATCCTCCCCAAGCATTTGGTAAAAACAATCTCTTGGAGGAGGCGTTCATCCTAGGGGCTAAGACACTCATGGGCCACATCAGTGTACTTGGTTTGATTCCAAGCTCTAGTTCCTGCCTGATAATAAAGACCTTGGAAGGCTCCAAGTGATAGCTCAGGTAGGGTTCCTGCCACGCACATGGGAGACCTGGATCGAATTCCCAACTCCTGGCTTTGGCCCAGTCCTGACCATTGCAGGTAATTGGGTAATGAACTAGTAGATGGAAATTCATCTGTCTGTCTGTCTCTGTCTATGGCAGTCTACTTCTCAAATAAATGAGTAATGTTTAAAATATAGTCTGCTTATACAGAAAACAAAATGCATATGGATGTATCACATTGCACATAATTTGGGATTCAGGGCCCATTTATGTATCTTTGGTTAATATCTAATGATTGATACATATATAGGTGTAATCATAGATACATTTAGATATATATATGTATATTCAACAATTGTAGCTATATAGATATAAAGACATATTTGTATATTTAAACAGTTGTAAACTTTGCAAAGTAATGTGTCTATGTAACTTTGCTAAATTGCAGTTCATTTAGATACAATTTACACAAATGGAAACGCAACATAGATACCAAATACAGTCCTTCATTATCCAGAAAAGTACATGAGTGGATAATGGCAGGGAACTGAGCAAAGACGAAATTCAAGGTGACTGTCAGCAATGAAGAGTTAATGGTGAGGCCTCCTACAGTATAATGGCTTCTTTAAGGAAAAGGATTTGAAGCCGAGGGTTTGGGGATGATTTAAAATGAGCTTCACTAAAGCCCTGGATCACACGGTGCAGGAAACAAACCTGAAAATAGCTAGAGGAGCAGGCAGAGAAGACGGATAGATCTTTGCTATTTGAACCTCAGGGTCCCCTTCCATTTAATTTTGCCTCAGGCTAACAATTTTGCCTTCCGTAGGGAAGTCAGCTGGAGAGGCCACCACCTTGGGGTGTGGGTCGGAACATCACACCTCACTATTTTGAGAACGCATGAACTTTTCATCAACCACCACAATTCACTGGCCTTCCAAGTAGGATTCAATCACGAGTGTGTTTTAAATCTCTGTCTGGCTATAAAATCCAGCACAATGATGTTGGTTCATCATCATTCCTGCAAGGATGTGGAAGTGGATTACAGTGTTTAATTTGTTTTAATTGAGAGAGAATCAGACAGACAGACAGAAAGGGCTCTCCCTATGAATCTGCTGGTTCACTCCTCCCAAAAGCCCACAATGGCTAGGACTGGGCCAGGACAAAAACAGGGCACTAGGAGAACCTAATCCAGGTCTCCCCCATGGGTGTCAGGAACCCAGTCACTTGAGCCATCACGCTGCCTCCCATGTTTTGCATTAGCCAAAAGCTGGAGTCAGGAATGGAGCCAGGTATCAGTCCTGAGCACTTTGATACGGGACTCAGTCAGCTTGATTGACATCCTAGCTGCTAGGCAAAATGGCTGCCTCTTCCTGCTAACATGCGAAGCCTGTGTTTGTCTCTGCTCTCACAGGCAGAGGCTAGGGGGATTGCCTGTCCCTGCAACTCTTGGGGAAACATGCACAATTGGCCGCTGGAATCCTCAGGAGCCATGAAAGACAGGCTTTGTAGACATTGCATACATTGCAGCCATTGAACATTGTGACATTTCGCCAGCAGCCCCCTCAGAAGAGATGCCAGCCTCAGATGTCTTTTATGGAGTAGCCTTGCATAATTAGATTGGCCCCAACTCTTTACCACACACACGCAATGTTTTCCTGCTGTTGACTATCCTCTGCATCTGGCCACTTTTCGGCCTCCTCAAAAGTAGTTTCGAGTTGCAAAGTCCTAGACCTCTTCACGTGCCATTCTCTGTTGGAGGTCTTAGCATCTCACTTACAGAACCTTGTGAGGCAGTTTCCAAACTGCCTCCCTGCTCACTGATCTTGCTCCTAATCTTTTCACACTCAGAACTGTCCTGTCCAGGACACAGATCAAGTTCTGTTGTTCTGTAGGTTACCGTCTTTCCATGGATGGCAGCTCATCGAGGTTGGAAACCTTGGCATTCCATTCAAGATCTGCACATCTGACAAGAACTTGACTCTCTTTCCTTGCCATAGAGAGAAGTCAGATGAGAAATGATGGGCTGTAACCTCAATGATGCCAACTGCTTACTTACTGCTTTGAGTGCCGAAGTTCAAGGAGCTGTGTAGGCGTGTAACAAGCATGAGTCCATTGTAACAACTGGAGGGGGTGCCTGCTCTATGTACGTAGGTTACGTTGAACTCACAAAGGTTCTGAAACTCATCCATGGGCCTCATGGGAATCCAAGTCCATCTGATGCCAACACTCACAGCTCAACCTTGTTTTTCTTCTGCTTGGGTGGCCTTGGCCAGTCCCCGTTTCTTTCTTCTTTTCCTTTTTCAAGGCAAAGTAGAGTGGTTATGAGGGTTTACAGGGCCAGTCATCATGCATGTTTTTACTTTCCTGTAGACTTTCATAAAGCACAATCTGAAAATTACTACACTGCAATACCCCTGAGAGGATGCTTGAGTATTCTCACTTCTTCTCTTGCTCAGTGTCCTGGGGCAGCACCGTGAGTCTAGCAGTTCCTCCTTTTCTTAGAACGAGAACACTGTTCCATGTCTGTTTCTCCCACGAGGTCCACTCTCTCTGGGTCCTTTCTCAGTGTCCTCCAGGCGAGAAAACTTGGAGGCCTCTGCACTCTGTCTTCATTGCTTTCAGCCTTGTGTCAGAGTCATCTCAACACTCCTCTGCATCCTTCCACCGGGAGCTTCATAACTTTTTCTTAAATCATTAATCAATTGTTTATTGAATAAATTATCCAACCTAGATGGTTGGTGCCTCAATTAAACATCAGTTCTTAAGCAAAATCATTATGAATGAGAGAGATTTAGGACTTCCCATCTTAGCTTTCCATAGGATCTTCTGTTTTCTCGTGATGGCCATGAGGAATGACCACAAGCTTGATGCCTTAAAACTGTGGAAGTTTATTCTCTGACGCTTTTGGAGCCCAGGATTCCAAAACAACCTTTGCCAGGCCACCATCAAGGTGCTGGTAGGGCCACATCTCAGGGACCCCGGAGAGACTCTGTCCCCGGCTTCATTTAGCTTCTGGCATTCCTTGGCTTGTGATCACACTACTCCAGTGAGCATGTTCTTTTTTATTGGATTTTATTTATTTACTTGAAAAGCAGAGTTACAGAGAGGCAGAGGCAGAGAGAGAAAGAAAGGTCTTCCATCTACTGGTTCATTCCCAAGATGGCCACAAATGCTGGATCTGGGCCATTCTGAAGCCAGGAGCCTGGAGCTTCTTCCAGGTCTCCCACACAGGTGCAGGGGCCCAAGCACTTGGGCCACCTTCTACTGCTTGCCCAGGCCATAGCAGAGAACTGGATCAGAAGTGGATCAGCCAGGACTTGAACCAGCATCCATATGGGATGCCGGCACTGCAGGCAAGTGGCTTTACCTGTTATACCACAGCGCAGGCCCCAAGTGAGCATTTTCTTATCTCTCTCTACTGTATCTTAGCCTTGACTTCTCTTCTGTGTCCATCCAAATCCTGTACCTTTGCCTTATGTGGTCCCACATAGGGAGCACCTGGATAACCCATCTCAAGATGCTAAACCTAATTACACATGTAAAGATGTCCCTCACACCTACTTTACAAGCTAATATTCACAGATTCCAGAGATTAGGATGTGTTCAGCTTTGAGAGAACATTTTCCAACTTAGGACAGTTGGCCCAACCTCTGGCTCCCAAAGATTCATGTCTGTCCCACATGAAAAATATGTTTTCCTATTGACAAGATTCCTCAAACGTTTAGCCTGTTGTGGTATCAACTCATGTCCAGAATCTAATCTAAATATCATTAGCCCCCAAAGTCCCCAAACCTCAGCTTCTAAACCAGGCATGGATAGCACTCTGGGTGGGATCCACTACAATTCCCCTCCCGCTGTAGACTTACGAAGTTGGCAAGCAAGTTATCTGCTGCTGGGGTTCAGCGGTAGGATGAGCACAGGATAACAGTTACTGACGTTCTTATCCCCAAAGGAAGAAAAAAGTCCTAAATAGTGTCAAAACACAGCAGGATGCAGTCCATGAAGATGCCAGGCCCGGGAATATTTTTCTGTAACTCATATCTACCATGGCCCTGCCTGCTGGCCCTGCAATTCTGGCCTCTGCAGCTCCAAGGCTCAGCCCTCAGGGTCACCCTTCCATTTATTGAAGGGCAGCACTCTTTGCAACTCAGCTAATGTACCTGCCTCTTGCCTTCCTTAGAATTCTGGGTGTCTGGGGCTGGTGCTGTGGCTCAGTGGGTTAATGCCCTGGCCTGGAGTGCCAGCATCCCATATGGGCACCAGTTCTAGTCCTGGCTGCTCCTCTTCTGATCCAGCTCTCTGCTATGGCCTGGGAAACAGTAGAAGATGGCCCAAGTCCTTGGGCCCCTGCACCCGCGTGGGAGACCCGGAAGAAGCTCCTAGCTCCTGGCTTCAGGTTGGCGCAGCTCTGGCCGTTGCGGCCAATTGGGGAGTGAACCATTGGATGGAAGACCTCTCTCTCTATCTCTGCCTCTCTCTGTAACTCTGTCTTTCAAATAAATAAAATACTGAATCTTTAAAAAAAATTCTGAGTATCCAAAAAGTCTTTATTTTGTCATGGCTACATCTCTTTCAGTTCAAACTGGTAATGTTTCTAATGATACTAACATTTTCAAGCATCCTTTTTTTTTTAAATATTTATTTGAAAGTCAGAATTAGAGAGAGGGAGAGAAAGAGGGACCTTCTATCTGCTGGTTTACTCCCCAAGTAGTTGCAAAGGCTAGGACTGGACCAGGTCAAAGCCAAGAGCCAGGAGCTCCTTTGGGGTCTCCTATGTGGGTACAAGGCCCCAAGAACTTGACCCGTCTTCCATTGCTTTCCCTGGGCCATTAGTAAGAAGCTGGGTGGGAAGTGGAGCAAGCGGGGACATGAACCTGTATGGCACCCATATTACAGGCGATGGCTTTACCAGCTACACTAGAGGGCCAGCCCTGTGTTTTCCAACATCTTATGAGTCTCCTTGTTTTGTCGTGGGAGTTCATACTGTTACCCAAGAAGACCCTCCGTGGGGTCTTTGAGATCTCTCTTGGATTTCTGAATGCTGCACAAGCCGTACATTTGGCCTTCCCTCCAGAGCACATTTCCTGGTAGAGGATCCCCTAATTTTGGCACTTTGTGCAAGTTAAACAGCCTGATACTCTGTCACATCTGAAGGGCTACGTCCCCTACACTTAACTCAGTATCTCTTTCCTCTCATGTTTACTGGGAGCAGAAAGCATCAACCAGGCTGCACCTTTGTCACTTTGCTTGTGAATCTCAGCTAAATGCCCACGTCAGCACTGACAAGTTCTGCTTTCTAACTGTAGGACGCAGTTTAGCGAAGTTTCCTGTCCCTGTGTAACAAGGATCGACTTTCTTCCAGCTCCAGTCACATGTTTGTTTCTGAGACCTCTTCAGAAGTGATTCTGTAACTCATCTGTTAAAGACGATATTTTAAGACTTTCAACATAGTCTCCGTAGAAACTTCTTCTAGCCTCCAGCACAGAATGGGGAGGACACTTTGGTGAGCTTGTTAAAGCACACACATTGATCCACTCATGTAAGCAGGAGGACCTAATGAACAAATAAGGCAGGTGCAGAGACAGCTGCAGGATCACCAACAGAATTCAGAACACAGCCGCCCTCCCGACCCATCAATCAGAATATTCCAGCTGCCCACTCTTCCAGGAGCTGGTCCTCATTGCCTGTTTCAATCTTGCTCTCCACCCTCTATGCAGTGGTTACTCTGCAGACCTAAATGGGAGCTGCTTGCCACACAGCACTACTGAGCACTGGAAAAGTGGCTACTGTGAGCTGCGATGTGCTATGTGTATGAAGTACACACTGGATGCTCAAAAGTTAATACCAAAGATAAAATGAGAAATAACTCATAGTAGCTATTACGTGATTACATGTGGAAATAATACATTGTATATATTGGGTTAAATTTCAAAAAGGCAGAGAGACAGAGACAGACACAGAGAGATCTTCTATCTGCTTGTTCACTCCCCAGATGTGTGTAACAGCCAGGAACGGGCTAGGCCGAGGCCGTGACTCTGGAAGTCAATACAAGTCTCCTGTGTGGGTGTCAGGGACCAGGTATTTGAGCCATTACCCCCATCTCCCAGGGTGCACATTAGGAGGACACTGGAATCTGAAGAGGAGCTGGGACTCAAACAACTCCACTAGTGGATGTAGGCATCACAAGTGGTGGTTGGTTTTTTTTTTTTTTTTTTTTTTTTTTTTTTTTTTTTTACAGGCAAAGTGGGCAGTGAGAGAGAGAGACAGAGAGAAAGGTCTTCCTTTGCCGTTGGTTCACCCTCCAATGGCCGCCACGGCCAGTGCGCTGCAGCCGGCGCACCGTGCTGATCCGAAGGCAGGAGCCAGGTACTTCTCCTGGTCTCCCATGGGGTGCAGGGCCCAAGCACTTGGCCATCCTCCACTGCACTCCCAGGCCACAGCAGAGAGCTGCCTGGAAGAGGGGCAACCGGGACAGAATCCGGCGCCCCGACCGGGACTAGAACCCGGTGTGCCGGTGCCGCAAGGCGGAGGATTAGCCTAGTGAGCCGTGGCGCCAGCCACAAGTGGTGTCTTAACCACTGTACCAAATGTCTGCTCCTAAAATATATTATTAAATTTAGAAAAGAAAGAAACTCTTGGCAGCTTCTATCCATTGTCCATCTCCAAAGCCGGTTGCATGTTCTTAGACATTTCTTTCAGTAACATCCCACTTCTCTCTACTGAAAATCAGGGTTCAGCCAAAGAAACAGAGCAGCAGGAGACATCACCCAGGATTTGTTGCAGTGAACTGGCCTGCGTGGTCATGGGGTGATGGCTAGGTGTGTCTGAATCTGCAGCATAGCCATCAGGAAGGGCAGCCGCACCTCTCTGGTACCCACTGCAGGTGGAGCGACTTCCTGTTCCCCAGAGCTCAGGTATGCCTTTCGGAGATTGGATGAGACCCACCCAGATTTTCTAGAGGATAACCTTTATTTAAAGCACATTCAATGTTGGATGATAATCGCATCCACAACCTATCTTCACAGCAGGACCTAGGCTCCTATTTGATTGGATAACTGGGTGTTTTAGCCTATTCCACGTTAAAGCAAACAACTGACCATGGCAGATCCACCCCAGTGCTCACCTGTAATAAGTCTCCTGTGCATGGGTATGGATTAAAATCGATCATTGTGGCAGTAGACTACTACCCTTCTGTCCGAGAGGAAATCATTTGATTGAAGTACAAGAAAATAAAAAGTCATTAAAATCCATTAGACATGGTTATAATGGGGATGTGAGGAAGGGCATGCTAAGTATTTAGAAGAAGTTAAACCTTTAATAATGTGAGATCTCCTAACCTGAAGCTGACAACCTCACATGACCTTCAAGAATTCCAGGAACTCATGAACCTCCCAGAAGTGTGTGTGTGTGTGTGTGTGTGTGTGTGTCTGACAGTGTGAGACAGAAAGAGAGAGACTTAAAGTTTATCTTTTTGGGAACAAGAGCCCATGGAGAGTCACACAAAAGAGTTAGCTGTTTTAACGTTTATTATGCAAATAAAATGCTACCCCATGTATTGGTAGCCAGGTCATCCACCAGTTGTGATGAGCCTGGGGGAAGAGCTCTGGATTAGGAATCTATAACAATCATCTGTGCTCCCTCACCTGGCTGTCCCAGAGTCAACTCTGGAGAACTCAGAGGCAGCCGTGGCTCCTGCAGTGTGTGGCTGGGCAGAATCAGTAGAGGCACAGCCCACCAGGGCATATGACTTCCCACTGACAAATGATGCTTGTGTGACTGAGTGGAGCCAGAGAGTGGTAAGATAGGCAGCATACATCCACCACTGGGCCACCCGCGCCCTTCCAGACTCCGAAAGGGGTTAACACACACAGATGGCTGCAAACCCCCAAGCAGCCAGCGTCCTGTAAAGCAGTATTAACATCGGTGCCTTTGAACACCACGTCTTGTAAACCCCAGGATATGACAAGCCTCTTTAGAATCGTCTTTGATTGTGTTGCTCAGTCTCCCGTAGAGAGGCAGGGAGGGGTGGGGGCCTCACAGTCGAGGAAACATACAGTTAAGGTGTCTGGCAGAATGCTCAAGGATCTCAGACACAGATGCACGGACCGATTGCTGCTGTTGGTATTTCTGCTGGCGAGTCATTGGCTTGCCACGGCTTGGGGAGTGAATGCCGGTGTCGGCAGTGTGATTCCTGTGACCTGGGAGGAAGCAGAGCCCCTTTGGATGCTGTTTCAGAGAAATCCTAAGTGGAGGAGTGCATGGGAAGGGAAGAGCAGACTTTCTGGAGAGATTCCATATGGTAATGTCAGAGCTTCCTTTCAGACTCACACAAATCTCTCTTGTTAGCATCCTTATTTTTAGTTTTACGGAAGACAGGAGGGCTGTTTGAATAAGAGCGCGGTACTGCACACAGGTCTCCCTGCTGCTTTCCCGGGAGGGAGCACAGCCAGTGGCTGTGGTGTGTGCATGTGTGTGTGTGTGTGTGTGTATGGGGGCAAGGCAGGGCACAGACTTCTCATTTCCCTGCTGAGAGGTCTGTAGATTGCATCCTGGGAACCCTTCTGGGAGACTTAGTTTGCAACACTTCCTCAAAGTTGCTTCAGAGCCAGGTAGGAGGAACAGACATGAAAATGGTGTCATTTCTGAAAGGTGAGCCTGGTATAGGAGCCAAGTCCTGTTGCACACTGCCTGCCACTGCAGTCTCCTGACTTTGAGATTCGCGAAGCGTGGCCTGACCTGCAGACCGATGGAGCCTCGGATCTGTGGTGTCAAGGACCAGAACGTGACAGTTCTTGAGGAGAATGGCTTCAATATTAAGTGGCTGTCTATAGTAAGGATACGGGGCTGAAAGGGGGCCTTTCCTAATTATGAGGGCCATTCAATGCAATATGTTTTTTTTTGTTATATTTTGGAGACATTGGGTGCAGGAGTTATCATCCCTGGTCTCAGTTTATCCATCCTGGAAAATGGGTGCTTAGTTACCTTTTGCAATATTATGTGACTGAATGAAGCAATGCTTATGTAACGACTTGGTGAGGTAAATGGCCCTGACAATGCATTGCACTGATTGTAGTTAAGCTTTTGCAGACTCCTTGGCCACTGTGATAAAAATGAGCTTTGAAATGACAAGCTGCCAATACTGCAGGAAGAGAAATGGCTTCACCCTCTTTCCAGAACAGTATCTGAGGAAGAGAGGGCCATTTGAGTAGCAGGGGAAGAAATCCAAAGTCTCCTGACCCGGGGCAACCCTTCAAAGCCACAGACCAAAACTCCATGGTGAAATTCACGAAGCGATCCATTAAGGTCAGTCCCATTTTGAAATGAAGCACTGTTAATTCGTCTGTCGAGTGGTCCAGGCTCCCAGGAGCCCCGAGGTTGGATTTGGAGGCCAGAGCCATGCAGTGGCTCAGGAGCCACCCGTCCTGTGGAAAGCTCTTCGCAGTCAGCAGTGTCTCTATTCCATGCTTTGTTTTCTTCCATCCACTCTCAGGCACACCTGCCCTTCCATAAAGTCACAGACTGCAGGGGGCGCTGTGGCTCTGCTAAGGGCTTTCCTTAGAGCCTCCTGGGGTGGACTGGTTGGGATGTGTACTATCTGCCTGCTGTCACAGTGGCACATCTAATTGGCTGAAGATGAGTCTTGAAATGTCAAGGAAAGATTTATCTCTCAGCACAGATTCTCCCTCAACTAATTTTGCAATAAGCCACTGGGTACTGGGCTGTTCTGGAAACAATACAGTCTTGTCCTGGGTGCCTTTTTGACTTAGTAACCATATGGCTCTGAGAACGGTGGGTCTCGTTTACGAGGCGTCTGGCTGTGTCTGTTTCTCGGGGTGCTGTCTCTGTTCTTGTGGGACTCAGACGAAGGCAGTGCAGGCACTTGCTGCTAAGTCAGGGCTTATCCAGAAATATGGAGATTGACATCCGGGTCCTTTTGTAACAAGAGTGAGATGAACTTGAGAGAAGATAGATCACGAAAAATGCATTTCCCCAGTCTCCTGTAGTTGCGCAGGGAAAATAAGTTCGCGTGATTTGACGGTGCCATCAACTGTAAGATGCCAGTTGATTTAATAACAGCTTTTTTAGTATTGGAAGAAGCAGAAAGATGGGTACCATATTAAATGCATGTACTGGTATAGCTGATAAGATAAAGTTCTGATGAAGACATATTGTGGCACTACTTGCAATAGCCGAGTTATGGAAGCCACGTAAATATCCATTGATGAATGAAGGGCTAAGGAGAATGAGGTAAATACATACAACGGAATATATTCAACCTTAAGAAAGAAAGCAGTTTGGTAAAATGCTACACGGTAAATGAACCTGTAGAACATTATGCTAAGTGGAATAAGACAGACACAAACCCATCCTGCATGATTCCACCTAAATGAGGTATGTCAAATAGACACATTCATAGAATCAAAGAGTTCAGTGATAGTGGCTGGGGCCTGGAGGGTGAGGGTAATAGGTGTTGTTAATAAACAAGCAGAAAGTTGCAAAATGTCTAATTGTAGAGATCTGCAGTGCAACATTGTACCCAGAGTAAACAACACTGGAGTGGGCTTACTTTTATTGAGAGAACAGATACCATGTTAAATAATCTCACCAAAATGACATAAAAGGTGAAAGAAACATTGAAAAGTGAAAATATATTTTTTTAAAAAGACCCTGAAGTCTTAATATTATTTGTGGTCCTTGGTTCGTTGACTCAAGAATTCTTTTCTGGGGCTGGCGCTGTGGTATAGGAGGTAAAGCAGCCGCCCGCAGTGCCAGCATCCCATATGGGCGCTGGTCCGAGTCCTGGATGCTCCACTTTACATCCAGCTCTCTGCTATGGCCTAGGAAAGCAGTAGAAAATGGCCCAAGTCCTTTGGGCCCCTGTACCTGTGTGGGAGACCCGGAGGAAGCTCCTGGCTCCTGGCTTTGGATCGGCGCAGCTCTGGCCATTGTGGCCAGTTGGGGAGAGAACCAGTCTCTCTCTCTCTCTCTCTCTCTCTCTCTCTCTCTCTCTCTCTGCCTCTCCTTCTCTCTCTGTGTAACTCTGACTTTCAGATAAATAAATAAATCTTAAAAAAAAAAAAAAAAGAATTCTCTTCCAAGATGGAGTTCCAGGTTGACATGGTATCTCCTAAAAATAGCAAAGCATTTCATCATCCATCCCTGGTTTTCTATGCATGTTATATATGTAAGTAAGAAAAGAATTTTTGATTATTTTGGGTTCAAACGAAGCTTCTGCCATGCCCAAACAGCTCAGGATTTTCCGAGCTATTATTGTTCCTGAGAGTATAGATAATTGCAATCTACCAAAAGTCTAAAAATAAAGTGTTTGTTCATTTTTTCTAAAGATTCTTTTTTTTTGCACACTGCCTTTTGCAAGAAAGGTTTACAAGTGCCCAGATTAAATGTTGAGTCTTTCCTTTCTTCTCTACAACTCCCCTCTGGAAATTTGAAAAACCAGGGAAAGGGTCCAGAGGCAAGATTCAGGAGAGTAAAGGAAGCACAGCCAACGTCTTGATCACCTGTCTCAGAGTGATTGAGATCTGGCTGCAGATCTAATTATTCTCATGCAACAGGGTAACCTTTATCTTGCTGGCATTTACCTGAACTAAGGTAAATATTGATAACATTGGTGGGAATGTAATCAATGATATGCTTTCATCATTTTTTTAAACAACAGACACAATAGTATTGATTACCTCATACATTTCATGCTAAATAGCTGCATTAATCCGACTTAATGAGTATGTGTTGTTGAAACAGCTGTCCTCCAACTGTAATCAGTTTTAGCAACAGTCCTGCTTGCTAAGTACTTCTCTTCTTCAACTGTAACTTTTGCTTGATTCTTGTGCGTGAGAAGTCAATGACCTCATTCTGCAAAGGGCCACATGGTAAGAGTGTTAGGTTTTGTGGTGTGGTCTCCGTTACTACCCCACTGTGCCCTTGATACACAGAAGTAGCCACAGATGATGGACAATCATATAGCCGCAGCTGGGTCTCCATAAGCATCCATGTCTTCAAACAGTAGGGGGATGTGCCTTGGACCGTGGACTGTATTTGCTAACTTTTGTTGTGGCCCAAGGTTAGCAAAAGGAACCAAAATCAGCACCATCATTTGTCTAGAACAAACTATGCGGAAAGAAAGGATGGTTTCACATCACATGAGCAGCTGGGCAACCTCCCTGCCACTGTGCATGGAGACTGCATCAACAAAACAGCCAAAAAAATACATAAATTAGCAAAATAATCTCAGTTGGCAATAGATTCTCTTGGTGAAAAAAAGTGAATTGATGAAGAAAAGCATATTTGTTGTGTGGGCATGATTTGTAGGGGGAGAGAGTTAGGGGATTTGGAGTACAAATCCAATTTCTGAGTCTTCCACTAATTTTTTCCTAAACAATTGTTCAGCTTCATGTTCCTCATGTATAAGCGACTCAGAAGCAGCCCCTAATGTGTAGCTGCTACAGGGCAGATGCAGTGAGCCTCATGAAGGGCCCTTGGAAAGCTGTGAGAAGCCCATCACACATTCTTTACAATATTGCTGCTAGGGTCTGTCACCCATCTCCTTATCATCCCTCACACTGGCTTAAGACTTTTTCTGCATGCGTCATAGGAATTCTTTGAAGAGATTGGGCAGTTGGCAGTTCTTTGCTTATTGTGTTGCCTAAAAGAAGATTTCTCAAAGCCCTTGGCAATTTGAAGCTGCTTTCTTCACATTCAGCTGACGTGAGAAAGCCAGTGGCTCCTGTCCATGCTTCACCTTTCCACTGCTGGACTGTTGGTCATTGTCTTCAGCCAATGCCATGGACTTATTGACAGCGCATGAAAAAGACACAGGTGGAGGCGACTTAGACCATCAGAAATAGAGTCAAAAAGCTTGGAATTGGATCTTGCTTATAAGAGGTTTTTTTTAAATATCTGTTCATGGAGATGATAAGAGACAACTGGTTTCTCATCCTCAGCGCTATCTCATATTTGAAATGACCATCTGACCTCTCCACCCTCTTTCTCCTCACTGGAGGAATATTTCAGCGCAAGTTGGGGCTCTTAGCACATGCACACTGTTGGAATGGAAACACAAGGAGGAAAGGCGGCAGCAGCTCCCTCCTGCTGAGGGCTTCATTATCAGCCAGGAACTGTGCCAGGGGTGTTCTATTTGACTTTTTCCTAAACCTACCAAGACTTTCAAAGGTAGTAAAATTCTCATTTCACAGAGGGGGAAATGGAGACTGAGATGGATTAAACATTTTCCTCAAGGCCATCTGGCTGGTAAGTGGCAAAGGCAGAATTCAAGCCCAGATCTGCCTGATTCAAAGCCAGTCCTCTGCTTACCAGACAGTGGTTTCTACAGTTTTTTTTTTTTTTAAGATTTATTTATTTACATGAAGGATAGAGTTGAGAAAGAGAGAGAGAGAGAGAGAGAGGAAGAGAGAGATCCGTCTTCCATCCTCTGGATCATTCTCCAAACAGCCACAATGGCCAGAGCAGGGCCAAGATGAAGCCAGGAACCTGGAACACCGTCCAGGTCTCCCACGTGGGTGGCAGAGGCCCAAGTCCCTGGGCTAACTTCCATTGCTTTCCCAGGTGTATTAGCAGGGAACTGGATCAGAAGCAGAGCAGCCAGGCCAGGAACCGGTGCCCAGATGCAATGCCAGCATCGCAGGTGGCAGCTCTACCCACTGGGCTACAATGCTGCTGCCCCAGTCCCTGAAATTTTTTGAGTGCATACATCCACCAGTAGAAAAACAAGCCATCCACAAAAATACATAATACCCAAAACAAAACAGAACAAAACAACGTCTTTTGAGTATCATTCATAATAGACATACTTATTGACAAGTTAAGTCTTTGCACCATTAGAATATATATTGAGCACACCCTCAGTCATTCACACACATGAATAAAATTGCACAATGAATACACTAAAAATAAAAGCAAGTGGAAGAATTCTAATTTTCTTGTCCATTGTGAGAGGATCACCACCTGCTTCTTGCTCTCTGCTTTGAAGACCACTATTCCATATCACTTTGAAGGGCACTCAGGTAGGACAGGTAGAGATATAAGATAGAATAATACTTTAGCTCCCTGGTCAGCTCAATTTCAGCTCTGTATATGATTCTGCCTACGCTGGCTTGGATGCCCAAGGATTCCATGTGAGGGCTGTAGGGCGTGGTGAGGTTGAGGCCACTGGGAATCGATGTATTCAGTGCTGCAAAGCTTCCTCTCTCAGCAAATCAATGGCATGGTGGTTTTCATGTCACCTAGAGAAAGGCTTAGCCTCCCGCGGAGGAGCTCTCCGACCACCACTGCAACACCGCTTCCAGCGGAGTACCTGGGTGAGTGCCACCAGGCGACCTAAGCAGTAGGCTGTGGCCGTTTCAGAAAATGAACCGCTCCTTCCAGCACACAAATATCTTGCTAATTAGCAATTAGCCATTAAGGGAGGAGAAGCTGAGGAGGACTGGGGATCTGAAATAGTCTCCTAAGAGACATGGAAAAAAAAAAAAAAAAACAGCACTTAAAGTAAACCAGATAGGAACTGGCTTCATCTGGGCACAATGTCTCGAGCCGTTTTTCTAAATGTTTTAGATTCAGCAGAGGACCCCAATGCATTCTGCCAAGTGCTTTCCCCTTTAATTTTTAAATGCATTCAAATTTCAAGGGGAATTTAATCCGTATGTTTCTGGTTCTTTTACACTTAACTCATCAAAATGTTGTTCTTTAAGAGCTGTTTGATCTGGAAGGCTTAGGAGCCTTTGTTATAAGCCTTTTCAAAACCTCTTTCCCCTTTTTGAATCAGCAAATGGAATTGTGCCAGTGCTGAATGGGATTTGAATAAAGCGAAGTCCAACTTGAGGATTAAGTGCAGAGCCTGAAGGGGATCTGACTTGACTCTGCAGAGGTGCACACTTGACCCCTGCAGGGCAGCAGGACAAAGGGCATCGCGGGGTGGATCCTGTGCAGGGAGTTATGCTTGCTGAAAGAGAGCCTGGGAAGAGAGGCATGTCCTTGTCAGGAAACCAGAAACTCTTAGAATGAGACATCCTGTGGCCCCTCCTCCCACACGATGCTATCCACAATGCATAATGTATTAGTCAGATTGTTGTTACTATAACAGTCTACCTGGGGGAGGCTGCTTTATAAAGAAAGGAGGTTTATTTTGGCTCGTGGCGTTGGCTCATTATGTTGGTTCCAAGTCTAAGGCCCTCATCTGGTGATGGACAGCAGCATCCTGAGGCAGCATAGGGTATCTCCTGGCAAAAGGCAGAGAGTATGCGTGTATGTCTCCCCCTCTTCTAATAAGGGCACCCTGATGACTTCACCCAATCCTACTCCCCGTCTAAAGGCCTGACTTTTAAACTCTACTTGGATGGCGTTTCCATCTTCTCAGTATGCCACAATGGGGATAAAGTCTCAACATACAAAGCCTTGGGGCACAATCAAACCACAGCCAAACCATCACGCATAATGATTAACGTGATGACACTCATAACAATAAAAGTCGATGGTCAGCGAGACCAGCTGCTTCTCAGAATTCTTTATTCACATTATCTCCCTCCATCGTCATTAGAATTTAGAGATGGCTGTGGAGGTAGCAAATTGTATCAGAGAGGAGCCTAGGATTTGGGATCAGCTGTCCTGGGTTTGAATCCTAGCATCCACATTGATGAAGTCTGGGACAGGAGAAAAGTTCTTCATTACGCATCCCCCACATTGGGCTTCCTGTGATGTGGTGCTATCATTGTTGTCATGTTGACATCATATGTCATTGTATGGCACTGTATGTCCTGTTACATTGCTGTCACTGTTTTAGTGGCATGGACAGTCCTCTCGTGGTGCAGCCATTTCTCTCGTTGAGGACTGTAATCAGAAAGTTTTCCTCTTTCTTTCTGTTTATATTTCAGCATTACTTCTCTTACAGATTTTACCCAGTAGCTCTACAATAGATTAAGGGTGACGTATCTTCCATATGTCAGATCTTCACACACTTGAAGACAACAGTGAGTGATATGCCTTCTCTTTTCCAGGGTCAGTAGTTCTTGATGTGGACTCTTTCCTAACCCTTGTCCTACCCAGGCTCCACTTCCCTGGGACACAGAGAACAATATTCTAGATTGTTCTTGATGAAATCAGATTGGGATGAAACACAGTGGGTCCTTGCTGTTTTTGGTTTTGAATTGTATGCTCCTATTCATATGGTCTTATAATCCATTCATATGGTTTTATAATCCATTAAAGTCTAGAAAGCCCCGTTATATCTTTAATTCATCTATGGCCAGAGTCAACTAAGTAAGATTTTTCTACGCTACCTCTTCAGGTGACTTTTTAAAAATTTTGCAATATGGTACTTTCTCATGTGCCTTGTTAAATTAATGAAAATTAATATGGGTTGCATGTGGGAAAATGCACGTTATACATGGTATTTGGATTTTAAGGGGGAATGTAGTTAAATTGGAAGAGTTTCAAACGTTCCTATTCATACATTAACTCAATTCATAGCTCCTCAAATCCCAAGCCTTCAGAGCCTCACCTGAGGAGCTATTGTGAAGCTCAGGTAAGTTTTATCATGAAAGAATGCCAGGGGAAAGAATCGGTGGTCCTTGGCCCTCCCATTGAGTAAGCAACCGAGTGAGCTCACAATCCGTGTAGGACATCTTTTAATTTGCCAAGTGACTAAATGTGCCGTCACTGAAGCGGGCGTCCACCAGCTGTGCCCACATGGCCCACTCAGCTGGACTGCTATTCAAAGAGCAGACAGGGCTTATCTTGGTACCAAAACCCCATGCCAAAAAGATCATCAGTGGGTTTGAAAGCTTGCGTGCAGCCCCAGCAGCCAAGCGTAGACAGCTTTGCTAGACAAAGGCAGCGCTCCTTCTCCAGGCCCATGGGCAACTTTGCCCACTGCTATACTGTGTGTAAAAGTGCCTGGGCCCAGGGTGAGTGCCAGTGCTTCTGAGAATTCCAGCCATCTGTGCCCTTACCTTCTACCTGCACCTCATCTCTGTGTTTCCATGGGCTCTGAAGCCCTCTAAGCGTCAGTGACCTATTCTGCTTGTGAGCTGGGCGGTCTCTGCGGGTTCTTAACCTGAGAGCTTTTCAAATGCATCTCCATGGAAATTTCTTCTCTTGCTAACAGTCGTTAGTTTGGATTTTAATCTTACAAAACTGTGACATGTAATTGTTTCATATAATGTTTTTCTGAGAGTGCATGGGGATTTAAGTGTTGGGGAGCCTGTGGCAAGTGGGAATGAAGAGAATCAATTAGACCACAGCACCTGCATGCTGGATCAATTAGATTACAGCCTTGTGCTGGATCTAAGAAAAGTATGAAACTTTAGGGTAAGGTCTGCTGTCTTTACCCAATTCTGGGGACTATTTAACATGCTTGAGTCTGGTGCCTTAGACCGCTTGGCCATCCTGACACACATATTTAATGTGTTCAAAGAGACTAGAGTCACAGAAAAGAAGTTATGTAAGTGCTTAAAAGAATGTGCAAGCAAATTTGATATGTTCAAGAATTTGATATGGCTGTAAATGTTGTGGTCACTCAAGTGAGGAAGTACTCCAGGTCAGCCAGGATATTCCAGAAGACAAGATCTGGGCATTTCAGTTGAAACGTTGGTGTAGAAAATGATGAGACTGGAAATCAGAATGGGTCATCGCGAAGCTGCCTTGTGTGCAGAAACCACTTATTTGCACACTCTCGCACTGCTTAATGACAGGTCCATGAGTTATAGGCTGTACATACAATGGCAGTTCTGTGAGTTTATGTTACCTAATGACATCCTAGCCATCTTAGTTTATGTTAGCACACTCTATGATGTTTGCACAGCAACAAAAAAAATCACCTTCCATCACACTTCTCCAAAGTAGCATGTGACTGTCTGTGTGCACACCCTGGAAATGAAAAGCCAACCACATTCTGTTCTTTCATTTTGTGATCACTAAAATGCATGACTGCTGTTTCTTATAGTGCTGGTCATTGGCATCTTTCTAGTGAGGCCTTTCCCGTACCCAAAAGGATGGATGCTACCCTCTTGGAAAGCCAGGACAGCTCTTTAAATCTAACCCTTGGGCTGAAGTAGCCTTCTTTTATTTATATATTTGACAGATAGAGTTAGACAGTGAGAGAGAGAGAGAGGCAGAGAGAAAGGTCTTCCTTCCGTTGGTTCCCCCCCAAATGGCCGCTAAGGCTAGAGCTACACCAATCTGAAGCCAGGAGTCAGGTGCTTCTTCCTGGTCTCCCATGTGGGTGCAGGCGCCCAAGCACTTGGGCCATCCTCCACTGCCCTCCCAGGCCACAGCAGAGAGCTGGACTGGAAGAGGAGCAACTGGGACTCGAACCTGGCACCAATATGGGATGGGGGTGCCGCAGGTGGAAGATTAACCAAGTGAGCCACGTGCCGGTCCCTGAAGCAGCCTGCAAAACAGTGTGTGAACTATCCCAGGCATTGGCACACAACACATGAAAAGCACCTGAATCACTTAGATTTTATAGAGCCCTGATTGTGTGCTAAGCTCTCTTCCAGGTGCTTTATAAATAATTTTGACACCACTGTCACAACACCTTCAGAGGGTAGCTATTATCCCCACTTGCAGGCAAGGAAAGTCAGATCCAGCAAGACTGAATACGTTGTCTAAGGAAACATATTCAGTAGTTAAAAAGCGATAGTGAAGAAGTGACGGGGTCAGGCCGGCGCTGTGGCATAGCAGGAAAAGATGCCGCCTGAAACACTGGCGTGCCATATGGGTGCTAGTTTGAGTCCTGGTTGCTCCTCTTCTGATCCAGCTCTCTGCTATGGCCTGGGAAAGCAGTGGAAGATGGCCCAAGACCTTGGGCTCCTGCACCTGCATAGGAGACCTGGAAGAAGCTCCTGGCTCCTGGCTTCAGATTGGCGCAGTTCTGGCTGTTGCAGCCAATTGGGAGTGAACCAGCAGATGAAAGACTCTCTCTCTCTCTCTCTCTCTCTCTCTCTCTGCCTCTACTTTCTCTGTGTAACTCTGATTTTCAAATAAATAAATAAATCTTACAAAAAAAGAAGTGTTGGAGTGAGGCTAGAACCAGGTATTCTGACTCCAGAAGAAGGCAAGCCTTTCACCAATGTGCTGTAATCATAAAATAATCTAAGTCTGTGTGGCGATTAACCATATACCATATACCAAATACCATATTGCCTTCTCCATTACCCTCCGTAACTTCCTTGTGGCAGAGAATGCTATGCGCACAGGAAGCTGAGGGGCAGAGTGAGCCTCTCCTCTGCATTGGGTGTTGCAGACCTGACTCGCTCACCTCTGGATGATGACATCAAGAACCCTCACTCTCCGGGTGCTACCTGCCCCAGTCCGTGAACTTCACTTCCCTCCATCATCATGCCTGGGTCTCCTGCTCTCAGCCACTGCCTCTCATGCCCTCCTCGTGTTCCAGAGCCTCCCGTCCCTCCCAGCTTGCTCACGCTTGACCCCCGCTGGAAGCTAAGGCTGCTTAGCACTGCATGGTCCCTTGGGTCCTTCACTCCTTCCCCATCCAGCCTGGATTTACTACTCAGTACATGCCTCTGCCATCATTGCCAATGTCCTCAACTTCCTTATCCAGCTGCTGCGACATCACACTTCCTGGCAAAACTCAGCTCTGGGAAAGCTTGTGTCCTAAGAGCTCACGTTCAGTGCTGCTAGAGAAAGTGACACAGTTCTCTGGTGGTGCTGCCATCGTTCCCTGATCTCTCACCTCACCTGGAGCCACACAAACACCTGGCAGTTCCGTATCCCTGTTCCTCTTCCTTTCCCCACAAGCGCTGCCTTCAGTCTTCTCTATTCTACTTGACCCTTTTCTCCTTACTTGTCTCCCTTACTCTGGAGGATTAATCTGTCTCTAAACTGGCCTTCCTCCCTTTGCCAAACTCCCTTTGGGTTCCAGCTTATTTAAAATATATATATGTATATATATATATAATTTATTTATCTTAGATTTAAGGATTTTTGACATTTCGCCATGTTCATTTCAAATGTAAATATTATATGCATATTCATACGTACTATTTTTCTTGAAAGTGGGGATATTAATATTACATGATGTGGCGTTCATAAAAGAATCGTAAAGTGAGGAAAGAAGGGTGTATTATTATGCAGAGAGTATAATTCAGTGAAGACAATATTGATAATGATATGCCAGTGTGCCAGTGGCTTCCACACATTTTTTTGTGCTATGTAGGCTTTTTTTTCCCTCTATTTATTTGAAAGTCAGAGTTACACAGGGAGAAGGAGAGGCAGAGAGAGAGAGAGAGAGAGGTCTTCCATCCGCTGGTTCACTCTCCAATTGGCCGCAACAGGCTGGAGCTGTGCCAATCCGATGCCAGGAGCCAGGAGCTTCTTCCAGTTCTCCCACGTAGCTGCAGGGGCCCAAGGGCCATCTTCTACTGCTTTCTCAGGCCATAGCAGATAGCTGGATCAGAAGAGGAGCAGCCAGGACTAGAACCAGTGCCCATATGGGATGCCAGAGCTTCAGACCCAGGCTTTAATTTACTGTATCATAGTGCTGGCCCCATGCTATATAGGCTTTCCCAGGTGCTGAACTCTTCCCATGGTTTCCTGTGCTTCCCTGTTCTAACACACCCACGTGACTTGCTCCACTCGATGGTTATCTGTCAATTTCACGAGACCAGACACCATATCTTTCATCTCCAGAAGTACTCCTTATGTTCGTTGCCCAGTAAGTTTTTTTGGGCAGAAAGAAAAAAAAAAGGATCAATGAATAAATCATTGAATGAAGGAAAAGTATACATATGGCATCACACAAGAGTTCCCGTACCCTCCTGCCACCAAAGCTGGGAGCCCCACTCCATTCTACCTCCCAGCATCTTACCAAGGACAAGCTGTCACTTAGTGCCAGAGCACACCTCCCAGAGAGGCTGTGGACCTTGTTCACTCTCAGCTGTTCCTAAGCCTTTAATCTACCTTCTACTATTTCTCTTGAGCAATTCCACACGGTCAAATCTGTCTCACATGTAGGATCCTTCCTGGCTTCTGTCTGCTCTGCGTCACAGGCATGGTTTTTGCATCTCACGGCGTGCCCCTCCTCACGGAGCCGGGCCTCTGCCTCACCGCTCCCCTGACACCACTCCCACCAAGATGATGTCCTGCTGTTGTTTCTCCAAACTGGGCTTTGTCCTCAGCTCTGCTGACCTCAGGTCACCCAGTGTACTTGGCTCCCTTTGCTGATTAGAAACCTGTTCTCTGGGTCTTGGGGCCAATCCTGCAGCTAATTTTCTTAGTGTTCTTTGGGGCTGGATTCCTGTGACAGTCACACGTTTTGAAGTCACCCTGGGGTTCCATATTGAGCCCTAGCTCTTCCATGGCACACATATGCAGATGACTGCCTACTGGACAGCTCCAACCTGGTTTTTCCCCTGAGCCCCAGCCACTGTCATCTGGGTGTCTCCATGTAGCACTCCATAGACTCATCAAGTGCAGTCGGGCCAAGTGGAATGCATCACCATGGACCTTGGCCCTCCAGGGGTGGGACAAGGCCAGGAACCTTGGTATCACCCTTACTCCTCCATTTCTACTTTCCCCATCTTCTCCAGAATCAGGCATTTCTCCCCCTCACCACCACTCCTTGGATAATTCAGCCTGCTCTGGGCTCTCCCTGGGGTTGCTGGAATGGCCAGCTTGTCTGGCCTTCTCACCCCAAGCTGGCCCTGTTCCAATTAATTGTCCATGCTGCAGCCAAAGAGAGGCTTTAACGTGGAAATATGATTCTGTCACTTTTGGATCTTTTCTTGGTACCCTCATTATGTTTGACAGAAAGTTCTACCTCATTAACTTAGGGGCTCTAAGACGTCTATCGTGTGACATCTTTGTCCCTTTCAGTCCTGCCTTCCAGTCTTTCACTACCTGGTCCCTTCCCACATGCTCCTGTTAGCCCACATTGCACTCTGGCAGTACTAACCCGAATCCCATTTCCATCTGTGTCCCCTCCTGCTTCTAGACCATGGCACCTGCTGGTCCCTCTGCCTGTCACTCTTAGCAGAAGTCCTATCTTAGTAACACCATTTTTCAGAAACCCTAAGAGCAGGTTACCCTAGAAAGAGAACAGGATGCTGAACAAGATTCCACCTGCCAACTTATTCTCCATCCACCCACCCATCCATCCATCCAACAGACATTGGATAGAGCACTCTTCTCCTTCCTCTGAAGCACACTCCACTAGTCTCTCTCCCACCAGTCTCCCTGCTGATCATAGGTATCACCTACTCTGGGATCCTTTTGCTGAACACACACAGAGGGATATTCCCATGAAAAATCTGTTTAGAAGTTGAACTGCACCCTGAAATGCCTCCATCATAGCAGTGGATGCCTGTTTATGGGCATTGTTCTGGGCACTGACCCCACTGCATACTGCTCATTTACTTGTCTGTGTCACCAGTAGGCTGGCCTGCCCTAGGAGGACTGTGACAGTGGCCATTGCATGATTGTATGTTGCCAGTAACTACCGCTGCTTCTGGCTTCTGGTAGATTCTCAAAGCTGTCAGGGAGTCTTCCAAACGATCTGTTGGCTGCATGCTTGGCAGGATACAAAGATGGAAGAATGAGTTGGCGAGGCGGGCATTTGATTCCACATCGTGTGCTCTTCGTGTTGCACATTCACCGTGCAGGTGCAGAAAGCCTGTGTTAATGGGAGACACCTGACAGCCTGCGGGGAGCTCTTGCCGTTCCTCATCCACAGGGCTTCCTAACCCTGGCCACTCGGATCTTTCTCATTTCATGCTGTCGGAGTCCTAGCCCTTACTGACCTCAGTGCCTCGCTTGCAGAAGGCCCCCAAAATGACTCAGAGTGGCATCTAGCAGAGGGATGAGGCCAGGTTAGCAAGAGCTGCATTATTTAGCTGGAATTCAGCAGTCCATGGAGGACACTGGACTCCAGGTGTGGGTAAATAGAAGCCCTTTTCAGCAGAAGAGCAACAAGCTTCTCCTCCTCTTTTATTATCACGATTATTATTATTTTTGTGGTTCCCATGGAAACAACCAGAGCGAGAGAACAAAAAAGTCAGGGAGGTGAGAGGGATGAGACAGCCCCCATATGCTTAAGAAGACTGTGCGTGTCGGTGTGTGTGGTGTGTGCACTGCTGGGTCAGGGGAAGCTGTGCTGTTTATGCACTGCATTCGTTACAATCGGGCTCAACAAGGAGACAACTCTCAGCTTTTAGCAATTAGGGAGTCTTTGTAATGACAGTTCCATCAGATTAATAGCAGGGGGAGGGAAGGCGGAGACGGAGACGCTCAGCGAGTGAGCCAGAGGGGCAACAGAGAAGGACAGATAACTCAAAAATGGAGACCTCTCATCCCTCAGCCCTTGTTATGGGGGGGACACCTCCCATGTGTTTTTTTTTTAAAGATTTATTTCTTTATTTGAAAGGCAGAGTTACAGGGAGAGGGAGAGAGAGAGAGAGGTCTTCCGTCTGCTGGTTCACTCCCCAGATGGCCACAATAGCTGGAGCTGGGCTGATCTGAAGCCAGGAGCTTCTTCCGGGTCTCCCGTGCAGATGCAGGGGCCAAGGACTTGGGCCATCTTCCACTCTTTCCCAGGCCACAGCAGAGAACTGGATCGGAAGAGGAGCAGCTGGGACTTGAATCAGTGCGCATATGGGATGCTGGCACTGTAAGTGGCAGCTTTACCCACTATGCCACAGTGCCGCCCACCCTGCCATGTGGTTTTATTGCACATGCTCAAGGCAGCTTCCTGGCAGGGCTGAGGGTCCCAGAGCTCTTCATGGGCCCTTCTCACTTGTGCTTCTCCCCACCTCTTTTCTGATTCTTTACCTCATTGTAATTTGGAAGAAGAGGCAGTCTAGAGCTCCATCTCAGTAGGACAAGCAGGGCTGTTAATGCCTGGAGCCACCAAGAGAGGGTCCCAAGAAGCTTTCCAGAGGAATTCTTCCATCCTCCATGTGCACCGTGTCCCTGTAGGCTTATTCCTGGGACTGGTGGGTGGCCACAGTGTTCCAAGAGCACTGGCCTCCCCATGATGTCTCACCAGGCATGGACAAACCTCACATGACACTCCTGAACTAAGAAGGAACCCGTTGTGGTTGGCATTTTGGTAGAGAACACAAAAGACAAGAGCCAAGGAAGGCATCTGTGAGAGAGACAGCATCCTGCCCATGTGAGCCCCGGGCACCTCCTCAGTAGAATGTGTGGGTTTGTTTCCCAGCCATTCTGAGTCAGGGTGTGGCTGAGCTGTGTCCTCACCTGTGTAGGTACATGCTCCCCTTATGGACTTCCCACCTGCTGAATATCAACACTCAAAGAGGACTTGTGTTCCAAAGGGAAGAAACGCCATCAGCCTGGGCTTCTAAAAGATTACCAAGGATGGAGCCCACCTTGGCCACAGACCTGGGTCAGGACCAGGAGCACCCACATGAGACTCTACCTGAGCCAGAAAGAATATTCTTTTGTGTTACCCACTGGAATTCTTGAGTGTACTAGATATGGTAACTTTTACTACCGTAATGAATACAGCTTCCTACTGTACAGTTGCAAGAAGTGAGAAATCACTTCCAGTCTCACTCCCATTGTGTGTTGTGCCCCGCTATGCACTACAGCTTCTCTGGCATGGTGCAGCCGAGCCCGTGGGACAGAGACTCCTGCAGAGTACACTTCCGCTCCCTCGGTGTCCCTACCAGCAACTTGCTCCCCACACTTTCCAAGATCCCCCCCTCCTCCACTGATTTTTCCCCCTATCTCTCTGACCAGCAGCCTTTGGTTGCAAGAAGCAACTCGGTAACACATTACCAGAGTAACAGAGAATGTTGTAATTGGCCAGGAATCGGTCTTGAAATGTCAAGGAAAGATTTATTTCCTCGCACAACCTCTCTAGGTGCTAATTTTGCTATAGGCTGCTGGATAATGGTTCCTGCTCACAATGGGCGAGAGTTCCTAATCAGAATCCGGGGCTGTAATTGGGTTGAAGGGATTTTAAATCATTAAAGTTGCATTTAGAAAGGGGAATAGAAATAGAACCCCAAGATTGAATGACTCACTTAGTCTTTAATGAGAGAGTCATGGAGTATTACTTATAATATTCTCTTAATGACCGTACAAGCACTGTGACTCCCCCCGCCCTCCAGGGCCTATTCACAAGGCACAGTTCTGCAGCCTGAGGCCCACTGGTCTGGAGCAATTAATTACTGACCCATCAAGGAGCAATCAGGCTCTGCCTGGCCAGCAGAAGCACTGATTTCTCTCCCCACTGTCTCCTCGGTCTTCATCTTCTGCCTGCCTTGTTCCAGGGCCTGCAGGAGGGGAGTTGACATTTACCAAGCCATAAATCATCATGCAGTTTTTGGAAAGCTCAGCTTACCCAGAGAGCACCAGAGCAACAGCAAGACCCCTTTGGAGGGTCTGAGAGAGGAGGGGGCCTCAGAGGGGGAATTGCTCCCGTGTACAGGAGAGTCTCATGGCTTGAATGTACCATGCAATCCCATCTCAGTGGCTAGTTTGGTTTTCTTTAAGGCCTGGGTCTCTGTATTATCAGATGAACACCTGCTAACCCTTGGCATTAGAGAGCGCTCAGTGTAACAGTGAGAGCAGACATGGGAGTCCCTGAGATCAGACCTGCCTCTTAGGAGTCCTGAGTCCACCTGGCACGTAGTAGGCACTCAGAAAACGGCAGCTTCACTTAGCATCATTGCAACCAAGGGCCAGCAGTCCCAGCTTAGGACACAGGTTTCAGGATTCAGGAGTTGCGAGACTCCACACTTACAGCCTCATCTCCAGGAATAACCGTAGGGTCAGTGCTCCCATCAATGGAGTGCTGTAGAATTGGGGTTGCAGAGCGGCTGCTGAGGGCATGCCTGCCTGTTCCTTCTGCAGGTTTAGATATACCCTAGCGCTGTGCAAAGAGCACCTGAATGCTGTGAGTTGGTTGCAGCTGGCATAAGGCCCCTCCTACTGAGAACAGCCCTTTGGAAACCTGATCTCTTGTAGACACTAGACCCAAGTTGATTTCCCTTTGCCATCAGCTCCACGGCAGCCAGGTTGCTGGGATCACTTGTGCTGTGTCACACTGGTGATCAAGATGATCCTAGACCACAGTGACTCTTGGTTCCAGTCATCAGGAAATGCTACCACTCTATCCTGAAACAAGTCCTTGGAGAAACAGTTTCTGTCTCTTGTAGTACTTAAAAAACAGTCTATGGTTTTCTTCTAGGAGTCTGTGGTTGGAATTGGTGTTTCTTGGCATAATGTGTGAGCCATCAGAATGAGTTAAAAACACAGATGTGGTCTCCCTTCCTCCCTCGTCGGTGTCAGGCTGATCTAGAGTGGTTTTCTGTTTGAGACTGTCTGTGACCCAACCGTTGGAAGTCAGCAGAAACTGTAAGCTCCCATGGGAAGGATGAGTGCATGCAAAAGATGGGGTTTCCTCTTTAAAACTTCCTTCATACGGAGTTCACTTGGGTAACTGTGAGCAGGACCATCCAGACATTTGTCGCATTTCTCTAGAGGCCAGAGAATACAATGATCACTGTTTGAAAATGGACTTGTTGGCTACGTCCTCCTTGCAATTGAGTCAGACCTTTCACAGCTGCACCAACGGGATGATGAACTACAATCTCCCTTCGACCAGTTCTGCCTTTGTCTAATGAATGCAAATAAGGCTGGGTGGCAAGTGTTTTATTACAATATTTGTTATTATTAATATCTATTGACCCTGCTGGAAACAAATGTGTCATGATTGGGAAAGTTAAAGCAACCAGGATGTGCTTTAATTAGGAGCTGTTCACTGAATTAAATGTAGTAACTGAAAACATCAGCAGTTATATGTGTATTAGTACTTCACCAAAAATTAAACACAATAATGCCCACTTCACACAAATCAAAGCCAAAAGTGTTAACACCATGCATGAAAGGATATGCTCTACTTTAAGAAAGTAGTCTTCTCCCAAAGTAATGATTAGTTTATGATACTTCAGATAATGTACAAAAAGGTAGTCTGTTATTTTAAATAATCCTATAGAAAGTGCTCTGTGCCATTAATCTTTGGCAGTGCAGCCATCTTTGTTAATTCCTCCATTATGAGACTTCTGGTTCTGTGTTTTTCCTGTCAAGGGCACATCTCTGTCCATTGTGAGTGAGACTATTAGAAAATGCCTTCTGGGCTGCACTTGTTACTAACCCAGATGCAAGAATTGCTGAGACCACACACACCTCAGTTGCTCCTGAATCTAATGCTGTTGCTTTGACTTTGTCTATTGGATTTTTAGTTTCAATTGTAGGCAGATCTGGGTGGTAACCCATGGGGCACCTTTTAAGAAGAAGAAAACTTGCCCAATTTTGGGCAAGTATCGTTCCTCAGGTGAAAGGCTTGGTGAATTGAGAGCATCTTTGTGCAGAGTTTATCCAGGGGCAACCCAGAGCTCATAGCTTAGCAAGCAAACAGTCCCTGGATTTCAGTGCCCCCATGTCCCCTTGGCAATGCACCTGTGTGCACTGAACAAGCCATACAACCCATGTACTGCAACCCTGCTCTCCTGCAACCTGCACTGTTTTATTACAGCCAGAGCAATGTCCAAAGAAGCTGCTAAATAGTCACATGAACATCCTGCCCATATTTAATCAGAGGCGATAATTTTGTCTTCTTTGTAAAAACAGCAAGTCCCCAGAAGCTGGTCAGGAGCACCAGCTGTTTACTGCCTGCAGAAGCAGTGGCTTATCTCCCTGTAAGCACCTGCCTCTTAGAGATCATGTCTTAATTAACTCAGTGTTATCGAAACTGAAATTGTAGCAACATTGTAACATCAAATTGTAAATGAAAGATAAAGGGGAAAGAACTCTGCTGACCAGGGAACCAAGCATGGGAATTCTCTCCAAAGCTGCTGGTGGTTGGCCCCAGGCTGCTTGGTGGAGCATGCTGAGATTTAGAATAATAAAATCGTACATTGTTGCATTTGGAAGAGATCCTTTTCTTTTAAAAGACCTTTTATGCATGTTCATTTTATTTGGATGGCAGAAGCACAGAGAGACAGGAAGATTATCTATCCACTAGTTCATTCCCTACCGGAACTGGGGCTGGGTCAGACTGAAGTCAAAAGCACGCAACTCCATCTGGGTCTCCCACTTGGGTTGCAGGGACCCAAGTACTCAAACCATCATCTGCTGTCTCGCAGGCTGTGCATTAGCAGGAAACTGGTATTGCAAACAGAGCCAGGTCTCAAACCAGGAGCTCTGATAAGGGATGCCAGTGTCCCACTTGGCGAGTCGACTGCTGTGCTACAACGCACACTCCAAGGTATAGAGATCTTCTGATCCAGGCGTGTTCAAAGAGTTTCAACTCACGACACACAACTTATCTTGCCAGTGTTCAACACACTGTTATTTCATGTTCTATCTTATTTCATTTAAAATATCGGTGGCGGCCAGCGCTGTGGCTCACTAGGCTAATCCTCCACCTGTGGCGCCGGCACCCCGGGTTCTAGTCCCGGTCGGGGTGCCGGATTCTGTCCCAGTTGCCCCTCTTCCAGTCCAGCTCTCTGCTGTGGCCCGGGAAGGCAGTGGAGGATGGCCCAAGTGCTTGGGCCCTGCACCCGCATGGGAGACCAGGAAGAAGCACCTGACTCCTGGCTTTGGATCGGCACAGTGCACTGGCCATAGCCATTTGGGGAGTAAACCAACAGAAGGAAGACCTTTCTCTCTGTCTCTCTCTCTCTTACTGTCTAACTCTGCCCGTCAAAAAAATAATAAAAAAATAAAATATCGGTGGTTAAAATCATTCCACTGACTTCATGGCCCGCATGGTGTCATAGTTTTGGACATCAACAGTTGCTCCTAAATTTTAAAGGTTAGGACTGAGGAACAAAGCGGTGATAATCAGCAAGTCTTGCTCGTCCAGCCACATCTACTGACCCCCTCCCAGGAGTCACATGCCTTGCCCTCTAGGAAACCTGCCCCAGTGGGCAACTCCAAAGACAAAAATGAGTCTGGACCTCAGAAATGGGACTTCTGGGACCTTGCTGCTTTCAGGGCGGGGCTCCTGTGGAATTCATGAGAATGCGTGGAATACCACCGAACACACGTAAAACACAGGAAGCACCCACAGAGAGATTGTCAGGCAGCTGATTCCTCCAGTCCACACAGTTAGTAGCCACTGGCTCTCTCTTGGCCACACTGAAACTGCAGAGGGTACTGTGCCCCTGGCTCCCACGGTGCCTCCATAATGCCTTAGTGTGCTATGCTCAGCCCCATCCCTTACCCTCCTTTATCACCACCACCTGATGGCACCCAGTAATTCTGTATCCACTCAACTCTGCTCAGCCACTGACTAGCAAGGTCAACAACATGGGAAGTCTTCTGGAGACAAAAATTCCTTTAAAAAAATCCTGGGACTGGCACTGTAGTGTAGTGGGTAAAGCTGCTACCTGCAGCGCCAGGATCCCATATGGGTACACGTTAGAGTCCGGCTGCTTCTCTTCCCATCCAGCTCTCTGCTATGGCCTGGGAAAGCAGTGGAAGATGGCCCAAGTGCTTGGGCTCCTGCACCTGCATAGGAGACCTGGAAGAAGCTCCAGGCTCCTGGCTTCAGATTGGCACAGCTCTGGCCATTGTGGCCAACCGAGAGAGTGAACCAGCAGATGAAAGGCCTCTCTCTGCTTCTCCTTCTCTCTCTGTGTAACTCTGACTTTCAAATAAATAAATCTTGAAACAAAATCCTAAGATACCCTAACAGCCATGTTTGTGGATTTTTGAGCGTTGCAAGAAGTTTTCCAGATGAAGCCTGCATCAACACACCCATCGGCTTTATCTCTGCCACCCTTCCAAGCAATCCACGAGCCAAAGTGGAGTTTGTTTAGTACCTTGGTTTGATATTGACCGGAATCGTTGATAAAATATGCATTTGCTCTTGTTTTCTCATACCGGGGGTTGGCGAGGGAGATGGTTAGCCAGCATCTGCAGTGGTCTGGCCAAGGACAGATGAGTAATCAAATTGAGGGATTTGTAGGCCCCAAGAGTATAGCAGACTTAGCTTGTATTATGCAGCCCCTGTGAGTTTTGCCCACCAAGCACATGCTTCTGTGACACATGAACTGGAAGATACAGAATTTGGAGGGGCGGGGCAGTGGGGGAGGGGTGGGGAAGGGTGATCGCTATTCATGTCTGAGGAATCCATTGCCTCATTTCCCTTTGCCCTGGGCATGTGGGCTCCAACTCACTTGAATGGCTGCATTCACGGAGGCCGGACTTTCTCCAGTGAAGTCCAGCTGTGACCAGCTGCGGCTGCCTTGCAGGAGCTTTTATTCTCTTCTTGCTGAGGAATCTCCTTTCTTTTCTCTGAATGTTCACCCCCAGCCCCCACCACCTAACATGCACTCACACACACACACGCACCCCGAGCTGTGCGTGGATCCGTGCAGTGGCCTATCAGCCGTGATTTAATGACGAGCATTGCTGTCAGATTTCACAAAATGGAATTTCATCAGTAGGAGAAGGAAGACTTTTGCACGGAAACTCTGGAGAGGAATTTGACAGCTTTCTCAATCCAGTTATCAAAGCATTTACAGTTCAAAGCAGGTGAAACAATAATGTAATCTTAACACTGAACACTCATTTGTATCTGAGTGTTTCAATAAATAAAATGGTGGGGGAAATAAAAGCAGACCTGTTGTCTCCAATCCACTAAATTTAATATCCAGGGTATTGACTGACAGCTTTTTATCACCATAATTAGTATGGATTGTTCCTGAGGCTATTGATCAATCTTCCCTCCCTCTGTGGACTTGAGTTGCTGTTTTCTGCTTCTCTTGCTTTCCCCACCCTTTGTTTCAATATTGATCTCGGCAGTGGTATTCCACCACCGAGAGCTGCTCACTTGGACAAAAGAAAACTCAGCGTGACACACGATGGCTGAGCAGTAGCCATCCCCATGTGGTGTCTGCCTGCAACACTGCTCCTTCTCTTCTGAGTTGACCTCGTGACTTGAACCCTTCTGCTCCTCCATGCTGTGTCTGTGTGCATTGTCTCTTCCATGTGTGGGAACTTCACAGAGTCCCAGTGCTAGTGGTCAGCATCCCAGCCCTAACGTCACCAAGCTCAATAAAGTAGTTTGGGTAGACCGATGTGGGTGCGTGTGTCTGTGTTTGAATGTGTATCTCTGTGTTGTAATCTGTTCCATACACCACAGGCCGAGACCGAAGACCTTCGTATTTCTCATCGAGTCCTCCCAGTTTGATGTTGTCCCCTTCCCCATCACCCCTGTCTCCTATCCTGCCTTACTAATTCCAACCTTCCCTCCCCAGTCCTCCACACAGATGATAGGCAGGTGTATGCAACAAATAAACTCTGAACAAACCCCTTGAGCATGACATCCAGGATTCTGGCCACAGCACTGGAAGCTTTGTTGAACCTGGGCCCTCCCCCACCAGCTCTGGGCTTTAATTCCCATCACTCCCTTCTGACAACTCACACACTCTGGGAAGACAGAATTAGCGATGCCTCCCCCTACTCATCACCTGTCTCGCACCTCCAAGTCTTCATTCATGTTGTCAGTCCCCCCTCCCCTGCTACGTAGCCATCCCTTCCTCTTTCTCAGGGACTGCACCTTCTTATGCCCCAGGAAGTCACTCACATGGCCTCTCTTTCAGCAAGTATTCATTAACCACCCAGAGGACTCAGACTGTACCACCTTTCTCCCCTCAGATTTTAGTGCAATACGTGCACTTTCTATTTCTCTATCTCACACTACAGTATAAAGCCACTGGAGGCATGGGCTGTGTCTTTTTCTTCATTGCATTCCAAGTATGAGGCACAATGCCCAGCACATAACATGTATTTGTCGTACAGGGAAGAGATATCCTTAAGAAGGGACCTGGTGGTCCAGGAGACTTGGGCCATTGTTTATGTCCCACTGGCTATGTTCATGGTGCCAGCAACACGGTCAAAAGCAATGGGGAGGTAAAGTCTTGCTTGTTCTGAGTAGGGAGAAGAGATGGGAAAAGGAAGTAGTCAGGGATCTTTCCCTGACCTTGAAGAATCCAGATCTTGGAGACTGCTTGTTTTCCACAGTGTGGAAGAATTTTGTAACCTGCTCTCTTCCTGCTTCTCCTAATGGCGTTTCTGCCTGCTCCACTCTGGAGTAAAGCTCACACCATCAGTGCCACTTTTTTGAAGGACTTTTCCTTTGCAGAGCAAATCTTAAGCGTTTCCAGCAGTGCCCCAGGAGCCTGCACTGACTGGCAGGGCTGCCATGCTGCGTGGGAGACAGATTGGCTCCCAAGTCTACAGGCTGCGGTTGTGCAGAGCCAGTCCCCCCCCCCCCATCCCTGGCACTGTGACTGCCCCCATAGTCACAGGTGCCTGCACACATCACGTGCCTCCCGACGAGGCATTAAACCAAGTGCGACTCTCCTTGCGAGCTGAGCACGACAGAGCCAAATTAGACTGTACAGGCCACGTGTTTCAGGGCCTCAGGGAGCCTGTGGCATCTACAATGCAAATTGGCCCCATAGAAAAGCAATGCGGTGCCAGGGCTGGCCTCCGTTCCATCCCCATCATGTCTATTGTGGAACATCAGCACAGATGTTACTGGAGGTGACCCTCAGATGCACAAGGCACAGGCAGCACCTCCTTCTTGCCCGGCCTCTCTCCAGGCTTAGAGAAGACAGATCTGACAGGCTGATACCAATTGGCTCATCTTCCCTGCCAGGTTGGAATCAGGCCCTTCCGTCGTCTTTGGGGTCTGTTGCAGCTTCGAGGGGAACATAGGGAAGGAATGTGATTCTTAGCTACATAGTCAGTTTTTCCTTTGCTACTTTTTGCTGGCATCTCCATGCTCGGGCATTTCATTGCTGCAGAGAGCATCACTACAAATACATCTTGAGCTTAGGCACTTTGGTATTTGCTGGCATGTGAAAATGCATTTCCACGTCTGTGCGGTTGGTCCAGTTAATTTATTTTAAAGCAAAACTATGAAATGAGCTTTGTATTATGTTGTTTTGTTCCTCCTAATTCAGTTATGTATGGCTGGGGGAGATAGCGGTATTGGAGGGAGGCACCTATTGTACCTGCTGTCTTTGGCTACTTGTGATTTCTGCCTCTTCAGTGTGCACACACTCAGCCAAAAGGGTATGCCAGCACTGGTAGTTTGCCTCCTGGGTCCGTGTCTTTGCTGCACCACTGACTGGTTGGGAAGCTCCACAAGATAGTCCCTTTGTCTGCGGTCGTGAGGTCTGAATGAGGTGGCGTGGAGGCCTCAGCTTGGCCAGGGGCCTGACTCATGGCAGAAGTGCAAATGCTGTTACCTTCCCTTGCTGTCCCCTCAAATGCCCAGGTACATCACACCCTTACTCCGCAGAACTTTAGAACTCCAAGTAGCCTATTAGCAGTGAAACACCATTTAATGTTATGCGTGCACTTCATGATACCTGTGTGCATTGTTTAAGATTGTGTCAGCGTAGCTACAAAATACATACTGTAAAGCATTTCACTTATTTATTTTACTTACTTGGAGAGAGAGAGAGAGAGAGAGAGAGAGACAGAGAATCTTCCATCTGTTGCTTCTCAAGATGCATGCAACAGCCAGGCTGGTTCAGGGCAAAGCCAGGAGCACAGAACTAATCCAGGTCTCCCACGTGGGCGCCAGGGACCCAACACCGTGAACCAGCACTGCCGCCTCCTAGGGTGTGGGTGAGCAGGAAGCTGGAACTGAGAGAAGAACTGGGACTATATATATATATATATATGTATATATATGTATATGTATATACACACATATATATGTATACACACACACACATATATATATATATATATTTGAAAGTCAGAGTGACAGAGAAATGGAGAAAGAGAGAGAGAGAGAGAGAGAGAAGAAGGAAGATATCTTGCACCAAAGCCAGGAGCCAGGAACTCCATTCTGTCTCCCAAATGGGTGGCAGGCCTACTTTTCCAGGTGGATTACGCAAAGATGGATCTGAAGTGGAACTGTCTGGACTCCAGCTGGCATTCCAAAAAGGGCTGCAGGCACGCCAGTGGGTGACTTAGCCTCTAGGCCAAATGTTGCCCTCCCAGAAGCTTCCAGTAGGCATTTGTGAGAAGATCGTGGGGCAATCAACTCCCTTCCCTCCCTTGCCTTCCCACCCCCTTCCTTCCTTCCTTCCTTGCATCCTCCCTGCTTGTTTCTGTGCCTATAATGGACACTTTGTGAAGACACACGCATCCCGAGGCTCCCTGAAGACTGATTTCATGGGAAGCCAAAAGAGGAGGGCGGTGAGGAAGCCGGGTGCTTTCACTGCGAGGCAGCCTCAAGCTGCTGTGTTTATCCAACCTCTGTCTGACCCAGATTCCCATCCCCTTCCTCCTGCACGGGGAAGGATCCACCCAAGGACTGAACAAAGCACCACTGAAGGGGTGTGCCTGGGGACCCAACATCTGAGCACAGCCTAGGATGTGATGCTGCTTCTTGAAGCTGTGCCCCATTTCGTGAGGATGCATAGAGACTTGGAGCACAGCAAACTCCCAAGGGATCGGAGTGCTGGTGAGTTCAGAATAAATAAAAGCGCCTGCTGATTAATTTAGTGCATGCTGTTAGACCAGGAACCATTTGGTTCTGTGCAGAAAACAGCACTATCAAAATCCCTCTAGTAAGGGATACAAGGGAAGAGCAAGCAAAAGGAAAGCCATGAGGAAGGTAGTGATACGAGGGACGTTAGGGAATGGGGAAGGGGAAAGGGAGCAGGAGAAAAGAGTAGAACATTAGAGATAGAACCCAAGGACTCAGCAGAGAAGCCCTGGGCTGTGAGCTCGCAGGGCCAGTGTAAGACTTGGAAGTCCTAAAGTACCAGGGTGCAAGGCTAACTGCATTCCATTGCCGTGAACTGACTCTCCCAGGTCAGGGTGTCCGGCAGTCACCTGGCTGGCTGGCAAGCTGACCTGGCAAGGTTTTGTCATGGCATAGCCATGATAGGCTGGCTGGCTGGACACGGATGTGCTTAGCCCATCGCATCCTTCCAGGGACACTGGCTGGGAGCCCACCTGCGCTCTGTTGGGGGAATTTTGTCTGGGTTGGTGGCCTGCTGTTGATGACAGTTTACAAGACCAGAAAGAAAGAGAAGCTCCCAGTCGTGGGAGGACAGCCCATTGAAACTCACAGTCTAGAGGTGTTTATACAGCTCAAGGGAGGCGATCTTCAGTGGCCTATGGGGTGGTTGCTGTGTGTCTGACAAGGGAGTTTCTTTTTCTTATATTACTGAAGCAGGATGACCCTCCATGGTCTGTTGCAGCCAGACCTCAACATCCTATTTTGCCCAACTAGTGCCTGCAGGCAGAGATGGTGGGGTTCTGATCTGGAGTCAAGTATGGTGTTTTGTTCCCTGGGGAATGACACAGGGGAGGTGTGGACCTTCTCAGGGAAGACACCCCGTTGACTCCCACTACCTGGGAAGAGGGCTTGTCTGAGAAGGAAGTTAGTGTAGAACAGGCAACATCTCTAAAGGGCAATTTCCAGTCCTGCCTGCAACGTTACTGACCCTAGGCCGTCCCCTCAATGGTGATGGTTACTATGGGAGCTGGGTGGAGTCAAGGGCTTTTTCAGCTTGGGGAGGGCCAGCTGGATCTGCAGCTCTGACTTGGGAGTCCTTTGACCCCAGGGCATTTCCATTTCCAGTCACCCAGCTCTTGGCAGAGCTGACAGGGCCCTTTGGGAGCCAGCTTCTATCAGGACAGCCATTTGCACAATTTCCTGGCTTCCCTCACTGACAACAGGTGCTACTTGGGGTGGACTGGCCTTGTTGAGTCTCTTTGAGGGCAGATCACCATGTAAAGCTGTTATTAATTGGCTTGCCATCTATTCTTTGCATTGCTCCTGCTGCCTAGCCATCTCTTTTATCTCTTGGTCTCTATTAAAACAGACCATGAATGCACCTTTAGAATGTTAGCTAAGAGGGTCCTCAATCCCATCCCTCCTACTTAACCTAAAGATTTCTGCTAGACCTAAGAGGAGGGGGTCTTTGAGGTGGTGCCAGCACATGCCCTGAAGGGAGCCAGGGATCCGCTAACTTGGAACTCCCTGCACCATCTTGCCAAGTCCCTGCTGTATGCCCAACCCCTGCTTGGCAAAAGAATCACAACATGGAGTCAGTCAGGGATGATGTGGGGTCCTGTGCGCCGTGGTTAACAGGGTAGATGTTGGTCTATAATGAGTCAGTGAAATAGTGAGGTTCAATTACTTACATGTTCCCTGAAGCTGAAACAATCGCCATTATCCCACATAATATTGCTTGACCTACATTTTTACTTGAAAGCCTTCAGCTAACAATTAGTTTGAATGTTGAGTTATAAATAAACACATTCCTATTCCAGGACTGAAACGGGAGGGGAGAGACTGGTGCTGACTGACTGTGCGCCCCCTCTTCTCGACCTCTTTTCCCTTTGCCTCTGGTGTGATATTTCCAAGTAGCTCTCCAAGGTGCTGCTGAACGGGCAATTCGTTCCGCAGTTAGAGGCAACTGGGCTTTATCTGGAAAAGGGGCAGCTATTCTGTGCCCGGGAGGTAGGAGCCATCTGGAGTGGAAGGGTCAAAGTATCCGCTCCATGTGGGGAAGCCATGTGACCATGCCAAGGGAGCTGCCAAGAACAAGAGGATTAGTAAACAAAAAGTCCTCCCCAGAAGGTTCCAGGTTGGCCACTGCTCTGGCCACTTGGCATTTGCACAGCTTCCTCTCTCTCTGGCGTCCCATCTGTCTATGCCCGCAGCCCACCTAGAGGCTGTGTGCAGAGAGTTTAAACAAGCTCAGGCAGAGCTGCAGAGCTGGGTTTGTTTAACGTGTGAGAAGTCCAGAGCGGAATGTGTCGCGATGATAAATCTCACACGTCCACGGCATCCCTTCTTGAATGTGTTGCCAGTGCCTCTGATGGTTTTGATTACTCTTCGCTGCTTTGCTGCGATAAGCCGGAAGGTCTGCTGTGGTTGAGTGATGACGCTTAATTCCTTGATGGTGGTCATGATAGTTTATCCATGGATATTTACAAGTTGGTCAGGAAACATAAGACTCGATTAGTTTAGTTCAGGTCTTTGTGAAGTCTTAAGAATCAGCTGAGTGACTTTCTGAGCTCTCCTTTCAACCAGAGAATCTTTTATGTAAAGTCCATAAAAGGCATGAGAAATCCCCACATGTATGCATTTATTCATTTAATAAAGGTGGAGTTTATAGGCACTCCGTGAGCTCTTGCGGGTGGCACAGAGATCCATTCCCACACATGGAACCTCTTGGCAGACAGACAGACATGCGTGACTGCAGACTGGCCCCTGCCGGAGTCCTTTTCTGACTTCCCAATGGAGTCGATCTTATGTAATGCAAAAGTTCATTTTCTCAAGAACTTTTAGCACCTGTGAGGCTTTCCTCTCCTCTGCAATATACCAGCGTGGAATGGTAGTTGAAGTAAAAGATCTGTACTTTCTCCACCTGGGTTAAAGACAACACACTGTGCAGCAGTCTCTGTTTGGAGCAATCTAGGATACGGTCTCATTCCTAGTTTCCTTAGTCTGTGGGACACATCACTCCTCTAGTTTTCTTTGTACTACCTCCTGGGCGCTGCTTGGTTCATTCCACTGTCTTGAATAATGGCATGCTAAGGCGCTACCCCACGTCATCTCTGCACTGTCTGTACATGCTCACTCAGGGTCTCTTTCGTAAGTTCACATCTGTATCTCAACCTCTACAACTCACTTGAGACTTAGAAGCCTCACACAAACACTTGTCATGGGCATGCTTGCTGTGAATTCACGGGTTGATTCCAACAGGCTATCATATGCACATGTCTAAAACAGAAGTATGGGGGTGGGCATTTGGCCTGGGAGTTAATGTACCACTTAAGACCCCTGCATCCCATGTTGCAGTGCCTGAGTTCAAGTCCTGGCTCCACTCTCAGTTCTAGCTTCCTGCTAAGGCAACACTTTGGAAGGCAGCAGGTTATGATGTATGACTTGTGTAGTTGAATCCCTACGACACATGTGGAAGACCTGAACTGAATTCAGACTCCTGGCCTCAGCCAGGTCCAGCCCAGATTGTTGTGGGTATTTGGGGGAGTTAACCAGTTCATGTGCAATCTCTCGGTCAGTATCTCTATATGCCTCTGCCTTGCAGGCAAATAAAATCAATATGCAAAAAATAAGACACAGGCTGGTGCTGTGGTGCATTGGGTTAAAGCCCCAGCCTGCAGGGCCGGCATCCTGTATGGACACCTGTTCGAGTCCTGGCTGCTCCTCTTCCAATCCAGCTCTCTGCTGTGGCCTGGGAAAGCAGTAGAGGATGGCTCAAGTCCTTGGGCCCCTGCACCCGCGTGGGAGACCAGGAAGAAGCTTCTGGCTCCTGGCTTCAGATTGGTCCATCTCTTGCCATGGCAGTCATTTGGGGAGTGAGCCAGTGGGATGGAAGACCTCTCTCTCTTTCTGGCTCTACCTCTTTCTGTAACTCTGCCTTTCAAATAAATAAAATAAGTCCTTAAAAACAAAGATGGCATTTTTTGATTTCCTTTCATGTCCTTTTATTATGTCTACTGTGTCTCAATGAAGGACATTACCTTCACAGTGTTGCTCAGATAAAAAAATGCAGAGTTCTCAGTGTTTCCTCTTCTTCTTCTTTTTAAAGATTTATTTATTTATTTGAAAGTCAAAGTTACACAGAGAAAGGAGAGTCAGAGAGAGAATCTTCCATCCGCTGGTTCACTTCCCAATTGGCCACAGCAGCCGGAGCTGCGCCAATCCAAAGCCAGGAGCCAGGAGCTTCCTCCAGGTCTCCCACACGGGTGCAGGGGCCCATGGGCTTGGGCCATCTTCCACTGCTTTCCCAGGCCACAGCAGAGAGCTGGACAGGAAGTGGAGCAGTCGGGCACTTCAGGCCAGGGCATTAACCTGCTGCGCCACAGCACTGGCCCCAACAGTATTTCTTCGTGTGCTCTTCTTCCCCTCGTGCCATCTTCTTTGTGTCTAATCCCCCTACAATTGTGTAGAGTATACTTGCAAAATATATTCCCAACCTGTACTGGTCTCTTTCTTTCTTCAGCCTTTAGATTAATCCACTGTTAGCAAGAAACAACAGGCTACAAGGCTTCCCTGCTACCTTACTTGTCGATTTACACTGTTTTCCAGAAAGAAGTTAAAGGTATCTTTTTAAAGCATGAACCATAAACCATATGTCATATTGATCCCCGTTTAAGACTTTTCAGCCGAAACCGCATTTTCCTACTGAAGTGTCAAGACCTGCAAATCCTGGCCCCTTTCTCCTGTCCAGCCTCAACTTGCCATGTCCTTTTGGGCCACTTTGCCCAGCCACACCAGTCTCCTCTCGGCTCCTGGTCAACAGCTACCCCCAGTTCTCTCTTTGCTCAGCACTCTCGTGACATTCGCCAGATCTTCACTGGGCTGGTTGCTTCCTGCTTTCTCAGTTAACATTTCAGCACAAAGGCTAGGTCCTCCAAACGTACCACCTCCTGGAAGGCTTCACACCCCCTCTGCTCTCTGGCCATTGCTCTGTTGTTGCCTTCACAGTGCCTACTGCTTGCTCCTTGTATTCAGTGTCTCTCATGCCTCTAGCATGGAGGTACCAGGGAAGGAGAGCCTTGACTTGCGTAGGCTACACCCAGGGCTTAGAACCATGCCTCGGGCAGACAGACTTGGCTCTCAAGGAGTGTAAGTGAGTGAATGATATCACAAATGAGAAACACACTCTTCTCCTAATTTAGGTTTTCCCAGCTCCAACAAACCTAGATCATAATTTCCTCTTCAAATTTCTGTATGTCTTACCTCTCCCAAGGACAGCTGCCTCTCTGGAGAGCCAAATTGTCAGCACATGTCTGAAGAGTGATCGAGTGGACTTTATGTTTGCATTAAGTGTACTCCTTTTATCACTTATGCCCTGTGGCACAGGGTTTGGTGCCTTTCTATTTTTGGCTAAATGACTTCACTGCAAATGTTTTTAGTCATATTCACATTTGCTTGAAATTCTATGGCAAGAAATAATTTAAAGACGTGAAGTTTTACATTTTTATTTGAAAGTTGCATTAAAATCTCCTGTTATTTCTAGATATATTTTCAAGATTAAGATGAATAAACATCAAGTTTTTCTTGAAATTCTCCTCTCTCACACAACATGAGGTTACTTCAAAAAAATTTGTGGAAAAGCAGAATTATATGCTAGTTTTATCGCCAGCAATTTTGAAATCCACGCATATGTTTTTCATAATGTTCTTTGTTTTCCACAAACTTTTTGAAGAACTCTGATATTTCCTTATCGTCTTCCAAAAGAGGGAATTTAGAATGTTGAATTCTCACTTTCTATTACAAGGGAAATAAACTTGTGCTCCGAAGTCGAATCCCTGTTTGAAACAGCGTAAACTGGTCTGCCTGGTAGCGATGTGAATGGCAGGAACCTCCCAGTGATCCATGTGGTCTGCCTGTACACCCGCTCAAATCCCGATTTTTAATGCTGCAGTCTTCTGCAATCCTAAGCTAGCCAGTAGCCACTCGGTGTCACCGTCTCCCACCTGTAAAATGTGGATTGCTTTGGAAAAAGCAGTGAGGGCTTAATGAACTCCTTGCAAAGATTTGTAGATGCGTCAGACATCAAAGGCGACTAAAGAAACATAAGCACTTGGTTTCAGATTAATTCTGCCAGGTGACTTCCTATGTAAATCCTTCGATAGGCGCACATTTTATCCAACTGGTCCACACCATCTGGGCTGGAGTCTCTCTCCATAATCATGATTAGTAATAAAGAAGCTTTACCATAAGTTTGCATTTTCTGGCAAGGTTGTCCGTGATTTGTGCTTGAGGCAGAAGGAAAACAGCTTGATTCTAACATAAGCATTTTGGCAAAGCAAGAGGGAAACTTGTCTTTTCTCAACAGAGGGTAGAAATGACTCAGATCACAAACAGCTACTTTAGTACACAACAAAAGGTCACTCATTGCCTCTCATTTTTCCTTCCTCATTGTCCTAAACGTGAGCTAAGCTACTGCCCACTTCCCTTCTCTCTCATCTTGCAATGCAGAGACTTCTTTATGTGTTCTTGTCTGTGCTGAGCACTGTCATGCAGATCACCACAAATTAAGCAGACCACACAGAAGCAGTCTTGCATCACTGGTCCTAACCACTGCAAGGCATTGAATAATAATTGCAGGGAGCAGTGTCCCCTAACATTTAGCCTAGTTTCACATCTTGACGACAAGTTCCGCAGATGTAGGCGGTTGCAGTACACTCTTAGGGGAAAAAGAAAAATTACCAAAGAAGAAAGGAAACCCAAATGAAGAAGGACACGTTCAGAAGCCATTCACTTAGTAAATAATGGGACTTCTTAGAAACTGCCTTGCGTTTCTCTGAATTGATAGGAAATGATGTTTCATGCTTGGTGTGGGGCAGGGCTATTGGAGTCAATTGCAAAGAAACCAGGCTCCCTTTGGGGGAGCTATGTGGCAGTATTACATGTAGCCTAGGATAACACCTTGTTACAGACAGCACCTTGCTGTCTGGTCATAACCTCCCTAAGCTCTTGGAGGGCTTGGTGTGCACCTGCGGGCCTCACTTGGCCCAGGAACATTTATGGAGGGCTGTTTCTTTCCACACAGCACTCATGTTCCAAAACAGCTGTCTCTTGGTTTGTCTCTTGCTTATCAAACCCATCCCTGCGCTTCCAATCAGGCTTTGGAGAAAAACAACAGCAACTCTGTTTTCTTGTTTCAAAGACGACAGAAACAATCTTCCATAGTTGTAGTTGGGGAAACAGCAAAGTGGGGTTCCTTTTACCTCCAGAAAAGCCTTGGAAGTTACACGGCTTCCTGCTGGGCGTAGCAGACAGTCTTCAACATTTTTAGACAAGGAAAATTACCCCAGTGAGAAGCTGAAAATGACTCCTCCAAGCCAACCCTTCCTAGTTATTGCTGAGCGCTGGGCACCACCCTCAACCTGTGTCCTTGCCTGTTAGGCAAACTGCTTGGGGTCCGTGATGGAGTTAACGGTCAGAACCAGCTCCCTTCTTCCCTGTGTCCCCACGTCTGGCCTCCGTGAGGCACTCACTCTACCTGTGCGGCTGGTAAGATATTCAACCAGCGACGTTGCTTTTTAAATAACTTTGGAATCATAACCACGGTTGTCATAAATGCCTCTGTGATTTGCATTTAAATAGTATTTTCATCCACAGATCACAAAGAAGAAAGCTATCTTAACTCCACATCATGACCTGAATTCCCTTCATCGGAAGCAGCCCTGGTGCACCAAAGCACACATTCCCCACTGTATCTCATACAGCTCTGTGCACCCTACTCATCGAAACAAGGGCTTGCTAGCCTAAGCATGGAGACTCCCCATAGTCCCTGGGGGTTACCAGGACCTCTGCCTGCATCCTTAGGCCAGATCCACTGAACCCTGACTTCAGGTCCCTTGCCACCGGCGAGGAAGTAAGAGCTGGGAGACTCACTGTGGCTTCCCCACACCCGGACAGTGTGCTGAGTACCAGTTTGCAAAATCATATCTTCGGTTGTTGCTGAAGCCACTTGGATCAGGAAGTGATTGACAGGCAGTAAACACAGACTCCCCAAATCACGTTGGCAGTGACTTCCCAGGGTGCAGCTGTATTTTGTCGGATGCCATGCAAACTTTCGCATTCTTCGTCTTGTCCAGCAAGGACTGTGGAGAAAGGGGTGGCAGAACTCAGTGGCAGGACAGAGAGCTGAAGTAAACGTGAGGCTCACGACTTTGACAGCTGCATCCCTATCATTCAATTTATCCATTGCTGTGGCCTTACCAGCCGGTCTCTGGTCTTTTGGTCCCTTTTCATGTCATTCTTCTGAATCTTGTGGATGTGGAAAGATTTTTTTTTTCGTACTGTGCAGTTGAACTCATTTCATCATCAACACATTTTTCTCTATCCCGTGGACTCTTTAAAAGGCATCCTTTGAAGATGTGTTTCTGTTCAGACACAAGCTTTTGTTTAAAAAAAAAATAAAAGAGGTGTAAATATGGAATGTTATTGAAAAGATCTTATCTTGCTTTCGACGTGACATCTAAAAAGGTGTTTAAAATAAAGAGCAAGTGTTGTACACGGCATGTGTCAAGGCAGTTGGCTTCCTGTCGCGAGAGCTGGGTAGTGCTTTGAACACTTTTCTGGCCCTACAAAAGCCTTTCATGTGTTAGGAGTGGTAACCCCATTTCGTCTCTGACTGTCCCTTCCTGATCCGCCACCAGAGGGCAGTGCAAGGCATTTGGTTAAACCATTTCCTGGGAGGGTTGCCATTCAAAGGATTTCTCCAGAATGAATGGTGCCACTCTTCTGATGGCATGCCATCCCCCAGCTGACTGCTGCTCTCCTTCCTCCCTTCACTACCCACCCCCCTGCCCTAGATCCTGGGCCATTTGCTCTGCATTTGTGCGTAACCCATTTACAGCTCTGTAGGGCAGATAGTATAGCAAGGCAGTGTTCACTGGTTAAATCCTGAACTGGAACAATAGAGCGTTTCCCTGGGTGGTGGAGACCTAAGTCCAGAAAGGTGGCTTGACTTCTCAGTGTCACGTGCCCATTAGTCCTGCGTTGAAAACCCATCCGTGGGATGTTCTGAATGTCTTTTGGCCCAGGTACATGATGGTCTTCTTACCTGATTGGCTGTCAGCTTGAACCCTGAGTGCACTGCCACCTAGTTAAGAGTGGGATTTCCTTATTTCTGAAGGCCAATATGCCCAGTTGCATAAACATACCCACACAGATACTCCCTCCCAACACACACACACACACACACACATTTTTTAATCCAGTCATCAAATAACAGACAAACATTTAAGGTGTATCCATATCTTGGCTATGGAGAATACCACTAGAGCAAACATGAGGGTTTGGATAGCTGAGACAGTGATTGAACTTATATATATATATATACACACACACACACACACACATACATACACACACACATACATACACACACACACACACCCAGACGTGAGATTGCTGATCGTATGGCAGCCATTCTCAGCAACATGGAAGGACCTGGAGAATATCTGGCTCAGTGATATAAACCAGACACAGGAAGACAAACTGTGTATGATCTCACTGATGTCACAAGGTGTCACACCCCCAGAATCAAAGAGTACAAGGCTGGTTTCCAGCGTCGTGGGGGTAGGAAAACAGGGAGACATTGGTCAAAGGTCAGAAAGTTCCAGGGACGATCTGGTGTCCAGCATGGTGACAGGAGTTAGCAATTCTGTGTTGAATAGTGGAAATTCGCTAAGAATAGAACTTGTGTTCTTACCCTAAAGGAAAAAGAAAATGATAAGTTGGTAAGGTGATGGACATGCTAATTAGCTTGATTGTAGTGCTTATTTCACAATGTGTATGTATATCAAACATCAAGTTAAATATATACAATTTTTATTTGCTGATTGTAACTCAATACAACTGAAAAAAAAAAACATGACGGGGGAAATAAAGAAAAAAGACAGGCAAGGAGAAGCTAGAACACACCAGCTTCCTTCCAGAAGGCTTTTCTGAAAAGGAAGCGCAGCCATTTGTCTGGGCTCAGTGACATTGCTACCACATTGCTACTGTGTCGCTGGGAGCAGCCTTGGACACCAGCAAGGACCCCGGGTCTGAGGGAGAAGGCATGAGTTAGTGTTTTTGTGACCACTTGCCCTTGTTGTTCTAATGTTTACTTAATTTACAAAACGATGATGTTGCATTCCTCTCCCTTCATTGATTAGTGCTCAAGCCTTGTAGGAGCCTTGAAATATAGATCAGTCCAAAGGCTGCACCACAAAGGCTACTGGCCTCAGCTCCTTCACCCTCCCTGGTCTGTGATGATCTTTTCCCGATGGAGCAGACACTGTGCACATCAGCCACACACCTGACATAACCGCACACCTGCTGACTCCCACAATGCTCTTCCCCCACTCATCCTTTAGCTGCTGCAGCTGCTTCTAAAGTCAGCTCAGGTGTGGTCTCCCCTGCACCTCTCTGAACACTTCGCCTTTCTCTCTCTCTATCCCTAGATTAGGCTTCTCTGCCAGCCCGAGATGTTCTAGATAGAGTAGAGGACAGACTCAGTGGCACCAGTGATGGACAAGACAGAAGCCAAGTGGGAGATGGTGGAGGCCACCACCAAATTATACTACTGGGTTCTCTCAGTACACACACACACACCTATTGGGCTGAATGGATGCTACAGAGTGAGCCACTGGTTTGATTGCAAAGGTCAGGCAGAGCAAGAACCTGGGACTATGGAGGGAGGTCCAGAGCCTGGAGAAGCCACACTCCCTGTCGTAGATACCACCCAGACAGAAGTAGAGGGTGATCCTTCCTCCTACCTGTCCCCTGACCATGCTGATGGTGAAGCCACAGGGCAAGAAGCCAGGAAATGTGCTTCTCTGGACACAGAAGTGGGCAGAGAAGGTTGAGAAAAGAACAAGAGGACAGATACCTAGAAGCCCCTGGCTGCATCTCTACACTCACAGTACATGCACTTCCTGCCTACCGTAGCCCACTTTCCTTAAGGTTAATGAAAAGGGCTCAAGAGGAGCCTCTTGGGAAAGAAGAGGTTCATTTCTGCTTGCCGTTTGGAGGTCAGGCAGCCCACAGCCCAGCATTCGTGCAGGCAGCTTCAGAGGCGTGATTACATGGCGAGCCAGGAAACAGAGAACCTAGGCTTGAACTTGAACAGGAAATAATCAAACCTGTCACAAGGAGTTCTCCTTGTTGTCCCCAGAAACCTACACACCTCCCACTGGTCCCACCTCCTAGCTGCCAAAGCCAGATGGAGTTTCCACCCTTCTTCCACCAGACATTAGCAACAGGACATCAGAATTCAAGCAGCTACATGAGTTTTGGAGAGACAAGTCCTACTGGACCCATAACACTGCCTTCATAATGCTCACTACACTTCATACTCCGCATGATTGGTGGGTTACTTGAAAGCATGGATTGTTCTGTAGACCCCAGTTCTCTAGCACAGTGTCTGGCCCTGGGAGGTGTTGAAGGAAGGCATGCCTAGATTGGGGAAAATATGATATCCTGCAAAAGTACAAGTCATTATCAATATCAAGCCAAAAGCAAGATCTCTGCTAGGGATGGCTGACTTAAAGACCTGTCTTTGCCACATGTAGAAGATCAATGGCTTGTCCCTAGCACCATCCTTGTTTGTAGAATTCAAAAATAGTAGTGCACTTCATTAAAATCATGTGGCTGAATGAAGTACAGGTTTAGCGAAGAAAGAAAAGCGATGTGAGATGCCCAGGTTACAGGAGAGCGAGGGGAAAATTGTACAGAGAGGACAATACAGCACTTATGCTAATATTTTTCTCTAGAGGTGAGGCTATTTCCTGGCATCCATTGATCAAGGCAAAATCTCGCCAGCTTCCAACAAAGTCGTAGAAGTCCAATGTTCCTGAATGACTAACATTCATTTTTAATTTCGCATTAGAAAATTTCTCTTAGAAACCATGAATGTTCTTTTAAAATGATTGTCTCTTTTTATTGCAACTAAATTCTACCAGTCTAGTTAACCCTCTAGCAATGCAAATGGTATTCAGTCTTGCTATAGGAAGACAAAGAACATATTTGCCAAGCTCTCCAGAGGGAGTGGGGAATGCATTTATTTTTTTTCTTTCTATTGTTGATTAACCGCAGAAGGGTTACAAAAGTGCCTCTGTCTTCAGACTGGGCACTCTGAGAGGGAGGGGACCTGTCTCCTGATCTGTGTGTGCCTCTTTGATGAACTTACTGGCCATATCCTGTACAGTCCTTTGGCTCTTCCAACTTAGTTTCTCTTCGTGGAAAGCGACAAGTCATTACTCTCAAAAGTGGAGGGTTGTGGTCTGGCAAAGGATCTTGGAACATGATGTTGCAGAAAGTATTACCTTCATTAACGTAATTGATGCTCCAGGAACCGATCTACCAAGCCCTTTGATTCATCCCAGGAAGAAAAGGCAAGGGGCTCTAGTTTTCTTAGCCAATGAGATGCAACATAATAAGATTATTATAACAATTTGCACATCCACACTCTATCCTCCTTCCACACTGATTTCTTGTTCTGCGTTACGCATGTCATCTGGTGCATTTCTTTATTTTGTTTGTGTGTGTGTAAGCTCCCTAGAACAGGAGCTTTGTCTTTCTCTCTCTCTCTCTCTCTTTTTTTTTTTTTTTTAGACATTGCTTAATTCCTGGATCTAAGAACAGGCATCCAATTGGGGGCTCAGAAATAAACACTGCACAGAATAATAAGTATTCTAAACACCTGTCATACTTCAAGTGAGATTTAGCCATCACAGGGATCCTGCCCAGTTGCATGCCTGTACCAGCACCCTCACATACCTAATTCAAAACAGCAGAAGAAGTAGTATTGCCTTGGAACCATAACTCTGGACCCACTCAAATCAATTCAATCTTGTCACTCCCATCTGCTTGCCTCCATGTCATCCTAGATTAATTACAACATAATATAAAATGCATTTATATAGCATCTTCACAATCGTTCCAGGGTCCCTTATAGTCTTAAAACCTAATTAAATTGTAGCTTCAAACATGAATTTCTTTAGTTTAAATGCATAAACCTAGCAGACAAGCCTTTTTTTCTGTTGAGCCTCTCTATTCTCAAACTAGAAGAGCAGCTGATTGCAAAGTCCCTGCATATTATTAATTACCAGTGGCCCAGATCAATGCACAGGGCTTGTCTGGAAAGCTATTTCCTCCTTAGGTGAATGGCTGGGAATACAATATAGAGTAATCAACAATTTGAGAGGGTTGAGTGTAGATTGAGTCTGAGAAAAGGCAAAGACATGGCGTTGCATCTCCCCTGTGCAGAGGGGAGAGAGTGATTCTTGACTTTGCCTGGACGACAAAGCAAGTTGGAGGTGTTTGCACCACAGTCACGCACCAGGTGAATGGCAGAGAAAAGAAGATGCCCCCAAACCCAGGCTTCCTCCTCCATGGCTGCTACGTGCAGTTTTGGAGAAAAGCTGAGCTGCAGTCATTGCACCAAGGGAAAACGTCCATCCTGAGGAGCCGAGGGGAGGGGACCATGAATAGATAAGAGCCCACCAAGGGCAAGAATGATGAAGTGGCCCTTTAAATAGAAATCTCTGGAGCCCCAGACCCATGGATGTGGATGTTCCCTTAAGTATTCAAATGAGATTGCAGCATCAGATTGGTATGCATTAGGCTGGTTTCAATGAAAATTAACATGTAATTGCTTCAAATGAAGTAAGTGAGGAGGTAATCTGTTCTTAAATTGGATTCCCAGGATTTTGTGGTACCATAATGCAGCTGTGAAATGAAATATATTTTAAGGATGATGTCCTCAAGGGGGTGCAGGGCTGGGAGGGGGAGAGGAGTAGAGCTGGTATGTAGTAGGGGCTCTCTGTCTCTCCAGCCAGCTCCATTCTTCCTCAGTGTCATTCTGCGACTGCTAATGGATGAAATGGTGTTCTCCCACCCATGGGTGGCTCCCATCCTCTGCTGCCTTCGCAGGCAGTCTCTCTTGTAGGTCTCAGCAGGTCTCAAACCGCTTCCAGAGCCATTTCCCAGGGGCTGTCGCTCATATGAGCTGTAGCTCTCTGTGGTCTTTCCGTCAAAGCTGAATCTGCAGGAAGACTGTTGCTCTTTCTGCATGTGGTGCATACTGAAACCATCGATGCCTGAGAGATGCACCTGCTGTGGTTGGTCAGCTGTCCAAAGCACACTCTGCAGGGGCAGGAATCGTTGCTCCTTGTCCTCCTGGGTTCGGAAAATGGGGCCATGCTTACCCGACCTCATGAATGATGCTTCTGATACCAAAGACCTGGGCCAGAGCTGTCACTACAGCAACAGTGGTCAACTTGATTGCCACCCTGGCCTCCAAAGCCTGGGTTCAGCCAGACCAGTGACCCCCGGCCACAGTGATGATATGGCCACAAAGCCTGAAGATGAGCCTGGGAATAATTAACCTTCTTAGCCTTCAATCGGGATGGGAAGCAGCTGGGTGAGGAGTCAGTGTAGGTTAATGCATCAAATCGTTTGCCTTTGCCATCTGCAGCTGAGGTGGGATCAGCACTCACAGTGGAAAGGAGCTGGCAGTACTGTGGCTCCACTCTGCTCCTCCAAGGACCCGCCCCTGATGGACTCCCCAAGGCCAGAGATGGGCGGAGCTAATGGATGAAGTGGAATCTCCTGGAGGCTCAGAGACGCGGCCAGGTGAAGCTTCAGCCAGCAAAGGGGCCTGGTGATCTAGACCGAGGCCCCACTGAGAGGCAGAGGCAGAATGGCACCGCTGCCTGTGCGTCAACTCAGGAAGAGAGAGGCGTTTATACTATGCGGCACAAAGAATCTGCGTTCAACCAGAGCGCCCCCGTCTGAGCTATCATGTAAGGGAACGCTAAGAATGAGAGCGTGAGTGTTCATGATGGTGCTGCTGTGGCAGCCCAGTCTGAGCCCCACTTGCCTTTGCTCCCAGCCACAGCTTGGTTTTATAGCTTGGCTGATGATTTTCTTTTTTAATTCCTTGTTTTTTATTTTGTTTTCCCCCTCTGTTTATGTTGCTATTTTCTTCCAGCACATGTTGAACAGCTCTGGCTTTCAAACTGATCAGAGCTAATGGCTTCTTCAAATGTAGATGCGGGATTTCAGGAGAGCGCTCCATACAGGGGATGGGGTTGACTTTTAAAGGAATGCTACTGTGTCTGTGCTCTCCCCGGGGACTGTGGACAGCAGAATTAGAAGGAGATGGTAGGGACGAGAAGGAGAGTGAGGGGAGGTGACTAGACTCAGCGTACCTGGTGGAGTTTAGGTCTCCCCAACAACAGTGGACAGAGGTCCCAAAGACCTGGCTGCTGGCTTGTATTCCTACTGCAGGCATAGTCTCAGGGTGGAAGAGGGACTCCTACATGAGGTCTTGGTTCTGAAACACCAGACTGCAAGCAATGATGACACTGTTTATCACTGAATAGGCAATAGGACCTTGGGTACTTTTCAAAGTAGGATTTCTATACCACATTGCATAAATCATCTGTGTTGATTAGCTCCTTTTCTATCTGGCGATAGATGGAGAATAATATTTGCCAACCTGAACAGGCTCTTGCAAGAATTAATAGGCATCTTATCCTTGGGACTCCCCAGACAGAGGCTTGCCAGTAGCAATGAAGGACAGCTTAGCATACTCTGCTCCACTCCACAGATGAGAAATCTACTTGACGGTTGATTTGTAGCTTGAACCCCAAGGCCACCCCTTGGTAGAATCTGAATGAGCTTTGCTGATAGAGCCTGGATGGAAGTGTGTGTGTGTGTGTATGTGTGTGCGTGTATGCATGCTAATTAGTATTTGATGATCTGATACCTTGCCGTAATCATTTTGATGCCCTTCTCTGCTACCAAAATCAGTCAAATGGTCATCTTGGTAGGCTCTTCTGTCTCATTTTCCTTAAAGTTTGCAGTGTTCATGGGAGAAAAGCAGGAAAGACTGGCACCATTATTCCCATTTTAGAGATAGGGAGGGAGGGTCTCCACGCAGCAGAGTTAGGATGTGCAATTCATCTTCATCACCAGGCTTGTCTGCTGCAGTGACCTCTGTAAGCCCTTTTTTTACAGAGCCTCATTTGCTTTGAATATAAAATCAGGGTCATGGTGTTAATTCCCTGCTCTTAAAATGCAAACCAACCTCAAGGTTCAAGAATAAAAAGTAAAAGATAAACCAAAATGCGTAAGGTCATGGTAACAATAGATGCTCCAGTCTAACATGAGATACTCAGAAAAAAAATCATGTGTCATGGACAAGGCCCCTGGGGCCAGTCACCAGAGGGGGGTGAAATGCAGGAGATGCGGAACTCAGTGGAAAATGCTCCAGTGTCTTTTGCTAAAGTAAAGGGACTACGGAGTGCAGAAGATAGCGTTGCAAAGCTGATCCGTCACAGCATCCCGACGCCAGCCCTGTTCTCACCACCTGTCTCTGACCTCTGACCCCAGACATCCCCCTGTTTCTCTCTGAAATTCCACTGCAGAAGCTTTGATCATGCTTTCTTTTTGCCCCGCTGGTTGCCCGTGTCCTTACACGGCTCTGGGTCCCCCAGTTCCAGCCGCCAGAACCACCCCTTCACTTCAGCACCCCCATCGCTAACGAGCCTAGGCTGACAATTTTGCCAATAGTTTTCGTACATAATAACTTAAGTGCATCGCTTTGCTACAAACATGTTATCATTAGAGTTCAATTCTTCTGCTCCTAGTCTTTGTGCCTGGTAAATACATTCCTTTGACGCGTGTTTTGGAAGATGGCTCCGTTTTATACATGTGCCATTAGTGCCAATTGCAAAAAGCAGAAACACAAATTACCTGCATTCTGCAGACACATCTAATAACCTGGACACCACGGGCTGGCATTCAGTGTAGCCTCCTACTCTATACAGGAAGCTGAAAGGGGAAACACCTAAACTGCCTATTAATTTGAAATGTAGGCGAAGTACTGTAGGCGCTGAATAGCGCAGTTGTGAAGCTATGGCGTTGCATCAGGTAGGCAAGGAGCTGGGTGCTTGGTGCGGGCCTTCACCGTAGTCGGTTACTGCCACTGTCTTTGGGTAGTTGGGAGCCGGAGGGCTTCGGACTCCATCAAGACTGCAAAAGAACCTCATCCTGCTCGTATTAAAAGGTGACCCCCCACTGCAGACAGGTGCAGAAATGATACAAAGAGCAAGGACGATCCAAGAGGGAGATGTCCCTGAATAGGAAGATGTGGTTGGGAGATTCTCTCCCAGCTGCCTTCATTGAGACAGCTCAGTAGTCAGCAAATCAGTCTCTGCTGGGGCTGCTCAAGCCAAAGCAACAGGGTTTCCTGGGAACAAATATGTTTGATAAAGAATGGGGCTCCACAGATGCCACCTACTGTAGGCTCTGTGAGTGTGTTAAGGAAGCCTACAGGGGGGTCTTATCTACTGGTGGTGGTGGGGAGCGGCAGGAAGGTAGGAGGGCCCCCCCGCCAATGGGATGCCCGCCCCTGCCTAGTGCAGTGCTGTTGTTTCTCAGGTCTAGCGTCAGCAGTGCAGTCTCAGCAGGAGTGGGCAACTCGGAGCCCCAGATGTCCTCAGGAGACACAGACCTGGGCACACCAGCCTTCCCTGGGATGCAGTGGCCACCATGACACAGCCCTCCTGACTCGAATCATGAGCTCCTAAGTTAGTGTTTCTTTAAAGGTATATCTTCTCCTTCTGCAGAGAATGTCTCCAGGTTTAGAGTTTGTCCTAGGGCTGCATGGAAGTACATTCCTGTTCGCGCATATACATGCACCCATGCACACACACGCAAGCATACATGCATGCACAGGCACAAACGTGTGCAAACACATGCATGCACACACATGTGCAAATTCATTGCATACACGTGCAAACACATGACATACACATATGCACACATGTGCAAACACATGCACACACACATACATACACACACACACATGCTCACACAGTCTTACTCATTCACCTAATAGGAAATGAAGTGAACCAAGGGCATGGAAAGCCATCTCTATTTTTTTACTCCTGTCTCCACTTTAAGCCCACCTGCTCTACACTTCCTGTCTGGCTGCTTCTGTTTTCTCTCCCACGCCCTGTCCGGGGAGCCTCACCCGTCCTCCATCTGACTCCCCCTGTGCCTCTCTGTGTCGTTCTTTTCTCTCGTTTGTAATGAGGCTCCTCATCGGCCGGAGGGTCAGCCCCGTATATCACCAAGGGATCAGCGCGAGGGCCACACTGACAAGGAAAGCTGTCATCAAATTTTACAGCTTCATATGAAATGCACGGTCCGTGGCAAGGACAGATGGAGGACTGGAAGGGCACAGGGGATGGTTTGGGGAGAAGGGGTAGACAGACGAAGGCTACAGAATGGCTGACGGGGGAGGTAAATCCATGCTTGCCATTGAAAGGTGTTCATGGAGACAAATCTGCTCTCCTTCCTCAGCCCAAACATGTCCCCGGAAGCCTCACTAGGAGACTTGACAATTACTAAGTGCTGATGATGGGACGTCTGTGTGGTTGGATGAATAGAGCCTTGGGGAAGGCTGATCAGAGCTGTCCTGTGCAGGGAGTGGCGGGCAGGGAGATGGATGTGACCCACAGCCATTCCTCCTAGGAAGGAGGCAGGTGGCTGTCCTCCTTGGCCCTTCCCCTGAATGCAGAGTGCACGCTTGGTGAGCTGTGAGGCCAGCTGGCCATCACTCCCCGGGGCTATCCTAAAGGAATTCACCATTCTTGTGGGCAAGACCAGCCCCCAGCAACCAACCAGGAGCCCCATGCGCCATCAGTTCCTAGCCGGGAGTCAACTTCCTACATGGACAGATTCTTCCTGCCAGCTCCATCCCCACCTCTGCTCCCTGTGCTTCTCCACGATCCCTAGCCAGTGAGCTGGAGCCAACGAGTACCTTGTTGAAGCGTCCAACCCTGTGATTGGTTAGGCTTGAGTTTCCTTATGCGTGAAGGCAAGATTTCCTTGATAAAACTGCCACTCAGAGTGTCAATGTGCCTCCATTAAGGGAGCTGGTGAAGACTTAGCGTAGTGCCTGGTGCACCAAGTGAGCAGAGAACATTGGTCATTATTGGACTTCACTCTTTTTTTCTCTGGCATCACCCCCTCCCACCCCCAAACTTCCCATCTGGGTCATAGGTTCTACTCCCTCCCAGGTCTGCTCTCTGATTTCTTCCCACACCGAAGCCCCGCCCTGCCTCTGATCTCAGCAGCTCCCGAGTGATCTCAGTAGCTCCCTTGCCGCTTCTCCTCCACCTGCCCGATGTCTCACACTGAGAGGCTCTCTCCAGACCCTGACCTGAGCACAGCGCTGCCCAGTTTGAATCTCTTTTTACCTGCATGTTGTACTCCAGACGCCCTAGGGGTTGCGTAGAAGGCATGAAAGCACCCTTGCTCACCCGTCAAGGTTTCTCGCTTATCTAGTTCCAACTCAGCCACTCACAACAGTGGTTCTCAGGGTTTAAAACATTGATTGATTTGAAATTCAGAGTTAGAGAGAAGGATATATATGTATGCATATGTATATATATATATATATATATATATATATATAAAGAGAGAGAGATTCCATCTGCTGGTTCACTCCCCAGATAGCCACAATGGTCAGGGCTGGGCCAGACCAAAGGCAGGAGCCAGGAGATCCATCTGGGTCTCCCGTGTGAGGGTAGGGGTCCAAGTACTTGAACCATCTTCTGCTGCTTTCCCAGGTGCACCAACCAGGGAGCTGGATCAGAAGTGGAGCAGCAAAACAGACTTGGACCAGAGCCCATATGGGATGCCAACTCTACAGACGGGGGCTTAACCTGAATGCCACAGCGCCAGCCCCTGGTTCTCAGTTTTTATCCATCAGAAAAAGCTATGGAGGGGCCAGCGCTGTGGTGCAGTGGTTAACGCCCTTGCCTGAAGCACCAGCATCCCATATGGGTGCCAGTTTGAGACCCAGCTACTCCACTTCCAGTCCAGCTCTCTGCTATGGCCTGGGAAAGCAGTAGAAGATGGCCCAAGTCCTTGAGCCCCTGCACCCACATGGAAGACCCAGAGGAAGCTCCAGGCTCCTGGCTTCAGATCAGCACAGCTCTGGCTGTTGCGGCCAACTGGGGAGTGAACCAGGGGATGGAAGATTCTCTCTTTCTGCCTCTCCTCTCTGTGTGTAACTCTGACTTTCAAATAAATAAATAAATCTTTTTTTAAAAAAAGGATGGAAGTTGTTTTAACTATGATGTGTATGAGTGTGTGTATGTGTGTGGGGGGGCTATATTCATAAAATAAGGCATTTTTATAGAGCTCCATAAGTATGGCTGATGCTTTCAGGCCAAAAAGCACTAATTTGTCCAAAATATGTCCTACCTGTGGCTGCTCAGGAACAGACACCCTGTCCTGCTCATCTTTCTATCCCCTGTCCCTGGCACACTGGCTGGTGCATGGACAGATGCTACATAATATCTGACTGATCCCATATCTATGCCTTCTTCTAGAACAGGGGTGTGATGGGTGGCCGTTGTGGGTGCAGGCACACTGTGCACAAGAGCAGGGAGAGCTGTCTCCCTCCAGCCCAGCTGTGGCGAGGTGCTCACCCCAGACAGCACGGAGGGCGACACGAGCCACGTGCACCAGGTGTTTGTTCCGGGAGAGGACGGTGCTGCTTCTCTATTTGCTTTCCCATCACCCCTGCTTTTCTGTGATAGGTGGGGGCTGAGCAGCGTGCGGTGTGCAGAGGCTGACAAAATGAGGTGATCAGATTGGAAATCAAAGCTCTCCCCAGTGCTGGCAGTGTGCCGGGCTTTCGCAGCTACCTCCCGTGGCGGGGGCAGGAGGAGGGGGAGGAAGCAGCTGTTGTCATTTTCCCTTAGGAGTTGTTTTGGGTTTTACTTTTATTTCTCCCAAGGCACGAGCCAAGGCAGCCTGAGAAAGAAGTGGAGAAAGAGGGGGCACGGCCAGCAGTGCACAGGGAGGTGGCAGAGGGAGGGAAGCTTCAGAGCTGGCCTGTTTGGGGTTTTTGCTGCCTGCAAACTCACGGTGTCTTTGCCAGCTGCCCCTCCTTTAATGCAAGGGATGCATTCTGTGTACAGGGTACATAGGAAAAGTTTCAAGCACCTGCTTCGGTAGCATGTTGGGAAACTGAGGCACAGCAGTGAGAACATGTTCGCCTGCTCCTTTGGGGCCCTGTTGTCAACCCTTTGCTCTGAGATCTCCCAAAAGCATCTCCCTCTCCAGCTTCCATTCCCTTGGTCCTCTGGTCCCTTTGCTGGGAACACCTCCAATTGCTAACTGCCCCTGCAGGTCCCCCGGAACTGAGTCCTACAGGTTGACTCTGCCCTCTGGTGGAGCCCAAGGTGGTGAACGAGGCAGACAAGGTAACTCGTTCCAGGAAACAGACCCTGGCAGGCTTCCCAGGAAAGTCTTTGGTTAAAGCAACCCGAACCCTAAATGAATACAGCTCAATGTGCCTGTGATGTATTAATACCCTGATAAGCTGGTCAGACAGTGTTTCCTAATAGACCTATTACATACGTGGCGGTGAATACCAAGCCTCTCTTACCTCTCTGTGGTTTGTGCGAGGAGCGAGATCTGCAGCAGGGACCCCAGGCCTGCAGACAATTGCAGGGATGCTGACTTTCAGACTGGAGAGAAGTCCCCCCTGCCAAGCACAGGTCCCCGGCGACATCCACGTCGCCCAGCCGTGCCCTCCGCTTCCCTTCCTAATGACTTTCTATTCTGTTTTACAACCTGCAATCTGCCGCCCGTCCTGGGCAACAGTGTCTGTCTCCTCTGCCGCTGCCTGCTGCCCTGGATGCTTTTATGATCATTGATTCCCATCACTGGTTCCCCAAAGAGGTTCTCTTCCTTGAGCCGGGCCGGCATTCCCGCGGCTTACGCGGTGTCTGCCACTCTGTGCTCCAATTTATGGCCATCGTGGGTTTTCTTCTCCCCTACAACTTCAGCCGGGCCTCATTCATTTCATTTTCTGGGGCGAGCGGAATGGAGCAAGTTGCTATTAATAGGAGGAAGGATGTCATGTGGGCAGGCTTCCTGATGTCTGAGCTTATTGTCTGGAGATGAGGAGCTCAGCTCCGGGCTTAGCGGTCCCTCCTTCACCCAGGGGCTGGAGGGCACAGGATGCTGGCCTGGGCATCGGCCTCAGAAAGCCTCATGTTCCTTTTGTGCTGTTGTGCACGGGGTGTGTTCTTGCCTTTGGACAGAATCACCCATGTGTCCTGCACTTCCCCTTCTCTGAGGCCATCGGATTGCATTTGGCAGAAGACAGATGGGCTGGGGTTGTTTGAAGAAAGGGGGATGGGGAAAGGGGGATGAGGCACCTGGCAGTGATGCATCAAGCCCTTTGAAGATGGTTTGCTTCTCAGGTTGCCGAGACGCCAAAGCATGTGAATCCAATTGAAGTTGTGCTGTGAGTTGGTTTTCTTTATTTTACATTGATAAACATGTTTACTAATCATTTACCACAAATTAAATAGTAAGAACAATTTGTAGGCAACTTCCTACTGATAACAAATGGCTTTTGAATCTGCCTATGGAGTGTTACTAGCTCAATTGTCACTAGTCCTGCTTTACCTGCTCAGCTGTAGAACTGCGAAGCTATCCAGGGACTCCACAGGGCAAAACATTAGCATCCTCTGCAGGGCCCAGTCTCATCTCCTTGTGCCTGGCCCCAGGCGGTGAAGCCTTGTGTCTGCTTCATACAGGAACACATGACACCAAAAATCTTCCAGTGAGTTGGGGGTGGTGGTAGAAATTCACAAAACCGGCCAGCGCCGTGGCTCACTAGGCTAATCCTCTGCCTGCAGCACCGGCACACTGGGTTCTAGTCCCGGTCGGGGCGCTGGATTCTGTCCCGGTTGCCCCTCTTCCAGGCCAGCTCTCTGCTGTGGCCAGGGAGTGCAGTGGAGGATGGCCCAAGTGCTTGGGCCCTGCACCCCATGGGAGATCACAAGCACCTGGCTCCTGCCTTCAGATCAGCACGGTTCGCTGGCCACAGTGCGCTGGCTGCGGCGGCCATTGGAGGGTGAACCAACGGCAAAGGAAGACCTTTCTCTCTGTCTCTCTCTCTCACTCTCCACTCTGCCTGTCTTAAAAAAAGAAATTCACAAAACCAACTTAGCTTCTCCAGACAGCACACATGGTAAGCCCTGGTGAGACTCACTGGGGTTGAGATGGTGGTGAGCCCATCCACCATTGTCTAAAGACTTCTTTTCCCATAATGCTCCTGGGATGAAAGATGTATGTGTGGGAAGGAGGCAGAGTGGAGAGTGGAATCTATATGGTCATATATGAGAAGGTTTCTGACACTGTAAGATAGAAACTTGGTATCAGACTGGTTTGCACTTCTAGGAAGAGCAGTGTTGTATAATGTATATGACTGCATCAATGTTGTTGTTGAATCCTCATGATAGCTGCAGAATCGACATAAGGAATAGTTTTCCTGTGTCTTGCACATGTATTGATCCAAATATACTCTTTATCTCCTTGGGGACACCAAGGAGGTTGCCAGTAGACCCCAGGTGCCCGGGTTGAAGCCCGCCATTTCCCAGTGAGCCTGTACATGAGAACTCTGGAGAACTTGACCCAATTATTTAGACCTCTCGGGGTCGTATTCTCACTGTTAAGGTAGCAGAAATGCATTTAAGGTGGAAGTAGTAAAGACAGACCTTAGGGAATCTTCTTTGTCTGGTTGCAAGTTAAACTTTCAGGCTACTCTCCTTCAAATTTGTGGGAAGACTTGTTAGGAAACTAGCATTGCACTTTTATTGTTATGGCTTTTAATTTTTTTCAGTGCACACATAGAATAGTTTCCTTTCTCACCAGTTACCTTCCCTCATCCTTAACTCACCTGCCGCCCATGTCCTGAACTTGCTGGTGCAATGCGACTTGAGCTTCTCATTAAGAACAATCTCAGCTCCTGCTGCTAACTGTAGGCCACCCTCTTTCTCTGAGAATTCTACTAATCATGGAGCATTTTTAACAGGTTTTGACGAAGCTGAAACCACCACATTGCATCCTGGTCTTAATCAGAGAAGCTCAATTCCTGAGACTATTAGGGCTTTGGGAGCCCAGAGGTGTGTTTTTGTGCTAAACATTCTCAGAAGTAGGAGGGAGCCTTGTCTAATATCCCCAGAGGAGACCAGTACAGAAGTTCCCCTTGATCCAGAGTTTCACTTCCTGTGCTTCCAGAGACCCATGGTCAAATGTGGAATAAGAGTAGTAAATGGAAAACTCCAGAAATAGCCAATGCCTGTGTTTTCAGTTGCATGTGGTTCTGAGTAATGTGATGAATTTTCATGCCTTCTCATTCTCTGCCCCCAGTTTATGCATCAACCTTTTGTCCAGAATAAGCTGTGATAATATTCACATTCACATCACTTTTATTACAGTATATTTCACAACTGCTCTATTATATTATTTGTGAGCATTGTTAATTGCTTACTGTGCATAATTTATAGATCAATCATAGGTCTCTTGCAAAAGAATCACAGCATATACAAGTACAGGATTAGTACCGTCTGTGGTTTCAGGTGTTTCTGGAGGGTCTTGGATAAGAGGGGCACCTGCAATAGGCAATCACTTTGACACACAGAACCACATGCGTTTAGTGTGGTGGGGGCAAAGGAAGCGAAGTCAGCGGAGATGCTAGCAAATACCACGTGCATCCTGTAAAGTCACGGGGCTGAGAAGACAGACCTGTGGCTCCCACGTGGAAGGAAGCAGCTGAGACCACATTTTCATCCCTGTGACTTTTTATGCAATCCCATTGATGACAAAGAAAGGTGCTTCCACATTGCTAATTTTATCCATGCATTGTAATTCTAATTAATATTATTTGGCCATTCTGGGTTCTGTTGAGGTAAAACAAAGCGTGCTCTTTCGCACTTGCACCCTTCTTTCTGCCAAGAATTTGCATACGTAGTAGAGGCACAGGTGCATTTGTTGCACTGGAGTAAGTGGCATCTTTGCCTTTACAACCTGCTCCACTTTCTCTCCTAACCCACCAGACATTGTCTCTCTCTGTGCACCTTGTCAGGGAGTGGGACAGTTAAAAGTTGCAGACAGCTCTGCCCATCAGAGACCAGGAAGTGGTGATGGAGGTGCGGACAGCAGACCCTGGGCAGTCGGCAGGGTCTGCATGGTCGCTGGAGAGTGAGATGGGTGCTTAGTCACTGTAGAAGTGCACAGCTGGGGCTTTGGATGTCCTTGTCTCATCCAGACGAGACACTGAAGCCCAGGGAGACGAAGTGACACACTCAGGATCACATATTTTATAACCTCACATGTGAGACTTGAGATGTAGCTCTGTCTTCAGCTTTGTTCACAAGAGTCCACAAGATATCAATCTGCATGATAGGGTTCAGCATGCTGTCATGCACGAGAACAATTTGAGCTATTATTTTCCTGGTTAATTAACAAAAACACTCTCATCAAACGTGTGCTGTGTTCTCTCTTCTCATTTTTCAAGCTTTTGTGGAGCATAATACATGGCTTTGTGCCTTCTAGTAGTGTGGCTCACGTGTACAACAGAAACAGGTGCGTTTAGTCCCTGAGAGCTGAGCAGGAATCACCGTAGAGAACTGTGATTTGAGTACCTGGGCTGTGAGTAAGGCCAGCGATTCTTTCAGGGATGCTCCTTTAGGACAGATGCCCGCTGCTGTGTGCCTTTGCTTTGAGCAGCTGCTCTTTCCTGTGGAATGTAATGATGCACTAGGTGCCATGCTTATCTAGGAGGGGTTAAACAAGAAAGATGAATACAGAAGTTCTGGCTTACAATTGCCATGCACCTGCTGAGGCGTGTGGGGAGCTGTGGAAGGTGCAGCCATGGCAGGTTAGCAAGCGCCTTGTGATGGAACGTGAATGCTTGGGAAGAAGTGGTGTGGGGCGCCAAGCCAGGGGTGGAGTGTGTGTGTGTAGTGTGTGGAATGGGTTGGGGGCAAGGGAGAGCCCAGTACAGTGGATCTGAAGCTGGAGACATAGTCAGGATCTCAAACCTCAAGATGCTGGAAGGTTCACTACTGGGGCTTCATTCAGAAGAAATTGGGTTCCCCTGAAGGGTGTGGAACAAGTAAGCCTCACACAGCTTTCTAAGAAAGGTCTTTGAGCAAAAAGTGAAGCCTGGGAGGGCAAGAAATCCCTTGGGAGAGCCAGGGCAGCTTCTGTCCACCTGCCAGGTCAGGAGAGAGAGCTCAGCCTTCCCAACTACCGTGGGCCCAGGTTCAGAAGGTGGTCAGTCTGAGTGGTGTTAGTGGGCAGTTGGAGTTCATTGTTGAGGACTCAAGTACAGGCATCATTTATGCAGGGAGAGCACCAGCCCTCCTGTAGCCCGATGAGGATTCCTCACTACGGACTCCCCTGAAACAACCCAAGACATCGGGCATTACCAGGAAGGACTTGCAGAATGATCTGTCCAGTACTGATCTGTGGAAATGACCCAGGATGGAAGAGCAGGTGCAGCTGTGGTGCCCAGAGGTCTGATTGCACTGACTGATGTTTTTTGTACTAGTATGTCTGCACGTGCCCCAACCACACAACCATCCCTGTTTTACTTACCCAAATGGGGACACCAGGCAGACAGCAGAAAAACAACCCTCTCCTATGGGCTCCCTGCTTCTGGCTCAGGGTCAAGCATCATACCGTGGGGATTAAAATTGGGCCAATTTCTTTCTGTTTCTATCCAGTGTTTGTCATTCAATTGCCTGTGCAGATCCTCTGCTTTCTCCCATTTAAATAGCTGCTATCTTCTTTGTATCAGAAGCTCCTAGAATACAGAGAGCGATGCACAGAGCGGAGAAGGTGTTTTGTTCTGCAGAGTGAGTGCTGCAACTCCACAGGCATAGAAGCGCGATAACTAAATGCGTAAAGTTGCGCATGGCGGTGTGGGCTTCTGTTTGGCTACTTGCAAAATAACATCACAAAGAGGAGACAACCGAATTTTCACAGGGAAGACTTGGACACATCAACACCTTCCTGCTCTTGCAGGGTCCTTTAAGCACTCCCTTCGTTACTTACATTGACCTTAATTATGATCATTAGAAGTGGGTGATTCTTTTAAAAAAAAAAAGCGGGGGGGGGGGGGGAATGGGGCGTGGGGATGTTATGGTGCAACTGGTTAAGCCATCGCGTGCAGCGCCAGCATCCCATATCTGAGCACTGGTTTGAGTCCCGGGTGCTCTGCGTCTGATCCAGCTCCCTGCTAAGGCACTTGAGAAGGCAGCAGACGCTGGCCCATGTGCTTGGGGGCCCTGCCACCCATGTGAGATACCCCAAAGGGATCTTTGTCTCCCGTCTCCTGGCTTCAGCCTGGTCCAACCATAGGCAATGTAGCCATTTGGGACAGAAGATCTCTCTATGTGTTTCTCCATCTCTCTCTCTCTCTCTCTCCTCTGCTTCTCAACTAAAATGAAATAAATCCATTAAAAAACCAGGGTGAGTCAGACATTCTCCCCCAGGTTATAAATATGAAAACTCCATCACCAGAAAGCCAGAATTCCAGGCTTGTTTCAGTATAGAGCTCATGAAATCCATTGACTCCAGGGAAGTCAGGCCCAAAGCAAAGGGCCTGGGCGTGGGTGCTGCCCCTCTCAAACACGACCATGCTGGCTGAGGGATCTTGTGAAAAACCTGGGCAACACCCAGTGCAGCGTCAGCCTTTCCCAGTGTTCATATGGAGTCTCTGTTAGAACCCGCTCACCCCAGAACACGCTTTCACTTCTTCTTGGTCAAAGGAATCGGGAGATGCAGAATCTTATCCCGGATCTTTGCAAAAGTACACATCTCAGCAGCCCCAGGCTGGTGAAGGAAGTAGCTGCTGATCCTCTTGAAGGCTCCTTAGTGGTAGGTAGGCTCCTTAGTGGTAGGGCAAGTTCACCATCTCCCTGTATCCTTCCCTCCCCCCACCCAATGTCTTCCTCTCCTGCATGCTGCTGCTTTATCACTTCCAAATAGGATCCTTTTTTTTTCTTTTTTTTTTTTTGACAGGTAGAGTTAGACAGTGAGAGAGATAGACAGAGAGAAAGGTCTTCCTTCCGTTGGTTCACTCCCCGGATGGCCGCTATGGCTGGCGCGCTGCGCCAATCTGAAGCCAGGAGCCAGGTGCTTCCTCCTGGTCTCCCATGCAGGTGCAGGGCCCAAGCACTTGGGTCATCCTCCACTGCCTTCCTGGGCCACAGCAGAGAGCTGGACTGGAAGAGGAGAAACCAGGACAGAATCTGGCACCCCGACCAGGACTAGAACCTGGGGTGCCGGCGCCACAGGTGGAAGATTAGCCAAGTGAGCCACGGCGCTGGCCAATCCTTTTTTTTTTTTAATATTTCATTTATTTATTTGACATGTAGAGTTACAGACAGTGAGAGGGAGAGACAGAAAGGTCTTCCATCCACTGGTTCACTCCCCCAAATGACCACAACAGCTGGAGCTGAGCTGATCTGAAGCCAGGAGCCAGGAGCTTCTTCTGGGTCTCCCACGTGAGTGCAGGGGCCCAAGAACTTAGGCCATTTTCCACTGCTTTTCCCAGGTCACAGCAGAACTGGATCGGAAGTGGAGCAGCCGGGACTCGAACCGGCACCCATATGGTATGCTGGCACGGCAGGTGGACCACAGTGCTGGTTGAATAGGATTCTTACGATGCCACACAGCAACCCCAGTCCCTTTGCTTCCAAGGCCCAGGGAAAACCCTGCAGGGCAGCAGTGCCAGAGCCTGCACCAGCTGACTTGAGACATTCTGCCTGTGCATTTCCATAAAGCCCTGCTCCTGTAAGACCAGACCCCTAGCCGGGGGCCCCAGACCTACACTACAGCTTCAGGCACCATTCTTTCTAGGAAGAACAATCTCTCACATGTTCCCTACTGACCCGAGTATACTTTTCATCCAAGGTGAGCTCAGGGCTGTCCCTCTTCGCAAGATTTCCAGTCTACGTGCCCCCAATTCCCTCCCCACACACTGAACTCTTGAAGTCTCTCTGAGGTGTCCCTGCTTAGCACTGCAGCCTGGTTTGGTTGCATCCCCCTTGGCAACTGTGTTCTCCTCCCCAGAAATGCTCTTGACCTCCAAGACCTGTCCGTCAGCTAGGACAGCCCCTCTGCTCCCTTGGCTTTGGTCTCTTCTTGGACACAGCCCCTCTTCTTGGCTGCCATCTGCTCTCAGTTCTCCAAGCTCAGGGGGGCATCCAGCCCACCCCTGCCCCAGTGCCTGACTGCCTTGTCTTGCCTCTGCCTTTTCTGCAGCCTCCAAGCTACCTCCCACTTCCTCTCCTTAAGGATTTCTCCCTCTAATCACCAAGCATCTATGCGAATTACCAGGAGGATCATGTTCATTGCTGTTCCCCAGAATCAGACCCTGAGATGAGGATTAGCGTGCCGGGGCCTTATTAGGGAAATGCTCCTGGGAAGAGCAGGCAGGGCAAGTGGCCAAGTGCAGGCTCAGTTTCAGGCAGAGTCCCACAAGGGTGATGAGGGCTTTCCTCTTCCCGCACAGGCAGCTCTCTGACGGCTGCCCTGAGACTCGCACGCCAGGCACGGTTGGCTCTCGGTGAGAGGGTGTGAAAGGACCTACGGCTAAAGGCAGGCCTCCAAAGAGAGCAGCAGGCATGGCTGTTAGCAGCAAAGGCACATGGGAACCAGGGGGTGATGCGCAGAGATGACAAGAGGGACCCGGGGGAGCTGGGCAGAGCACAGCTAGGGATAGCTGCGCAGGTAGGGATATGCAGAGGATCATGAGCCTGGGAGCCAGGCTTGGTTTGCAGCAGTCTTCTGGCTGCATGCTGTGATGGCCCTGGGCAGGCCAGCAAACCTTCTCTCTGTAGACCTGGGCTGTCACGGTCGGGAGACCCCCATCTTCTTGGATTCTCCCTTGCAGTCAGCGAGCGAGATGGAACATTGGTATGTGCTTGTCTCAGGAAGTGCACCTGTGAGACTTTTTTCTCAACATTTCCTTGGGGTCTCAGAAGCTTAGTGTTAGGGATTCCCGCAGTCCTCAGGGCCAGAGTCCCTTACCTCCTCCCTGAGGCTCCTCCAGAGAGCTAACCGCCAAGGGAGGCAGTGAGGGAGGCTGAGGGCTCAGGCTGGGCAACCCACCAGTGAATACAAAGCAGCCTAAGAGAGTTGCGGTCCCCCGAGAGAGAGAACTCATCAAGCAGCCAAGTATCCCAGGGGCACAGATGAAGAAAGCCAGCAGAAAATGTGCCCACTGCGAGGTCTCCCGTCCTGGTGTTGAGCAATGTCCGCCCCTTCCCACTGGGACTTGCGGTATTTCTTGGGGACCCACCCTGCCCCCAGGGTTTCCTTTGCTGAGATCCAATAGCTGGAGACACCCAATTACCTCTTTTGTAGCTAATTATCCTAGCACTTCCTTGGATTCCTGAGTGCTGAGTTTCCAGACCCTGGGGACCCCCTCCTCCCTCCCTCCTCACAAGCCACCGCAGCGAGGACTTATAGGACAGGGACAAACAGGGATGAGGGTCCAGCCACTCCGGCGGACATCTGTGTATCAGTTCTGACCCCCTGTTCCAACTTTGTCTCAGCCTTTTCGATGGGAGGGAAGGTGTGTGGTTACTCCAGCCTGCTTAGTAACCACCCTTGGTTTCACCCAAGCCTGGGCAATCACTTGGCCACAGCAGCGCCCCCTAGAGATAAAATGATGTGTGGCCAAGGTCACTCAGAGAATACAGCAGGCTTCCTGGAACCCAGGAGTCCCCGTGTCGTTGAATTCTAGCTTAAATCACTTTCTCTTCTTCCCTGCATGCTGTGGGGGCAGCTGAGGCCGTGTCTTCTTGGGCCATGAGCCACACTGCTTTCTTGCTGTGATCTCGGGGGCTGATTGTGATCTGCTCAGGACCCCCTGGGTGCCGGGCCTCTCCCTTCCTTGGCTTCATTTGATCTGGATTCAGTCTTCGGTCTCCTAGGCCGTGAGTTCTGTCCCCATACAAGTAGTGTTCAAGTCCTGTATAGAGACAGTGCTCCCAGGTGCTAGGAGGGTTCTGAAGGCAAGATATAGGCTGGGGGAGAGGATAGATTGTGTCTCTGCAATAAATTGAAGACGGAGCTAGACTCAGAGATGGGGCCAGGAGTGGCTGATGCCTGTGCCAGGCTGCCAGGCTGGCACATCCTTCTTAGTCAGCCCAGGCCCTGGGTATGGAGGAACAGGCACCTGAAGCCCCTTCTCTGGTCCGCACAATTTACCTGCTAGGTACCAGACAACCCAGTTTGACCAGTGTAATTGGAGATAGTGTCCGGTTTGGATAACAGGTAGCAGTGTTCCGCCTGCAAACTTGAACCTAACTTGCCCAGGCAGCAGGCTTTATGGGGACCTGCTAGTGAGGACAAGAAGCAAGGTAGAGCCAAGATGGAGCAGGGACTGCAGCCTGATTAGTTTCCCTAAATCCTCTTTCTTCTTCCCAGCTCATTCCTCGCCAGGCAGCACTGCACCCCAGAAGAAGGAGGCAATTCAAGCCTGCCACTGTCTATAACTGTCGGTCACTCCTTACTCTTTGTCTTCAGGAGAAGATGAAAATTCTTCCACGAGGCTGATTGCACAGCCCGCCTGCCATAGCCAGGATTCCTGCAGGGAAAAAGTGGCGGGCTCAAATTGGGCAATGTGAAGAAGTTTTAAACAAAGTGCAGAAAATCCACAAGGGACAGGCGAGACCCCAGGGCTAGTCCCCTGAGGGCAGTCACAGCTCCCACCAGGGAGAGAAGGCTCTGGGGAGAGGGCCCCCAGCAGGGACTGCAAGCTTTGGTTGCAGATGTAAACATCTCTGGAACCCCCTCCCTTTCTGTACCTTCCCTGTTTTTTATCACTACTTTTACAGACTGCATCCCAGGAAAACCAGGCAGAAGAACCTGGGCCTGCAACCCGCACAGACCAGTCTGATGTGGACTTGTGGAGCATACTGACTTGCTGGCTTCATCTCTGGTCATGGTGTCTTCTACCAGAACCTTCTGTCCCATACCATCCACATTTCCCCACAAATCCCTCAGGCTCTCCTTCCGGTTCCTTTGTATTCTGCACCTGCTCATTGCTTGGCTGGGGGTGCTGTACCCTCCCCCTTTTCAAGCTCCTTCTAAACTTGACTGCTGCATTATGGCTCACCAGGCCCCAAATTGCCCTTCGATGAGCAGGAATCTTGGGTGGGGTTCCTGAGAATAGAGACAAAAATAGTATTGATGTTCTGTCTTTCCATAGCCTCACAGATCACACAAAGGTGTTGTACAATTGTGCTGCCTTCAACACATCCAAGAGTAGAGTCTCTCTGGAGAACACTCACGGGACGATAACAATTTTTGCACATCATAGCCGGGATTTAAAGTGACAGTGAAGCTTGGTCTTCATAAGAGTACAGCAGTTTGTCTAAAAAAACAATAAGAATATGTATTCCTCCCAAAAAAATCAAGTCATAGAATCTCAAAAGTGAGAAGTGTTGGTGTTTGGGTTTTCACACTGGTACAAATCCGAGTGCTCTGCTGTTGATTTCAGAAAAATCATGGTCCGCCTAACTCAACAGTTAGCTTTGGAACAAGCCTACTGTGTTTGAGTCACACATGAAGGATGTACCAGTAGGTGTATCTTCTGCAGGTTGACAAAGCCAGGCTTTCACAGTTTCCTCCTGAGACTGGAGATTCGAAAGGGAACCACATTCATTACTTTGATTCCCATATAAACAGTTACTGAGCATAGAAGAGGTGTGTGCATTTGTGGTTTTTTTAAAGAATTATTTTATTTATTTGAAAGACAGAATTACAGACAGGTAGAGCCAGAGAGAGAGAGGTCTTCCATTTTGCCAACTCACTCCACAAAAGACCCCAACAGCCAAAGCTAAGCTCATCCAAAGCCAGGAGCCAGGAGCCAGGAGCCAGGGGCCAGGAGCCAGGAGCCAGGAGCTTCTTCCAGGTCTCCCACATGGGCTCAGGGCCCAAGGACTCGGGCTATCTTCTGTGGCTTTCCTGGGCCACAGCAGAGAGCTGGATCAGAAGTAGAGCAGCCGGGACTTGAACCGGCACCCATATGGGATGTGGTGCTGCAGGCTGGGGCTTTAACCCACTGTGCCACAGTGCTGGCCCCATGCATTTGTGTTTGAAATGCTGGTGGTGGGGGCATACAGAATAATAGTCCTCCCAGCCTGGATTTTTATTGGATACAAGTCTCATCCATTGTCTTATCTCTCAGGGGATTGTGAACAATGGGAAGTTTTCATCGAGTAATTGATCAGCGTACAGTATTTATTGTTTGGTTAACTTCATATACAATGTTCTGTAGAAACACCAGTGAAGATAAGGTATGGCCCTTGCATTTCGAGAATTTGTAGTGTAGTCAACAATGTAACATACATACACATAAGATGAGACAACAGTAGATAGTATAGACCATCTAGTAGGATACTTACTGGGTTTCTGTAACATACAAAGCGATGTATTCACATGGTTTGCTTCTGTTAATCTTCTCATTAATGCCATGCAGGAAGAAAAGTTATTTCCGCTGCAGGGCTTAAGTGTAACGCTGGGCAGGGAGATAGTCACTCTGAAGCTACAGAAGCCCCAAGAATGGAGCTAGGGTTTTCATTCCAGCAGTGTGGCTTCTAGGTCTGTTTTCCTTGTGACTACAGCTGGTGACTAGCCGTGTGAGCTTCACAGCACAGCTCGTGTGCAGTTGTTTTTTGTGGTTTTGTTTTTCCCTCGCCCTCATTTTTGCACTCCTGTTTCTACCCAGGCATGGCCAGCCTTGTCATTATTTTCGTAACTAGGAAAGGTTTCACAGCACATATCCATTTTCTCATGTAAAGCAAAAACAATAATGGTTGCATGATGGAAGGAATCGAGTGTAAGTTTGGTGTTTTTGTCTCGATAGAACCTAAACCATCAATTTTATAAATATCAACGTGAGTTCAGAGTCTAAAAAATACCCAGTAGGGTCAAAATTGGCAGCCTCAGCAGTGAGGCCATCTCTTACAATGGTGAACTAAAGTACTAACTGGTATCTGAGTTTTCAGTGTTTGGGGGAGGACGCATCCTGGTCCCCCCCCACACACACACAAAAAACACCCCACATTCTCACAGGACAGATCTACCTTTCCCATAGCACAGGGTGTGGATATTTCTAAGCCATTTAGCTTGCAATAATTCTTTGTGCAGCTTAGGGGAGGGGTGGGGCACAGAGGCCCCAAAGTTAGGGCAGCTGGAGCGTTTCTGAGTGATAAGAGGAGATTGTGCCCAGGTGCTGTGAAGGGCGGAAGCACTTATTTTGCTGTGGTCTCAAGCGTTGCCCGAGATGTGCCTCCTTTCAAAAGCAGTTAAAGGACCATTTGAGAGAGGGAATGGTTGGGTTGCACACTGTCTGGACCCATTTTGCCCTCAGATCTTCAGGCAGGTGTGTTTAAGAAAGGCCAAACCTGGATTTTTTTCTCTCTTGCTTCAATAAGCTTTTTCTTTATTTCAACACTCTCTTTGCCTGTCTTTAGAAGGTTGGGAGCAAATACTTTTGCTCTATTTTTCTTCCAATTCTCAGTCTCTAATCTCTCTCGTCTCTCATCTCAAATCCAAAAACCAGCTTGAGGTCCTGAGTTCATAAATCTCTGATTTTTTTTCCTTCTGCAACACACATTTGAGCTTGCATCATCGTCTTGTGCTATTCCTCTTTATATCCAGGCAATACGTGTGATAAAGTCACCATTCATCAGCAGGGGATAAAGAAAGTCGAAGGAAGTATAGGTCTGCATTTTTGGAGTGTTGGGATAATAGACACTGCTATAGAGAATTACTGGTGGGGCCACTTTCTGTGCCGTGCTTGGTGCCCTGGTACATGGCTGAGCATATGCCCATGTGGCTGGATCCTCTTCTGGCCAACCACTCATCTTCTAAGAGAATGTATTGACTTCAAAGTAGGCAGGGCACCCTCAATATTAGCTCCATTCTATATAAGAAGGGACTTCTGCAGAAACAGAGTACATTCAGACACACATTAAGTAAGAAGATCCTAGTAGCTCCGCACTGAAATGGCAAGCAAATCTGCCTCCTGGAATCTGGGTCTGGATTCTGCCAGGACACTGGATTTCAGCCTTGGCTGCGTAAGGGAGCCACACGGAGGAGAGAAAGGCTACTGCAGGAATGGAGGTAATGAGAAAGTCCGTCCGAGAAATGCAAAGGCTGACGACCACCAGCTGGAGGGCCCTGGGGTATGGAAGTAAGTGGAAGCAGACACTGAAGCTGGGATGCTCTTCAAGTCCAGAGCAGTTGGGACTGAAGGGCCAGACTGGAATCCTTGGATCCATGAATGTTGTTCCTCTGTTCTTTGTGTGTGGGAAGGGTGGGCTGAGAGGATGTTGGAGGTGGGAAGGTGGTGTGTCTCAACATTGTAGAGGCGAAGAGGAGAGCCTTGTAATGTTTGGTCTGGGGATTTTCACCCATCTGTCTGCCATTTTTCTTCCTGGCCTGCACCCTGCTGACCTCTGTTTTCTCAATCTCTGATCAGCACCATCTCCACCTGTGTTTACCTGTATTAAGTCAGAGATAGGTGATTTGGAAACCACACTCATTCCTAGTTAATTGTTTCCAAGAGTATGCTGAAGAGTTCATGGAAAACACAATTGAAAGATGTTTATTTTGATGAGAAAATTTTTGAAAGTGTAGTTTTTTCATAGTGTACATTTTCTATGAACTTTTTTGAAGATACCTGTATTCGTGGACTTCAAAATTTCAAAAGGGAGGTGAAATACCATGGTATGATTTAGGAGTAATTGTGTTGAAGAATTATGTTCAAGATGAAAACAGGGAGTCTCTTCACCATGTTTCCCACCTCCAAACCTCGACCTTCTCTCCCCAACCAAAGCATTCACTCTGGCTGGGAGAACAATTATGCTTTGCTTCCCTCCCTCCCTCCCTCCCTCCCTTCCTTCCTCCCTCCCTTCCTTCCTTCCTCCCTCCCTCCCTCCCTCCCTCCTTTCCTTCCTTTCCTCCCTCCCTCCTTCCTTCCTCCCTCCCTCCCTCCTTACTCCGTCCCTCCCTTTTTTTCTCTCTCTCTCTCTGGGAGAAATGTCTCCCAACGCTGCTGTGCAGACTGGGTAAGTGAGACAGATAGATGGGGGCAGGTACGCGGCAGTGACAGGAGTTGGCTGTTGAACTACTCTTATGATCCATCTGCACAGAAGCCAGCGTTAATTCTGTGGAGACCCAGCAAGACGGATGTCCAGCAGTGACAGCTTGGACACCCGAGTGTGACCTTGGATGTACCCAAAACCACTGCTGAAAGCTACGCCAACTTTCCAGCGTAGTCTATCACGGGAGCTGCATCCCAGTGCTGGAAATTGGCTGCGTTCGGCGCGTCAGCGTTATCTGCAGATGAACCTCTCTGGCTCTGTAACGTGGAAGAGTGTGGTGAGATGACTTCCATTGCAGTCAATTTTCCTTAATAGGGTGCTCACAAGGATGCCCAGGACAGGTCTGTGATATTCCTGAGGTTGTGCGCTGCCCCCGTTGTGGGTATCAACAATTATTCAAGCAGTTTAGTGTCTGCTGGTCGGCGTGTCCTGTGCCAATGCCACTCACCTGGGATCCAGGCACATTTCAGCTGCTGGAGTTAAACAATTGCTCAGACTCTGCTTCTGCCTTCCCAGAACATATTGGTTACAAGAAAGTTGTTCCCTGGGCAGGAGTGGGAAGCTATTTTAGACTGGAATCATGTCCTGCTGCTCATTCACTCAGCTGCTCTCATTCCACCAGAAATCAGAGGTGAAAATGATTTAGAAAGGGCGGTGGTGTCCAGACCAGCAGCCTCCATATCACTTGGGAATATAGGAAGACTTCAAAAAGTTAATGGAAAATGAAATTAAAGGATAAGTTTATTTTGGTCCATTTTTTTAAATCTACAGATGGAATTTCCATATTATACATTTTCTATGAGCTTTTTGGTTTACCAGAAACGAGCACTGTCAGCCCCAACTCCAGACCTGGTGGAGACCCCCAGGGATCCCCGTTTTCTTGGGACCTCTAGGCGATTCTGATGCCCACTGAATCTGAGAAGCACTTGGATGTTCTGCTGGGAGATCCCACACAACAAAGGATGTCTAACTTGAAAAACAAAACAGGAAGTGGGTTGAATCCTGACTCTTGGGTTTACTATCAGTGTGATCTTACTCGGTGTAGATAATGTGTCTTAGCCTGAGATGATCTCGGCAGTAGTAAGTGAACTCAATCAAGGTTTTGAGAGGTTCATGATCAAACAGTCCAAATAACAGGACTGTACCACGCCTACCATGTATGTTCAGGAAACCTTATCTGACCGTGTATTTCCTGGTTTTCTGCACAAACCCAAAGTGAAGGTCAGAGCATGACTGCTTCTAAGGTTACTAATGTCAACAGTGTCCTAAGTATATTCTTAGCAAAGCAAGCTGCGGAGGGTGTTGTCTTTGTATGGAGAGACTTTTAAGCCAATGCAGCTCCAGATATGTTCCAGGTGAGCTGGCCCTAGATGAGTGCCATCAGGCCTTGAGGACTATAAAGGCAGGTACAGTGATGGTGCTCCCTTGTGTTGGCCATACTTCTCCCCCTCTCACTCACGCTCTCAGAGTATATTCTGGGTGCTGTCTTTGAAACCCACGTGAAAGCTTGCAGTACACTGTGGACCAGTGGGAACTTCGTGTGCATTCATGTCACCTGGAGAGCTTATGAAAGAACAGATTCTAGTCCAGTGCCTCTGAGATGGGACTTTAGAGCCTCCGTTTCTCAGGAGATCCCGGGTGATACTCATGCTGCTAACTTGCTGATCACTCCTGCCTAGTAAGATGCTAGCTCAGTGCTTCTCAAACCTCAATACACACAGAATTCACCTCTAGACAGATGGACTCAAGGAATGGTCCAGAGGCCTTCAGCAACTGTACTACTTGGGAGCTTACTAAAAGTGCAGAATGTCAAACCCCACCCCAGACCTACCCTACTGGAGTCTGCATTTGAATGAGAGCCAGAGGTGATTTATAAGCACAAAAGCAATTCCACTGCCCTGATGTTTGTTCGCACAGGACCCTACCCTTGGTTTAATGCCCTGCTGTCACCATCATGAAATTCTTACTAATTCTTGAACAAAGACTCTGCATTTTCATTTTGCCCCAGGCCTCACAAAGTTATGTGGTGCTTTTGCCTATACTCTTCTATGAGTAGTGACCTTCCAGCTGTAGTGTGGCTATGCCCTGAAGGATGTACTGTTATAAATTCCTATTTCTGGGTTTCCAAAGATTCTGAGTGCATAGGACAAGGGATGAGGAATCATGACATTGTAACAAAGCTATCATGCAATTCTGATGTAAGCGGTTTTTGCTCCCTTCATAAAACAACCCCCTGAGCTGTTTCTAGTTAGGTGTCTTGTCATTTCCCTGTGGTGTATCACAGTAATCCAGAGAGACCCGGCTTTGCCCAAAGGTGCACTAGCAGCACAGAGCTTGCAGGACACCAGAGCAAAGGATTGGTCCATTCCCCACAGGTGCTCTCAGCAGGTATCCACCTGCGCCTGAGTGACCCCATGGTGGTGGTTGATATTTACACAAGCCAAGCAGAAAGGAAGCACTGCCCAGGGTTTCCTGTCTGCAGATGGACCACCTGGGGAAGCTGGTGTGTTCAGCAGCAGTTTTTAGAATTTTAGATGGTCACAAACCATCTTGAGAACTCAATAGAAATCATCATCACTGATGAGAAATGCACATTCGTACATTCTGAGGTCCACACAGGACTGAGGAGTCTGACTCACTGTCTTAACAACTCTCTTGGACAACTCCTCAGACCACTGAGAACCTTAGAGCTCTGGCCATTAAGGTAGAAAATGGGGAAGAGCGACTATTCCAAGAACTGTTGCAGGAATCATATGAGACAATGTGAATGTAAAATGCTTTGTACACTGCAGAAGCAGGTGTAAATGTGAGGCATCATTATATCGACCATGCTAACACTTGCTATTTCCATCATTGTAGTTAAGATCAGGGCACTGTGTTTATGAATTTAGCCTAAGGCCATAGAACATACGTGGTATAACTAGAGAGGGAAATGAGTACAGACAGATACAATGAGTCCTTGGTGAGAGTCACTGTGAAATTTCAAAGTGTGGGAAAGAAAAAGAAACTTCCACAATCTGAGGACTCCAGATGCAAAACTGAAAGAAAGGAAATCTATTTTTGTATGTGCAAACAGTTTTGGGGTTTTGGAAAATGCCTTTAGTCTCATAGTAATTGAATATTTCTGCCCCGAATTACAGTAAAGATGAACAGCAGTTGTGGTGATCCATATTTAGTCCTGACTTTAGGAGGCTTCTGTTGGAATTTGTTATTTGGAGATGAGAAGAATGATGTTTATTAGTTAAAAGCTGAGTCTCTGCTCCAGTACTTATTAACTGTGTGACTTGAACAATTGTTTAGTTTCTCTGTTTTCTTCTTTCTCCAATTCTTCATAGGGTTGTTGTAAGTATCGAACCACTTAGTACAGCCAAATCACCTAGACAGTGATGTGAGTGGTTATCATCACCACATCATGGAACTCTTTGAGCAAAGCGAGAGCCAGCAATGCTGGAAGAACTCAGGCACAGAGGTCTCCAGGTTCTAACTGGAAAGTTACCTGAAGTGGCTCTGTGCTCAGGTGCCTGCACACGGATGTCTGGGACAGCCCGTACTCTGAGGCTGTGAGCCCATCAGGTCTGTGCTGCTGACTTCCGAAAAGTTCCACCTGTGGCAAATCAGCCGAGGAAATGGGTGTCTCCTGAGGCTAAGGGGGAGAGACCAGGCACGGCCACTTATCTCAGCCTTGCCATGAAGACTCCGCTCTGATGCCTGCTGTTTTCTCTCTCCCCCTTTGACTTCTCTGTCTGGTCTTCTCCTCAGGTGCACAATTGACAACCGGGTCACCCGGGTGGCCTGGCTGAACCGCAGCACCATCCTCTATGCTGGGAATGACAAGTGGTGCCTGGACCCTCGTGTGGTTCTACTGAGCAACACCCAGACCCAGTACAGCATCGAGATCCAGAACGTGGACGTGTATGACGAAGGCCCCTACACCTGCTCTGTGCAGACAGACAACCACCCGAAGACCTCAAGGGTCCACCTCATCGTGCAAGGTGGGTGGGGCTTGGTTGGGAGGTGGGCATGAAAACCTGAATTCAGGACGTTTTCTGTGGTCCTCAACAGAGAAGAGATCTATCATTTATTCTGGCCATATCCCCTTTCTGGTTGTCATTTTGCTGTAGAACCAGAATTTTTCAGTACATTTCCATAATAAGAGCATAGTGTTTTTTTTTTTATCTTTGTTCCAATAATGTACTTTCTCAGGTAATTATATTCTAATTGTTGTTTTCCCTTGGTATTGTTTTAAGTTCCTGGTATTTTAAATGTTCCATCTATTCCAAAACTTGCTTTCTTTTAACATTAGCATTTTGTTGTTGTTGTTTTCTTTATTTTTCAAAAATTTGGATTGACAGGTAATACTTGTACACCTCTATGGGACATTGAGCAACATTTCAATACATGCACACAGCATAGAGTGATCACATCAGGCAATTAGCATCCCCACTATCTTTCTGAGTCTTTAGGGATGTCTATATATAGAATCATGTCATCTGCAAACAGTGATAATTTATCTTTCTCTATTCCTATCTGTATAACTTTTCTTGCCTTCTTTAAAGATTTATTTATTTGAAAGGCGGTTACAGAGAGAAGGAGACACACACACACACACACACACACATCTTCCATCTGCTGGTTCACTCTCCAAATGGCCACAGTGGCTGGGACTGGGCCAGGCAGACGCCAGGAGCCAGGAGCTTCACCCAGGTCCCCTGTGGTTGTAGGGGCCCAAGGACTTGGGTCATCTTTCACTGCCTTCCATAAGCATTAGCAGAGAGCAGGATTAGAAAGGGAGCACCTGGGACTTAAAGGGGTACCAACAAGGGACGCTGGCATCGCAGGCAGCAGCTTAACCCGCTGCACCACAGCACCAGCTCCAATTTTTCTTTCTTAATTGCCTAAGACATTCAATACAGTGTTGGATAAGAGTGATGAGAATTGACATACTTGTCTAGTTTCATATCTTAAAGGAAATACTTTAAGCCTTTCCTCATTCAATATGAGATGGGCTGTGTGTTTATCACCACTTCACCACTTTATTGTGGTGAGGTATAAACCTGCTATGCCTAATATGCTTAGAGTTTTAATAATGAATTAATGTCAAGTTTTGTCAAATGCTTTCTCTGCACATATTAAGCTGGTTATGTAATTTTTATCTTTGATTCCACTGGTGGTGTGATGTATTACATTTATTGATTTATATGTGTAGATCTGTCTATGTGTCTTTGGGATAAAATCCACTTGATCATGATGGGTGATCTTTTTGACGTGATGTTGGATTCTATTTTTTTAATAATCTTTATGCTTATGTTTACTCTTCTTTGTTATGCCTTTAGTTTGGTCTTATGGTAATACTGCCTCATGTGATTACTTTGATAGGGTTTCCTCTCTTAATTTTTTGGAATAGTGTTGGAATAATTTATGTTATATATTCCTTAAAAGTGGGTTATAAGGTGCTGGCATTGTGGTGCAATAGGTTAAATCACCATTTGAAATCCCAATGTCCACTATTGGAATGCCAGCTGAAGTCCCGGCTGCTCCACTTTGGATCCAGCTTCCTGCTAATGTGCCTCGGAAAGCAGCAGAGAATGGCCCAAGTCCCTGGGCCCCTGCATCCACATGGGAGACACGGATGGAGTTCAAGGCTTCTAGCTTCAACATAAACAAGTCCTGGCTATTACAGCCCTTTGGGGAGTGAATTAGCAGATGGAAGATTTCTTTCTCTCTGTCTCTTCCTCTGTCACTCTTTCAAATAAAGCAATAAATCTTTTAAAAAAAAGTTTGATAGAGCTCAGCATTGAAGTCAACTTCAATTGTTGGATGCATTTTTTTTTTGAGATTTTATTTAGTTATTTGAGATGTAGAGTTACAGTCAGAGAGAGGGAGAGACAGAGAGAGAGGTCTTCCCTCCACTGGTTCACTCTCCAAATGGCTGCAATAGCCCAAGATGTGCCTGTCTGAAGCCAGGAGCCAGGAGCCAGGAGCTTCTTCTGGGCCTCCCATATGGGTACAGGGGCCCAAGGACTTGGGCCATCTTCTGCTGCTTTCCCAGGAGCATTAGCAGGGAGCTGGATCAGAAGAGGAGCATCTGGGATTAGAACTGGTGCCCATATGGGATGCCCCAGCCACAGGTGGAGGCTTAGACTACTACACCACAGCACTGCCCCGAGATACTTTTTGTTACTAAATCAGTCTCGTTACTCATTTTTGGTTTGTTCAGGTTTCTTTTTTTCTTCAAGGCTCAACTTTAGTAGGTTATATACTCCAGAAAATTTTCCATTTCTTCCAGGTTTTCCAACTTGTTATATACTTGCTTACAATAGTTCAAATAATCTGTGTTTCTGTGGTATCAGTTGTAACACATTGTTTTTCATATCTGATTTTATTCAACTGAGCCTTCTTTCTGTTTTGGTTCTTTAATCTAGCCAAAGGTTTGCTGATTTTTGTCTGTCTTAAAAAGAGCTCTTTGTTTCATTAATATTTTTGTTTGCATAGCCTTTATTTCATTTATTTCTGCTCTGATTTTTCTATTTCTTTCCATGTACTGATTTGGAGTTTGGTTTATTCTTGCTTTTCAGTTTCCTGGAGTTACTTCATTAAGTTGTTCGTTTGAGGTCTTTGATTTATTTATGTCAATGTGTACTGCCATCAACTTTCTTGTTAGGAGTTCTGCTCTTATTATATCCTGTAAGTTTTGGTGTGCTGAGTTCTCATTTTCGTTTGTTTCAAGGACTTTAAAAAATTTCCCCCATTAATTCTTCAGTGACCCATTGTTCATTGAGAAGTATGATGCTTGTCTTCATGTATTTTTGTTATTCCCAGTATTTCTGTGATTTCTGATTTTATTCCATTGTCATTGGAGGAAATACGGTATATGACTTCAGTGTCTTTGCATCTGTTGAGACTTGTTTTAGCCTAATTTATGATACATACTAGAAAATGCACAATATACTGATGAAAGGGTATGCATTCAGCAGCTGTGTGGGGAAATAGTCTGTACATATCTGTCGAGTCCATTAGAGCCCATTTTACCTGATGTTTCTTCATTGGCATTTTGTCTGGATGATCTGTGAACACGGATATTGAAGTTCCCCACTACTATTGTACTGCGGACTATCTCTCTCTTGAGATCAAAATTGAGTGTTCCAGCGTTAGTTGTGTGTGCATTACAATCATTATCTTTTATTTGGGGCTAATGTACTTTATTAAGTATGCAATTTCCCAACAATTTCATGAGAAAGTTTAAAAGCAAAGTTATAATCATTTTAAAGAAAAAAATACAGAGTTAAGAGCATCATTATATTTTCTGAGCACTATAAAAATATTTGTTTCTGATATATGGTATTAAATTTCTATAATATATTCTCCAACTGATAGATATGATACATTATTTCAGTGAGTGCCATTATGTCCTCTTGTTGAGATGATCCCTTGATCATAATTTAGTGGCCTTTACCTCTTTTTATCGTTTTTGTGTTCTTTTTTTGTATTTTGTCTGATATTAGAATAGCTACTTTGCTCACTTTTGGCACGGTGTATCTTTTTCCATGCCTTCATTTTCAGGTTATATGTGTCTGACTGGGGAAGTGAGCAGTACATGATTTTTTTAATCCATTCAGCCATTTTATATTGTTTAATTGGGAATATTTAATCCACTTTACATTCGGTATTATTATTGATAAGTAGTCTTTTATCCTGGTCACTTGAAATCTTTCTCTATCTAGTGGGCTTCATTGTTTCACATGCTTTCATAATGGTAGTTATCTTTCTTTGCTTCTGCGTTAAGATTAAACATGTTTTATAAGGCAGAAGGTGCTGAGGAATTCCCTTGGTTTTTGCTTGTCTTGGAAAGTATTTATTAAGGGTAGCTTTGCTACTTATAGGGTTCTTGGCTGGCAGTTTTTCTTTCTTCTTTAAGAACTTGGATTATATCATTTCATCTTTTGACATGTAAGACTTCTGGTGTAAAATCTGCTATTAGTTAAATGAGGGTTCTCTAAAGAGTCCCGTGGTACTTTTCTCTTGCAGATTTTAGAATTTTCTGAGTTGGACTTCTGACAGCCTGGCTGTATGTGGAGGATCTTTTCTGGCCTGCTTGGTGTCCTGTTGGTTCCTGTACTTGACTGTCCACATCTTTGCCCAGACTGGGGAGGTTCTCAGCTATTATTCCATTGAATGGGATGTCTATGCCTCTTCTCTTCTTCATGAATTCCCAAAATTTCAATTTTCTTCACCTAAAAATATCCAAGAGATCTCAGGTGCTATCTTAACTCTTTTTTTTCTTTCTTTTTTTTTTTTTTTTTTTTTTTGGTCTGATTGAGATCTTTCAAAATATCTGTCTCCAAGTTCAGATACTCTTTCAGTTCTGCTTACTCTAGTATATTATTGAGACTTTCTATTGCATTTTCCATTTGACTCATTGATTTCTCCATATCCAAGATTTATATCTGGTTCTTCTTCAGTATCTTTATCACTTGGCTGAACTTCACATTTATGTCATGTATTATTTTTCTGACTTCATTCAACTGTCCATCTGTTATCTTGTGTCTCTTTGAGTATCCTTACAATTAGTCTTTTGAATTCTTTATCAAGCATTTTCTCAATATCTGTCTTGTTGGAGTCTTATCAAAACAATATTTTGTTCCTTGGGGACCATCCCATTGCCTTGCTTTTTTTGTACACCTTCTGCCCCTACATAGTTATCTACTCATCTGGTGGGCCAGTTGGCTCCACTGCTTTTAAAAGATGGCTTTCATAGCAAAAGACTTCTTCTGAAGCTGTCAGTTTGGTAGACTTTCTTGGCTTTGATTGGATGCTATAGTGTGCTGTAGTGTGGTCTCCCTAGACCTTGTTTTGATATGATTGATGCCATGGTGGCGTGGGGTTCTGGGGTACTCTTGGGACCAAATGAGGTTGCTCCTTTCCAATACTGGGTGGCATGAAGTCCCTCAGTCTACACCCTGGTGAGGGGCAGGAGTCATGGGAGCAGCACTGGTGCTAGGAGCGGGCAGGGTACACACATTGTCTTGAGTGCCAGTGCTGGGAACCCTGGTTTGTAGCCCCAGTGTGCACAGCCTGGGTAGTGGGGAGGTAATGAGGTCACAAGTATAAAGGATCAGGCACCCCTACTTCTAGGGCTCTGGACGCAGAATCCCCCTGCAGTTCTGTATACCCTGTCCCTTGTAGTGAAGTGTGCTGATGTCCCAGTTGCTCTGCTGGGTCCAGTGGGCTTTGTCCTTTACTCTGGTGCAGAATGCAGTTCTGTAGGGCCCCAGGGATGGGGATATCCCTGTATGTCCCCTAGGACATTACTCTGACAGTGGCTTTTTCCTCAAGGTGACTCATTGCCAAAGCCCGTGCTCTTGGTGTGGGGGAGAGAGAAAGGGGAGGCAAAGCATAGCTACCATCAGTGCATCAGGCAGCTCCTCTTAATGGGACCACAGCCTGAAATGACTGTGGACCCTTCTCTGTTCACATAAGGCATTTGTGCAGATGGGCCCTGCCAAGGCTCTTCTGTTGGCCTCTCCCTGCAAGGAGTATTCCCTCTGGCTATGGGGCAAGGGTTTCAGGTCGGTTTTATTCCTGTCTGTGCTGCCATTCCTGGTCTCCAGGTCCTGCAGTATTCCCAGGACCCCCTCTGAGATCTGATGTTCTGACCCAGGCACTTCTCTCCAAGTGCAGCTCTTTGTTCTGGTTGTTGCCTGTGCTGGAAGAAGTGAATGCTGGGCATGTGTTTTTTGGCCTTCTGAATCGCTCCCGACACCAGCATTTTCATCTTCTTCTGGTGCTGCGTATACCATGCCCGGTGCTGGTCCTCCAGGAAAGCAGAGTCCGCCAGGGTGCCCTGGGCATTACTGCAGATCTGTCCGTCATGGCCATTGTTTCCAGCAGGCTTGTGCCTCCTCCCAGCTCCCAGCCTGGAAAGTTTGATACCATATTTTCAATCTAATGACTGGGATTTGATTGCACCGTAACTCTCCTCTCCCTCTTCTGCACCCCCAGTCTCAGCTTCGGAGGTGGCTGTTTTGTTTGTCCGCATTTCTCCTGGTTCTGCTCTCTGTGTCTCAATCCCTGGGCATGATTATGTCCTTTTCCCAGGAAGAATTGGCCCTGGGGCAGGCAGATAATCCTTCATCCTGTGGATGGATTCCTGCTCAGTGAGGAGGAGCGCACAGTGAGAATGGCTGCTCTCTGTCTCTGGGACCCTGGTCAAGTTATCACTGGGTCTCAGTGTTCTCTTGCTGTGAAATGAGGTCAATGTAAGGATTTGGATGACTGTTGAATTTTCCATGCATTTAACATGAGAAATGTAAGACAGAAGTGCTGTTTAGGGGTTAACTATTGTGTTTTTTTCTTTTTTGGAAATACCTTCATTATTTTAAAAGAGTTTTTTGTTTGTTTGTTTTTTGTTTTTTTGTTTTTTTGTTTTTTTTTGTTTTTGTTTTTGTTTTTTTTTTTTAGAGAGAGAGAAATTTTTCCATCTGTTGGTTCACTTTCCAGATGTTAATTGCCGAAGCCAGGAGCCAGGAACTCCATCCTGTTCTCCCTCGTGGCTGGCAGGGAATGAAATGCATGGACCATATTCTGCTGCTTCTCAGGTGTATTAGCAGGGAACTGGTTCAGAAGTGGAGCAGCCAGGACTCAAACCTGCCCTCTGATACAGGATGCAGGCACCATAAACAGCAGCTCAATCTGCGGTACAACAACACCCAACCCATTTCATTTTTTTAACTTTTGAAAACCTTTTTTGCAATGGACCAAATAAAATCCTCATTTTAAAAAAGAATTATCCCAGAGCCTAAACCCTGGGTAGGAGAGTAGAGCTCCTCTCTTGGAGTTTCTTCCCTGACCTGATTCCAGGTTCCCTCATTAGCTGAGTGACAGGTCCATGGCATTAAACAACTCTCCCAGGGTCTCCTTCAACTGAGCTGTCTTCAGCATTCCCAGAAAAGGGAGTAAGCTCCCAGGAGTGACAGGTTAGAGAGGTGGTGGGGAGGCCGTGCAACCGTGGATCACACTGGGAAGAGCAAGGTGCTGCGTGGGAGTGAGATGAGGATCTTCCAGAAGGGGGAATGCCAGGCCTGGCTGTGGGCAGAGTGGGATGTGGGAGCCCTGCCCCCTGTAGCCAAGTGTTGTCCTATCAAGCTTTTATTATATTTTTCAACTTTTTCTTCCCTGAAGGGAGTTATGATGGCTTTTTTCCTTTTATTGCTTCCATAAATGAATATTTTTCAAACTGCGGGGTGCAAACAGCGTTTTTAAAGGAAATGGAATTGCATGGAATGTATCAGGGTGTATTACAAATAGCACAGGAGGTATTTCTATGTGAGATTTTTGCTTCACATGTGTGCATGTTTAACATGAAGTGCTTTTTTAATTATAGATATGTGAACAAAAAAGTTTGGCACCTTCTCCAGTGGCACCATCTACAGTCTAAAGCAGGTGGTGCTTTGAGGCCATTCTTCACTCCTCACACCCCACTCTGCTCCCTACCCCCGTACACTCAGTCTAGCAGAAAGTCTAGCGATGACAATGAAAGACTAGACATCTGAACGATTTCAGACATTTGCTTTAGGAAGCAGGACCTTTATGGAACCTGGAAATGGAGGGATTGTGAAAAATACTGGAGCTTCCTTGAAAGCAAGGATTGTATTTTTTATTTTTTCCCTTAAGCTACAAAACACACACACACACACACACACACACACACACATGCACACACACCCTCCACCCCCCCCCCCACATACTCCTCTATGCCCCTAGTGGAGTGCCTCATACAAAGTACCCCTTTAAGAGATGCTTATTGAAGCAAATAGGCTGGAATTACAGTGCAGAGGTCTCAAATGGGCTCCAAGAGAGAAGGTTGCATGTCTGTGGGGGTGGAGTGGTGGAAGCAGGTGAGGGGGTAGGGTCCCCCATCCATCTTCACTCACATCCACGTTAATGGAAAACATCTAATCCCCAGTGAGGTGTTTACATCTGAGACTTGGCTAGATGCCCTCTTAGCATGACACAGAGTCTCAAGTATTGGAATCTCATCTTGGGCTAATTTTCGAATGCTGATGGGCGTATTGATCTGGAAACAAGCTGGGTTAAAGAAGGCATTGGTCTTGTACACAGACTCAGCCCAAGCTAATCCGCTGTCGATATGCCTGGACTGAGTATTATTGACACTTTAATGAATAGAGGACCATGTTTTTTTCAGAACCAACCTGTCCCACTCTTAAAAGCAATCAGACAAACTAAATAGAACCAGTCTCCTCTGTTTCTGTCTTGGAAAGAGGATATAGCACCATCCCAGGATTACACAAAGAAATGCACTCATATTTATCTTGGACCATTTATTATCCTGAACATAAACTCTAATTCACCTAGCAGAAGTGGACTGCCTAGATCTGAAGCTGCTGTTCAACCCTGAGTAGAACATTGATGGCGTGAAAGTGAGGCATAATCAGTATTCAAAGTGATGTTATGACCATTAAAAAATACTAGCACGAAAAAAGATCTGGAGTCATCTGCCTATGAGTATGTGGATTTATGTGTATATAGTCAGCTTCTTTTATAAATAGACCCACACAGGAAGAAGGCAGTGCATTTGCCCAGTACCATGCAAGGTGTTTAGGCAACGGGAACATTATCTTTGTCCTTACTATCTACCCCTAATTCTTTGTGCTGAATTCTCCCTATCCATTTTATCTATCTATCTATCTATATATCTATCTATCTAATCATCTATCTACCTACCTATCATCATCAACCATCTACCTATCCCTCTGGTTTTAGTATCTACAGTTCTCACAGGAAGCCATGATTCTGTCCTTGCCTCTACCCAAGAACCAGTGCCTCCCCCCTTTCTGCATGCACACACCCATGCCTCCACAGACTCATACAGTAAATACCCACTCAAAAATAGCTCTGTGACTGCCACCCTGGCTGACACCTGGCGCACGAAGTTGAACAAACAAACTCTGCTGAAGAGTCAGGTCACACCCTTGTGTATGAACAGATAATTCCCAAGCATTTCACCTCTGGGAGTTTGGGAAGACAGTTCGAAAAGTTCTTGGAAAAATATGATTAAAAATAAATTAATTTTGGTGCCAAAGATAGTTGAATTCCACACAGTGGAATATAGATAGATAGATAGATAGATATACACACACACACATATACACACACAGGCACACAGGAGCATTTTACATGGACTTTTTTAAAGAATTTATTTATTTGAAAGAGCTACACAGAGAGGGAAGGAGAGGCAGAGAGAGAGAAAGAGGTCTTCAATCTGTTGGCTTATTCCCCCACTGGCCACAACAGCTGGAGCCAGGCCGATCCAAAGCCAGGAACCAGGAGCTTTCTCCAGGTTTCCCATGTGGGTACAGGGCCCCAAGGACCTGGGCCATCTTCCACAGCATTCCCAGGCCACAGCAGAATGATGGATCGGAAGTGGAGCAGCCAGGTCTCCAAACCGGTGCCCATATGAGATGGCGGCCTTATCCACTGTGCAACAGTGCCAACCCCTACATGGACTTCTTGAACATTGGCTGAGTTTTGACTCCAAACACTGCTGAAAACACCTGAATCATGGCTCCTGTCCCCTCATGTTCTCTGATTGTGCATCTAATAGCACTTAGCCCATGCAAAAATCAGACTGATCCCTTTACATGGGAGCCAGAAGTCCCAGGGCTGCTAAGTACAGATCTATTCTTTGACTCAAGGACCAGAGTGAGGGCTGGGCTGAATTGCATCCCATTGTCCAGAGCTCCAGCTACAAGCACTACCTCCAGCCCTGCCAACCTTCAGGGATTCTTTTTCAGGCAGCAAGATCTAGTTTTGTACTTTGTTCTCTGTGATGCCTTTAAAGTCTGCTGATAAAGCTGTGGCAAGGGCACAGGGAGAATACTCGGTTCCACTTCCTCCTAGCGAGTTTTCCTCTCCTTGCCTACCTGTTGCTGTGGGACCGCTCTCGTCCTTGGCTTGTTTTGTTTATTTCTTGTGCTTTTTGGCAGATAGCTCTGTGCTTGCCTGATTTCCCCTAAACCATTCTTAGGTGAGGACGGTGAGGGTGATTTCTTAAGGTCTCCCAGGACTGGTGGAGAGCTTGCAATGAGCATGGGGCCTGGACTGGGGAGGAGTGTCCTTCTAATGAGCAATGCAGGGGTCGAGGAGCAGCTCTTAGGTAAATCCATGGAAAGCACAAGCCAGAGCAAGGGGACAGGTCAAGGCATATGGGTCCAAGAAGGAACTGGAGCCTTCTCAGCTTGCTGGGTAGGGATATGGGGCCAGCCTGTGAAAGATGATGATGATGCTTCCAATCCTCACTGCCCTAGGTCAGCAGCAGGGAAGGAGCAGGCTTGAGACTGGAGAGAGAGTCCACAAAATCACAGGGGGCCAAGCTAAAAACATGGATCCTCCTTGGGGATTAGAAGGTGATGCTAGAGCCAGCTTGGGAGGTAGGTGGAAGACAGGGAGGAAGGAGGAAGGAGGAAATAATCACAGATCTAAATAGTTCCTAGGCATCCATAGTGGCTACTTAAAATTAACCTTAAACCAGGTAAAACCCAATAAAATGAAAAGTTCTCCGGTCACATTAGACACACTTCAAGTGGTTCAATAGCCACATGCACTCAGCGGCTACTGTGTTGAATGATGCAGATATAGAACATGCATAAGAACTTTCCTCACTGAAATTTCTACTGGACAATGCTAGAAGTTTTATTGTGGATCAGCAGGTGTTAGAGCATTTTTCCATGACTTGCAGGATCAGGAGTAGTATAGAAAGAGAATTAGGAGAATAAGGTATTCTTAAACATTTTGTTTTTTTTATTTTTTTTATTTTTTTGAAAAGCAGAGCAAGAGTGAGGAAGGGCAAAAGTGAGATCGATCTTCCTTCTGCTAGTTCACTCCCCAAGTGCCCACAGCAACTGGGGCTGAGCCAGACTAAAGGCAGGAGCCCAGAACTCAATCCAGGTCTCCCACGTGGGTGGCAGGAACCCAGTTACTTGAGCCATCACTTGCTGCCTCCCACGGTACATTAGCAGGAAGCTGGATTGGGAGTGGAACGGGCACCCAAGTCCAGGCACTGTGGTATAGGATGCAGGCATCCCAGACAACTTTCCAACTGCTGTTCCAAATACCTTCTCTGAATGTGGCATTTTAAAGAGAGGATAGAAATGACGAAAGATGGTGGGTTTTTAAAAATGAGAGAATTGTTGAAGAAAGTGGAGGACCGAAGCTCCTTTATCAACTAGGACAGAGGAAAAAAGTCTACTGTGCAAGGGTGTATTGGAGGGAGAAGAGGCAGAGTTTGGGAATGCGTTAAACGTGTGAGGAGGGGAGATGGAACCACTAGGTCGGTGAGAATTCTACCTTGGAGATCTATGGGAAGTTGATAGTGATGTGTTAAATTATTGCATGGAAAAACAGACTCGGCAGTAGTGAATGAGTTCAGACATAGGAACTTACTGATTTTGAGAAGCCTTAAAAAAAAACTTCATCTCAAACCTGCACAGTCAGAAGGAAATGCTATGGATTTACATGCACAGCCAGGCAGCCAGGACATTGCCTACTAGGCCAGCATGAGGATGATTCATCCAAGGGTTACTGAAATGTGGGCATAATGATATCCATCTCTTTGACTAGAGGGCTTTCTGCTTTGTGAGTATAATACATAAGCGACTACTTCTGGAGTCTAGGTGAACAGTTTAGCCCTTTTGCCCTCCTGATGCTGCTGCACAACCAGGTGTCTCATCTGTTGAAGCTGAGCATAGCATAGCCCTGTCTCCACTGTTCCTTGAAAGACACCACGTCTTGGAAAACACAGAGAAAATAAAATGCTCAGAGCTACTGAGTTGTTGGCTGATTAAGGACAGCTTGGTAAGAAGCCCTGTTTGTATTTCTCAAAGCTCCTGTAGGGTTCCATGGAGAAACTTGCAACGAGACAGACTTGATCCAAGCATGGAAAACTGCCTTCTCGGCCTTCACTGGGATGCCCATGGGACTACAATCTCAGTTAGAGACACGCAAATGTGCACGATAGAGAACAGTGGAATGCTATGCTTGTAACAACAGGGATATTCGCATAGGACTCCTAACAAAGCCTTTGGCCTCTTTATCAGTTTTCCGGGCCATATCTAGGTCTCCCTTTTGTCGTTAGAGCATCTAATCACCCCCTCCCTTTTGTTTGCTGAAAATGAGTTTTCCTACCTCTCCCTGGGCAGAATTAATCTGAAAATCCCTGCTATTGTTTGATAGTTAATTACCTGCCTTTGGAGTCAAACAGCTCTAAAGCTCAGGTAAAGGGGGGAGGACTCGGATGTCTATAGAATGGGACAGGAATGAGGAAAAGAGGTGATGACATTGCCATCCGCTCCCTGCTAGTGGAATTCCAGGGAGAATGGGATGGGACTGGGGAAGACAAGGCAGGTGACTTGCAAACAATGGAGCTTTGGCCACACCAGGCATTCATTTACCTTTCATTGTCTCCCTATGCCTAAACCTCTCCTCTTACCTGCCTGATCTATGCAATTGTGTTGAATAATTAATTGACCTTGTCAAGCCAAACTCATTATTATGATTAAGAGAACAGGAACAATAACTTTTAATTTCTAGATGCCTACGCCCCATCGACCTCCCCCGCCCTGAACTGGAACAAAAGCAAATCTGAAAGGCAAAGTATCAAAGGGCATGATGTGATCTAATCCTTACTTTGAAAGCCAAGATTTCTGTCTCTCCAGGCTCATCACCCAGAGGGCACCATGCTCTCTTGGCACAACATGCCCCACCTCCAAACTGGAGAGACCTGTGCCTCATCAGCTCCTATTCAGGCTACATCCTGCTGAGTTTGGCAGGTGGAGAACCCTGGCCAACTCTGAATAGATGGACATTGTTTCCTGAGCATAGCTACGGTCTCTAGTTTCTTACTACTGAGGCAGACGGTGGGGCCCACGTGCCCTCCCCAACTGCTCTCCAAACAACCTTCCCCTTCTTGTCCAGTTCCAGAAGGAGGTAAAAATGCATTTTTGGTCTGGTCATAAGACTGCATCTGAATTCAATAGAACTTTGAAAAAGTCAGGAAATTAAATTCCACTGCCAAATTGGAGCACTGCTCAGAGCACCCTGGAGAATGGCAGGGAAATGGGAGATTTTAGCTGAAATTGACTCGTGAAATTTACACAGCATGCAGATGAGGCAACTCAGGTAGTCCTACCTGGTGAGTTTTTTTTTTTTTTTTTTTTCTAGAAGCAGTTGCCGACAATGGAGGGGCGGCATTTGTCAGCAGAGCTAGAGCAGGGCTGACATTACACGAAAGATCACTTGAAACATCATCTGTCTGTTCAACCAAGGGGGGAAGACAGCAAAATGCTACTTAAGGAAAGTCTATTGGTTTAATTAATGGCGTCCTGTTTCTGGTTTGCAGGAGAGGGGTCTTCATGTTTTCTAAGTGTTTCGAAAAAGTTGCCGTCTGCCCCCTGGTGCCTCCTGGTTCCTCCTGGTCAGACAGTAATGGACGATAGGATCCCCCGTCAAAACTCGTCACACCACCGATGGTGCTAATGCAGTGGAAAGTTCGGGTGTGTTGCTTTGCAGCAGACAACCACAGAAGTCAGGCAGCACCCTCCGGACGTGCAGTTAGGACTCCCCAGGGAAGGTCTTCTGCGAGCAGCCATCAAATTCCTCCCCTGAAGGTGGTTTTCCCCAAGGTATCTGAGCTGCCTCTGCACTGCCTTGGATTCCAACGCTATAGGATTAGAGTAGAGTAGTTCTGTTTCCCCTGGATCTCTCTGCAGCCTCAATGTGAAATGTTGCCATTTTATTCTGGGAAAAGGACAAACATCAGATCCTGAATAAGTGGCATTTTCAAGATGCCTTCCTTTAGACTCCCACGCCTATTTCAGAGATGCTGATTTATTCAAGATGAGCTTGAAGCAAATATTCTTTTTATTTTTCAAGTCAGAGGTAGAGGGGGAGAGAGAGAGTGAGAGAGAGAGAAATCTTGCACCTGCTGGTTCAGTCCCCAAATGGCCACAATGGCCTGGGCTGGGCCAGGCGAAAGCCAGGAGCCAGGAGCTTCTTCCAGGTCTCCCAAGTGGGTGCAGGTGCCCAAGGAGTTGGGCCATTTTCCACTTTTCTCCCCTAGGCACATCAGCAGGGAGCTGAGTCAGAAGCAGAGCAGCCAGAACATGAATAGGTGCCCATAAGGGATGCCAGCACTGCAGATGGTGGTTTAACCCACAGTGCCACAGTGCTGGGTTCTCAAAGCAAATATTCTTAATTAAGGATTTCATATGGTCTCCTGGTGGCACCATGAGCTACCCATACAGATCTGGCTAATTCTAGAATGAGTCCAAAAAGACCCCCATTACCGTATTCCTGGAGGCTTCAGAGAATTGCACCTATGGGGAGTGCATAAAGTGATATCAGGAGCAGCATAACCTATCTCAATACCTTGACTCTTACAAGAATACCCTTAGGGACTCAAAATACATTGAGAATTATTCTTTTCTTGTTAAAATTAAAATACTCAGCTTCTTAGGACCTGGGGAGAATTTCTTGAGGATTGAACACTGCCAACTGGCACCTTTCATTCCCAGTTAACAATATTTTGATAAAACAAAGTTTGACATCACAAAGATTTGGACACATCACATGTCTAGCAGAAGAGACCATGATACCAAGTGCCTTCAAAGGGATTCAGATCTTTGTACATGTAAATGCTGTGAACACACTGAAAATAAGTAATTTAATTTGTCTCCAAGCTCAGGCAGCAGTGCAAGGTTTTGTTTCACAAGGTTGCTAAAAGGTCAGGGAAGGAGACGGTACCCAAGGCAGGAACGATGACAGGTGCAAAGGATGGAAGGAAGTCTGATGGTGTATGGCACACTGGAGGCAGAGTGAGGACACTGGTCACATGCCAAGGCTCCTGAGATAGCCAGCAAGGCAGGCTGCATCTTTGTTTTGGAAGGGGCTGTGTAGGTTATCAAGACAGACTTGGTTTTCCTTGATGCTCTATGAGGACAATGCCTGTCTTCCTGAAGGAAGTGTATGTTGGCTTGTTTTAGCAATGGACACGTATCCAAATGACATCTGAGGGGTAGAATATGGCAAGCACTAGGACCAACAAAGCTTGGGAAGAAGGGAGAAATATTGGGAGAAAAGAATATATCCAATCCCCATGGTTTTGTGTCCCTTGCATGATTAAAACACAAAGGAGAGAGATTGCCAAAATCTTTTCAGCTGGAAAGTCCATTTTTGAATACACTCAAATGCAGTTGTCATAATGATTCCTTTTGTAGAATATAGTTAAGGGGGCATTTTTCTGTGAACACTCAGTATTGGGTTTGGCTCCGTCGTCATGACACTGAGGATAAATGACAGCTGTAGGATGGGGTCCCTGATTCTTGGGTCTCTCGCAGCCCCCTTTCCCTGAGAGCCTACATGCAGAGAAGGAGAAATCTTCATGTTTCAGATGACTCCACGCTAACTCTGACTTTAAGGCGTTGCCACCTGTCATGTATCTTAAGACTCAGCTTCCCCCTGGACATCATCAGCGGTGAATGAACACTGAGGTTAGGAACTCTGTTGGAGCTTGGCTCAGTGGAGAATGTTCCTGCAGTTGCTGGAGCACCACATTTTTCTTTTGAGAGATCTTCATTTCATGTTATTTGAAAAAGAATTTATTGATTTAAAATTAGGACAGTTTAATTTGGTGGCATGTTTTCTTTATGTCTCAATTATAGATGCATGTCTTTGTGGTAAACTCAGCTGGTGGGGGATTAAGAATTCAAAATAGAGGATTTTTCACTTGGCAAGCAGTGTTTTCTACTGTGATTAATTGGGAGTCTGCAGGATGAACCCGGCGCTGGCTCTGCTGGGGATTGAATAGCTTAGTAGGAAGAAGTAAATTTCAGGATTTAGGAGTCTTGGGTTCCACACTGAATTTTTATAATAATTACCTGGAAAAAATGACCTACTTATTTAAGTTGTTCCCGATTAGACTCATTTTTATACAAATGTTTTGATATATCCCATAATCCAATTTGGAGAAAGAAGCCAAGTGAGTGCCAGGAGACAGAATGTGAACACATGTGGACATTATTAACTCTGTAGTCATTTGTTGGTGATAAAGGTTGGTAGGTTCTTACTCCTGTTTGTCTTATTCCAACTCCTTCCCACAGACCCAATCACCTTGACCAGGGATATGTGCACTTTCTGCCACCAATGTGGGTTGCCATTCCCAACACTTGCCTGGATATCGTTCCATTTTCCCCATCCCTATCCTCACCTCAAAACTCCAGCGTTCCTGGTTTTCTGATCTCTGGCTGGTGCTGATCCTCTTGCTACCATCCCCTTTCTTCTCACCGTTCAGTTTGGGCTTGTTTTATGGTGGTCTTTTAGTCATCCAGCTTGGACTTCAGAGAGGGAAACTTGCACTAATGCTGTTCCTTCCTCCAAGGACCCAGACGTCCTTGGAAACGGACGTCTCAGCATTTTAGCTAAAATACTCCATTTGCCACATACATACCCATCCTTTCTGTACTCAGAACCAGAGCTCTTTATCGAAACCTGAATCTGGTGGTACCTTTAAGGACTTCTGCTTAGCCCTCATCAGTCAAGTCCAAGTTCGAGAACTGATAACCCCAGCCGTTTGGTTCCTGGTGACCTTTACATTTGGTTCATGCCATGCCCTTGACACACTGTTTTCTTATTAGTTTATTTTACTTTTCCTGTTCTTTCTTGTCTCGGGCTCTTAGTTCAGTTACCCTCTGCCTGAATTTCACTTGCCTTTTTCATCCGGTGCACCCTGTGTGTCCTCCAAGTATGAATTCAGATCCCCCTCTGAAGGCTGCTTTCTCTGACATACACAACTCCCACCACTCCCTCTTCCTCTGGGAGTGGAGCCCTGCCTTTTTTCACAGTCTTTGCCATGGGTAGGATTTGGTTTGCATTTGTGCAGTGAGCTAATTGTGTCTGTTTTCCTGAGGGCAGAGGGCATGCCTGCCTGTGTTCTTTATCCCCAGCGCCTAGGACTTAATTGGAGCTCAGGGACTATTTGTTGGATAATGAATGGCTCTGCAAAGTTTATTTTTTAAAGAAATCATTAAGCAGAATTATTCCCTGTGTTTTGTTCACTACTACTGGTAGTAGGCTGAATAATAGTCAACCAAATACTTCAGGTCCTAATTCCTGGTAGTCTTGAATGTACCATATGTGGCAGAGTCTTTGCAGATGTGGCTAAGGATTTGCAATGGGAAGACTAACCTGGGTCCCAAGTCCTATGCAGTGTGTGTCTCCAGAGGGAGACAGAAGGAGATGTGATGGAGACATGCACAGAGGAGATGGTGTTGTGAAGACGACGGCAGTGAGATTTGAAGACACTGAGCCTCATGCTTAGAGTGATGTGGCTGTGTGCCAAGGATTGTCAGCAGCCACCAGCAAGTGCAGGAATCTCTGGAGGAAGCACGTCCCTGACACAGTGGTCCAGAACTGTCAGAGAATAAATTGCTGCTGTTGAAGCCAGTAAGTCAGTGGAAGTTTATTAACAGGAGGAAAATATCATGTGTTCTTCAATATTTTGAATCACTGATGGCCACACATATCCTAAGCCCTCCTCCCCAAAAGAGAATATTTAGGGGTTTTACCTTCAGCTCTGGTCCTGAATCCCAAGGCCATATTTCAGAGTCTGTTACTGGACAGCATCATCAGTCTTCTCTCACTAAATGCATACATGGCTGAGATGCTTTTCCCTGCCCTGCCCTGCTGTCCAGGGACAGTCATTTCCAACACTGAAGTGTTTCCTCTTAGTATGAACATTTGGGTTATTTCATCAGCTCCTGTAACTGTCCCCAAGGTCATCGTATCTTGGTGACATTGGTGGGTCTCCAAGAGATTCTTTTCAAAGTGATATCAAGAACAAAGCACCTTTGGCAAACATGAAAACACAGTGGATTCCATGGTATCCTAGGTCCTTAACCCTGAGAGACCCCCTACTTGTCTTGAAGGGCTGGACAATAGCCCTTCCTGTCAGCCAAGCCATGGCCTGAGTCTGTGGACACAGGAAGAGCTTGTGGGGACCAGCAGCCACTGCCTCCAGTTTTCCTGGATAATCTTATTCCCAAGACGCGTGACTCTTCCCACCGTGTCATTTGGTAAGGTTGAATGTCAATGGAATTCAATGCGTATACCTTTATAAAAGGTCCAGGTTTATGGGGATTACAAATTGGGGGGAAAATGGTGCCAGATTTCATTTCAGTTTGAAGTTCTGAGAACACAGTTTTCAGTTTGAGTGAAATCTTATCATCAGTAGGAGATTAGGGTTTCGGGAACAAAGGGAAAGCTTACAATAGGATCCACAGGGAGGGCCTCTTAATAGCAGATACTTGGACATAGGAAAAGAACTTCAGAGAAATCAACTGAGATATCATAGAACGCTGTGAGACCAGCCTTTCCTGCTGTCTGCCCAGACTTCGATGCAGGGACTCTCTCTCTCCAGACTGGCTGGACCTGCAGTGACCAGGAGCAGTGGTAGGCAAGGAACCATGTGTGGCTGGCTTTAAAAATCACAGGTGTGGGTCCCAGCTGAAGCCAAGGGCCAGAGACAGCTAGAGGTCAAACTGGGAACATTTCTGACCAGCGATCCTGAACTACACTCATGCTCATTAGTGGGAACTGTATCAAATCAGGCGAGCAGGTGCATCCCACGTTTCTATTCAGTGTGCCTGTCAGCTACCCAAGCTTTTTGCTATCCTCTTGTGCAAATAAAAAACAAGAAAGATGCAAAGAGGGGCCACTCACCTAAGTGAGTCAGCACAATCTTACTCCATATTCCTTTGTTTAAAAATCATTTCTGAAGAGTTAGGCTTTTCTGCTTCATTGCTACAAAGTAAGACATGGAAACTGTGTCCTTTCTCCCTAGGTAGAGTAGCATTCAGCTTGTTTGGTGCTGCTAATGACATATTCAAGCAGTTGGATTTTTTTCTTTAAATTAAAAAACTATCAAGCATAATTAATTTGAGGGTAGAGAGAGAAGGAGAAACACACAGAGAAACAGAAAGCACCAGTCTACTTGTTCATTCCCCAAATGCCTGCAACAGCTGGAGCTGGGTCATGGCCAACGCCAGGAGCTGGGAATTCAATGCTGGTTGACAGTTACTTGAGCCATCACTGCTGCCTCTCAGGAATCTGGCATCAGGATCAGAGGCAGGATTCAAACCCAGGCACCCCGTGTGAGACACAGGCGTCCCAACAGGTGTCTTAACCAGCACTCCAAATGCCTGCCCCTCCTTTGGCTTTTTTTCTGGAGCTCACCTGACAAATTAGTTTTCCATGCTAGAAGGCCTCCTTAGATTTTGAGTCAGTTTAGCTCCATAAGGATCAGCTCATGCACATGGGATGTGCAGTTGAGGGCAGGCTGTGGCACTCAGTACAAGAAGCTCAGTGGATTGGTGACAGGAGGTAGGCTGAGGCAGAATCATCCCCCATCTCTCCCAGCAAGCACACTGACACTCCTGCTGCAACTGTCAGAACAGGACCTGATGGTAGAAAAGAAGTTTTACAACATAAACTTCTTCCTTCCTCCCTCCCTCTTTTTCCCTCCCTCCTTCTCCCTCCCTCCCTTCCTTCCTTCCCTCCTTCCCTCCCTCCCTCCCTCCCTCCTTCCCTCCTTCCTCCTTCCCTCCCTCCCTCCCTCCTTCCTTCCCTCCCTCCCTCTTTCCTTTCTTCCTTCCTTCTCTTCCCTTCCCTTCCCTTTCCTTCCTTCCTTCCCTCCTTCTTTCCTCCCTCCCTCCCTCCCTCCTTCCCTCCTTCTTCCTTCTTTCCTTCCTCCCTCCTTCCCTCCTTCTTTCCTCCCTCCCTTCTTTCCTCCCTCCCTTCCTTCCTTCCTTCCCTCCCTCCCTCCTTCCTTCCTCCTTCTTTCCTTCCCTCCCTCCCTCCTTCCTTCCTTCTTCTTTCCTTCCTTCCTTCCTTCCTTCCTTCCTCCCTCCCTCCCTCCCTCCCTCCCTCCCTCCCTCCCTCCTTCCTTCCTTCCTTCCTTCCTTCCTTCCTTCCTTCCTTCCTTCCTTCCCATATCAATCAAATACTCACTGAAGTCTTGCTGGGAGCCTGGCATCATGCTAGAATTGGGGTAGAGTCCCAGGACCGTGCCCACCTTCCAATAAGGACTATGCTGTAGGGCGACAGTAGGAGGAAAGAGTAGAGCATGGAGGGTTGGGGCAAGCACCAGAGGCAGTGGCAGGCCCCAGGAGAGCTCCCAAGGCTGAGATTCCCACAGCCCTTCCTGCACATGGCGTGGCCAGGGCTGCAAGCTGAATGGCATCCGCTAGGTGGAGCAGGGGAGGTCTGCTGATGAGGAGTGACCTGTGCAAGGAAAATAAGGAGAAAGGGCACATGGCCCATTTAGAGGAGGAAAGGCAAACCACGCTCCTGAGCTCTAAGCTGGGGGTTAGGTGGAGGTAAGACGTGGGAGGTGAGAGCAGAAGCCAGATGACTCAGAGCCTTCGAGGCCATGCTGTAGATCCCGGCATTTTTCTTAAGGCACAAAGGCACAATTTGCTGCCACAGTTTGCTGAGATTTTTTTTTTTTTGACAGGCAGAGTGGACAGTGTGAGAGAGAGAGAGACATAGAGAAAGGTCTTCCTTTGCCATTGGTTCACCCTCCAATGGCTGCTGCAGCCGGCATGCTGTGGCCGGCGCACCGTGCTGATCCGAAGCCAGGAGCCAGGTGCTTCTCCTGGTCTCCCATGGGGTGCAGGGCCCAAGCACTTGGGCCATCCTCCACTGCACTCCCTGGCCACAGCAGAGAGCTGGCCTGGAAGAGAGGCAACTGGGACAGAATCCGGTGCCCCGACTGGAACTAGAACCAAGTGTGCCAGCGCTGAAGGCAGAGGATTAGCTAGAATCCTTCCTCTTCTCCCCATGAGGAATATGGTAGCCCCCTTGTCAAAGCTAAGTGCATGGGTGTTATTTGCATCTCCAGCCAGGTTTAAAATGCCGACCAGCTCCCCACCTTGGTGTCTGGCAGTGTCCAGCAGAGCAGAACCCCTTCTTCTTGTCCCCTGGGAAGTTCTCTCCTTTGGGGCTCCCTGTCCTCTGTCCCTCAGAGGGGCCACTTTTCATCTAGTCTTGCCAGCAACTTCGTTTGGTCACTGCTTGTTCTTTCTTTTGTCTTCTGCCTACTGGGGTTTGGCACCTCTGTCCTCTTCTTTTCCCTGTGGGCTCTTTCACTCCTGGAGTCCATGCATCCATTCCCTCGCGTGGCCCCAGCACCAGTCTTGGTCTTGACCTTGTATCCTAGGTGCCTCTTTGACTTCTGGGATATTCTCCTATTGGTGGGAATCTCCTTTTCTCTCTACCCTTCCTTCCCTCCATGTCCCCGTATCTCACTGGCTCCCCATGTCCTTTGCAACTCCATTTTACTAAGTGTTCTTCCTCCCTGTGCACAGCTGTGAGCCCCAGCCTCTTCTTCTTACTCCACAGCCTCTGGTGCCACCTCTGACCCCATGGATCTGGGCTGCTCTTCCTCTTAACAGTCCTGTGGTTTTGTCTGCAACACTCAGAGTTCCCATCTCTGATGTGGAGAGGATCAGCTAATCAGATGCACTTTTATTTATCTATTTTCATTTCACTTAATCAGCACATCCTGAAATTGAACTGCACTTTCACTCACATGTTATACAATGTCCCCAGGGGAACCCATATCCAAGCCTGGCTGAAATTCTGCCACTGCACAGTATGGAGAGGGAAGATGGTACAGTAACATTTCTTGGCTGAGCCTCAAGCAGGTTGCATGTATGTACTTTGCTCCTTCTATAATGTGCATAAGAGAGAGAGAGAGAGAGAGAGAGAGAGAGAGAGAGAGAGAGAGGTTTCCATCTGTTTATGAGCCATAGTACTTTGCAGCTGGGCTTGGGCGTAATCGAAGCATAATATTTACCCACAGTGAATGCGAAGACCATGGAGGGAGAGAGGCCCGAGCCTGGACTGGGATGACTTTGGGAGAGGAGCCACTCTAACAGACTGATGCTTTACTAAACTCTCCTCTGGCCCACCCCGGCACATGCAAGTGTGAAAGCACTGATCAGCAGAAATGTGACAATGTGACAGCCGCCCCACCAATGGGAGGAGCTTCTCTGCAGAGAGCCACTTCCCGAATTTCTCTTGGCCTTGCATCAGGAAGCAGAGAGGGGAGGTGAGGGGATGCCGCGGAGCAGCACAGCAGCCACAGTACAAGGATGCGGAAGGAGTCTCAGGGCTCAGTCCTGGCCTCTTCTGCTCCAGGCTGGGGTCCTCCACTGGGGTCCAATGGCTCTGGGGTGCCCCTTGCTGGTCTGTTAGGAGGAGCTCATGGATACGGCTTCTCATCTCACAGGACAATTAGAAAGCTGTGTAGGAAAATAGGAGCTGGCAGACTTCATCAGGTGATGATAATATTGATAGCTACAGCTTATGAAATCCTTATTAGGCAGTAGTCAGGAACTGGATAGGGCTCTTTAAAGACAGCATCTCATTTAAGATACAGCACAACTCTATGATGTATTGTTACCATCTCCTCCTACTTTAGAAATGAGGAAGCTGACCACCCTGGGTAAGCTTATGGTTAGTAGGTGGCAGAGCCAGAAGCTGGCCCTCCATAGCCCACCTCGATCGAGCAGTGCTCTGGGGCGTCTTCCTAGATCCAGAGAACTAGGTCCCCATCAGGAATGCACTTTGCAAGCACGGGCAAGGGCTCACGTTGTTTGGGAGCTAGAAGCCTGCTTTGGGGGGGGGGGGGGGCCGCTAGCCAATGATTCTCAACTCACTTGTGCAATTACAGTTACCAAGGCTATTGTTAAACAACACCAGTCTGAGGTTCTCTCCGGAGATTTTGATTCAGTGCCTTGGGAGGAAGGCCATACTATCATCATTTTCTCAACAAAAAGAAAAAAGAAAATCCTTGCATGCATCAGTTGTTCTCTGTCCTGAGAAGCACTGTTCTGTCATCACAGATGGGGAAGACATGAAACTCAAGAGGTTCACAGAGGTATCCAAGGTCACTGCACTTGGCTGGGGGCAGCTGTGAGCATGGATCCCAGCTCTGCTGGCTCTCACCAAGGGCGCTCTCCCTTGCCCTGGTTAAAGACCCAGCTCTCCTTATGTACAAGGGACACAGTGCGGCATGCTGCGAGAGAATTCCAATGAGGCAGAACTGGGCTGGAATAACAGCTGTGTAATCTCAGGCCCCTGTTCTCTGTGTTTTGGTTTGCCTCCCCGTGGAATGAGGGCAATAGCAGGTCCCATCTGGAGGGGTGGTTGGGAGGTGATAACGTGAGATGGTGAGTATATAGGTTTCAGCATCCAGCCCGGAATACGGCACTTTTCCTTACTTTTTCTTTTCTTTTCTTTTCTTTTCTTTTCTTTTCTTTTCTTTTCTTTTCTTTTCTTTCTTTTTCTGTATGGGAAGGACCATTTATTTATTAAATGTCAGTCCCCAGTCATTCTCATGGACTCAGAAGGCCCTAATCAGTAACACCAACTTTGATCTTAAAAAAGCACTATATAAGCGAAAAGTGGTTTTTTTTGGCATTTTTATTTATTTATTTGAGAGGCAGAGGTGCAGAGGTGCAGAGAGAGAGGGAGAGAGGTCTTCCATCCTCTGGTTTGCTTCCAAAGTGGCTGCAAACAGCCAGAGCTGGGCTGATCCAAAGCCAGGAGCCAGGAGCTTCTTCCAGGTCTCCCATGTGAGTACAGGAGCCCAAGGACTTGGGCCATCTTCCACTGCTTTCCCAGGCCATAGCAGAGAGCTGGTTTGGAAGTGGAGAAGCTGGGACTTGAACTGGTGCCCATATATGGGATGCTGGCACTGCAGGTGGTGGCTTTGCCCACCATGCCACAGCACCAGCCCCTGTGAATTTATTTTTATTTGAAGTAGAGAGACAGAGAGTGATCTCCCATCCAGGAATTCGCTCCTCAAATGCATGCACCACCCCGAGATTGGCCGTGCTGAAGCTGGGAGACAGGAACTCAGTCTGAAGCTCCCGGATGGATGGTAGGGACCAAAGACATCAGCTTGAGACGTCAGCTTCTATCTCCAGGGTGTGCACCTTAGCAGGAATCTAGAATCAGAAGTAGAGCCAGGCCCCCAACCCAGGCACTCAGATATAAGGAGGTCTCTGTGCACTCTTTCTTGTCCCTTAGCTGATGGAACCCTCCCCCCAACCACCACACCACCCCCCAGACTCTCCTTAGAAGCTATTTCATGCTCAGCTTTCCTTTGCTCGCTGGTATCCATGCCTTAGCCTTCTGTTCTCACTTGGGCTACACGAAATCCAATGACCTGCCTAAGCCTGGGGCTTCACCTACGATGCTATCAGCTCACAATAGCTGCTCCATTCTATCCAGCACTGGCAAAGCTGCATTCACAATTCAACAAATGGTATTCATCCATCCCTCTTAGCATCCTGAATTCCTCCTGCATGTGTATTCATAAACCTGAAGAATAGTGAAACTCTTTACCCATTGCCAGGACAGAGAACTGGCAGTCATCCTTGGGAATGCCCTGCCCTAGTCTTCCTCACTCCATCACCTGATCCTCCAGATACTCATGGCTCACAGCAGTCCGTCTTCCCTGCCCTGCATTGCTTCAGTTACATGTCCCACTCCCCTTAGCTGATTGCCTGCCCACAGTTTCCGTCCTCCACTATGTGTCCCTTGTCCCCCATGGTCACAGTAACAATAATAGCAAACATTTATTGGGCTCTTACCATGTGACGGCTGCTAGAATCTCATTGAAATCTCACTGATTTAAACTCAGATTTAAAGGGCTTAAAATCTCTCCAAAGATCCACAAGAGGAAGATGTGGCTCAAATCCTTATCTGCTGGGAAAAAAAAAAAAGAAACCCTGCCATAGGTCGCTTCCTTCTGAGATGCTGAGCTCTCTCTCTCTCTCTACTTTCTCAGAAGAGGTACATCTTCCAGAGAAGGGTCTTTTTTTTGCTGGTATTTTTTTTCAGAATTTTCCTGTTTCCTCAGCAATGTGGGTTTCATTGCATTTTCATAATATTTCATGCTTTAATTTAATTTATTTGGTACTATTGTACAGTGCCCTTAGCACCTCAGAAGAAACGGAAGCTTTATAAATAAAATTATTATTACCACTGCTCTGATAGCAGCCCCTGAGCTATTTAGTAGATACATCAATTACTCCCAACATTGAAAATGTTCACCTAAAGCCCTTTATGGCTCAAGTTTTCCTTGGCTTTTGCAGCTCTATTCTGCTCGATGCAGTTTTGACTGCGTTGTAGCATTTCTGCTTGCTATCCTCGTCATAGGGAGACACTGCACCTCAGCAGAAGTTAGTTCCATGTAATGTATGCTGGAGAACATGACCTAGTTTCTTTAACCTTTCTGAATCACTGAGATTCTGAATCCCATTTGCTAGGCCTGTAATGTCAATTTCACAATGAGTCAGCCCTCCATGTCCACCTCCTGCTAAATCAGACCTCCTCATCTATTAATCCGTGGTAGAAAGCTCTCCCAGCGTACTCCAGAGCTGGCTATGAACTGATACCCGCACCGTTTGGCTTCCAGAATTGCAGGACTCCAGAGTGCAAGACTTAGGCAGACACAGTCATTGTCAGAGCCTTGAAAGGAAGTGACAGCCAGACGGAGGAGGAGTCACAGCAGAAGTGGTCATCATTGCTAGTACCAAGGCTCCTGTCTGAACCCTGCCTGCCATGTCACTAGCAAAAGATGTGAGGATCAGTCTCCTATTTTTAGAATCTCAGCATCGCATCGTGTTGAGGAATTCGCAGGCTAAACTACTAGCCAAGCTGGGATTCCTCCTGGATGTCCCTGGATCATGCTATCAGACTTGTCCTTTCTCCTTCCCTCTCCCTCCAGCCTACATTTCAGCACACTCCTGTTCTACCCTGCTGTTCCATACTCCTCTAATCTAGTCTGCTCTTTTTCTCTGTCCATTGTGTTAATGAACATGAACTCAACACTTGCTCTCTGCCAGTCCTGAGACAGGCGTGTACAGTGCTGAGCCACACCAACATCATTGCTCACTCCCTTTGGAGTGGAGTTCTTTGCTTTTTCTCCGCTTTTCATCTTGACGTGTGGCCCTCTCAAGCATCTCTTCCCCTCGTAATTTATGGTTGTATTAAGAATTTCCGAAGAAGTTTCCTCATTAACCAGGAGCAATATACTGCGCCGTCTCCATTCTGTGTGGGTGTGCCTTTTTTTTTTTTTTCCAGAAAACTAATGGGAGTAGCCAATCTGTCCATTACAAATGAGTTCATTCTCATTCAAGTAGTGGCTGTCCCGTACCTTGCCTGAGGCTTTCTATGTTATGAGCAACGTATTGGTTTTAGTTGTCTGTATTTCTTCCCAGCTACACTGGGAGCCTTACATGGAGGAAAAATGCAGGAACTCGTGAGAGTCTGTTGCCCTTTAAGTAGTGGTTATGCATACTTCCAAAGACAAGAATTGTGCTTAATCAGTGTTCTCATGGTCAGGTAGAGATTGTTGAATAGCTAACCACTATCCTTCCTTCTAGCCGAGTGAAATCTCAAATGATATATGACCTAGATTCTTAGACCAGCAAGAAATAGACAGGATGAAGCCTGTTTTGTCCCCGGAGAAAAGAATAATTTCTATTGAAAAATAACTGGAAACATTCAAATTACTGTGAAAGCTGCAGCGTAGGGAACTGTTTAATGAAATTCAGTTTTCCTGCAGCTCAGAGATGATTTGCAATCCACATAGGAATCAGAAGAACCCAAGTGACTTTGCATTCTGTGATCCGGTATTCTCAAGACAGCATTAATCAGTCAATGGCAATTTTCACCCCTACTAAGTGCAAAGCACTGTTGAAGATGTTGTCTGTGCTGATTTGGTCCATCCCACTGCAGTCCCTTCTTTTATGATGAGTTGGACTGGGACAGATCACTAGGGGTCTCCTCTTTGGAAGACGTACAAAGATGTTGAATTCCGGAGCCATCCTTCCACTCCTGTTTCTCCAGAAACTGGGAACCCCCTCTTGCATGGATCATGGACAGTCCTGGGCTGCTAGTGGAAGGTTGGCTTGGTCCATTTGTCCTGATATCACTTTCATTATAATTCAGTGTTAGTCCTTTAATAAAAATGGCCAGCCAGCCTCGAGATAACAGAATGGGAATCAATGGGTCCTGTGATTGTCTGCACGCCAGATTCTCCTGTCAGCCTGGTCTCCAATCCATCCTGCCAACTGAACCTCCTCTGGGACTGAGGCGTTTGAAAACAGAGCAGCAGCCTCATCTCCCGGGCAGTGTTTTTCTCCATCATTTGCTTTATTAAATATTGATTTTCTGTTGCATTATTAAACCTTAAGTCCAGAGCATAAATTCTGGGCTGATACTTTAATCTGGCTCTCCTCATCCTTTTTTTGGCTTTTAGAACTGATTTTCAGGCCAGCTCTCATGGGGAATCTTTCAGTCAACTCAGGGCCTGAGAGAAACCTGCTTGCATGAGGGAAGGAGCCTGGAGTTGAGAGGTAGCTTGTCTTACCAACGCTCTACAGATAAGACTGCTTGTGTCAAGCAGATTTTTCCCTTCGCTGTTGTCCCAGCCCCAGAAGTCCATCCTCACTGAGATTCAAGTGATTGTGCAGGGAAGTTCTTTGGAATTCACTGCGCTGAAACTATGGAGTAAGCAAATGGTATGCTGTATTGATTTTAGAATCAAACATCATGGAACTCTTCACGCATTATCTAATCCATTATCTCTCCATCTCACACCCCACCCCCCTTGGCAAGTTTGAGTAAGAGGTTATAGTCACACAGGCTTTCGGGATTTCACTGACTCCAGCCTCTGGTTCATCCTTCAGTCCTCTCCCCCGACCTTCTTCCTAAGGGCTAATTGTTGAGTGGCCAACAAGAACAATCCACAGTAGTCATCACACCCTTATGAAACTGTTTCTGGGGCTGGCGCCGCGGCTCACTAGGCTAATCCTCCACCTTGCGGCGCTGGCACACCGGGTTCTAGTCCCGGTCGGGGCGCCGGATTCTGTCCCGGTTGCCCCTCTTCCAGGCCAGCTCTCTGCTGTGGCTAGGGAGTGCAGTGGAGGATGGCCCAAGTGCTTGGGCCCTGCACCCCATGGGAGACCAGGAGAAGCACCTGGCTCCTGCCTTCGGATCAGCGTGGTGGCCAGCCACAGTGCGCCGGCAGCGGCGGCCATTGGAGGGTGAACCAGTGGCAAAGGAAGACCTTTCTCTCTGTCTCTCTCTCACTGTCCACTCTGCCTGCCCAAAAAAAAAAAAAAAAAAACAAAAAAAACAAAAAACCTCTTTCTGAGGGATCGGTGGTCTCTAGCATGTTTCTCTACCCTACAGACAGCTTCCTGGACGGCTCTTGTCATTTTCCTGAGGTGCAGGGCAGTGGTTCTGAGGATAAGAAGCAGGAGGATGGTACCATGCAAAATTTTAAAATTATCCGTATTATATTAATTTTGAATGAACTTTTTGAAGATATCTTTTACACATGGGTTTCAGGTTTTTTTTAAGATTGTATATATTTATTTGAGAGGTACAGTTATAGACAGAAAGAGGGAGAAACAGAGAGAAAGGTCTTCCATCTGCTTGTCCACTCCCCAGATAGCCTCAACAGCCAGAGCTGCACCCGGAATCAGAAGACTTTTCTGGGTCTCCCATGTGGGCACAGGGGCCCACTTACTTGGACCATCTTCCACTGCTTTCCCAGGCCACAAGCAGAGAACTGAATTGGACAAGAAGCAGCCAGGACATGAACTGGCACCCATATGGGCTGCCAGTGCCACAGGTGGAGGCTTAGCCTACTACGCCATAGCGCTGGCCCTGATTTCATTTTTTTTTTTAACAAAATAAACTTACCCTTTTCAGTTTTTCCACAGAGTCTTTGAAGTGTCTCTCTACGTGTATGTGTATGCATGTATGTGGCAGTGGGTGTGTGTGGCTTCTTATAAATGTGGTCTGAGAGAGGCCTTTTACCCCTCCACCAAGTGAAGACGAAGCAAGATAACCTTTATGAACAGGAAAGAGGAGGTCTTACTTACTAAATGCTGAATCTGCCAGCACCTTGGATTTTCTGCCTCCAGAACTGTGAGAAATATGAGAAATGAAGTTCTGTTTTAATAAACTTCCCAATCTATATCATTTTGTTATAACAATCTGAGGAGGTTATCACAGTGTATGCATGTGTGTGTACATATGTTTGTATATATATGAGTGTGTATATGTATATATATGTATACACATACATATATGTAGATATGTATACAATGTATATGTATACATGCATATATACTTATATATGAATGAGGGTGATTCAAGATATTTGTGGAAAGTTAAATTAAAAGTTGAACTTATTTTGGTACAAAAATATTCTGAAATAAAGACATATTCTTTTTATTATACACATTTTTCATTAAATTTTTGAAGACTTCTCATATAGATGAACAAAATATACCTTCCACTAATTTTTTTTTTGACAGGCAGAATTAGACAGAGAGAGAGACAGAGAGAAAGGTCTTCCTTTTTCCATTTGTTCACCCCCCCAGTTGGCCACTACAGCCGGCGCACTGCGCCGATCCAAAGCCAGGAGCCAGGTGCTTCCTCCTGGTCTCCCATGCGGGTGCAGGGCCCAAGCACTTGGGCCATCCTCCACTGCACTCCTGGGCCACAGCAGAGAGCTGGACTTCCCCTAATGTTTAACTGTTGTTTATTCCTATCAGAACCACATAGAATTTAAAGCTGTGAATTTGGACTGTTACTATTTATGTAAATGTCTACAAGTCATTGATCAAAAATGACTGACTATTGGCAATTGCTTGTGTTTTAACCTAATATTTAATCTCTCAGTTTTCCTTATAACAGTGAGAGTTGCACCACTCCTCAATTTATTGCAAGGGGGCATTGAAATCATGTTAAATGCCAAGCATTGACTCACACTCAATGTTTTCTCTTTTAATTCAATGTAACAAATATTTGTTAAACTTCCTTTGTGTCCCTGGCACCACAGCAAGTATTGGGATATGGAAGTGAGTGATGAGTGGGTCCCTGACCTCATGATGGAGATTACAGTATTTGAAGGTATCTATTATGTTCCTTAAGTCATCTCTTCTTCCCCTGAATAAACAGAGCAAGCATCGCCTACATCTGTCATTGTACTCATCTCATTATGGTCTGAGTATCTCTTCAATCCACAAGATGGACTTTCTAAGTGCAAGAATAATTCAGTGAATGCCACATATTTTTCTCTCAATAAATGCTGGTTTTTGAATAAATTTCCAGCTCTTCATCTTTCCTTTTGTGACAAATTCTAGTGTCTTTACTTCTCTCTTTGGAGGTCAGCTGGCTTTTTCCCAGGGCAGCACAAACTCAGCGAAACCAGGCAAGCGTGAATGCTGTCTTTCACTCAGTTACCCCCGCATATCCTGTTGCTGATCCCTTTTTTCCTGTCTTAGTTTGTTCAGGCTGCTATAACAAAATACCATAGATTGAGCAACTTAAAACCACACTTGGGGCCGGTGCCGTGGTGCACTAGGTTAATCCTCCGCCTGCGGCGCTGGCATCCCATATGGATGCCGGGTTCTAGTCCCGGTTGCTCCTCTTCCAGTCCAGCTCTCTGCTGTGGCCCGGGAGGTCAGTGGAGGATTGCCCAAGTGCTTGGGCCCCTGCACCCGCATGGGAGACCAGGAGGAAGCACCTGGCTCCTGGCTTCTGATCAGCGTAGCTCTGGCCGTGGCAGCCATTTGGGGAGTGAACCAGCGTAAGGAAGACATTTCTCTCTGTCTCTCCCTCTCACTGTCTGTAACTCTACCTGTCAAATAAATAAATAAAATCTTAAAAAAAAAAAAAACACGCATACTTATTCCTCACAGTTCTGGAGACTGGATATCCAAGAGCAAGGTGCTGAAAGATATGTTTTCTGATGAGAGCTGTTTCCTTGATAATAGATTCCAGCTTTGGGCTATGTTCTCCCATGGTAGAAGAGATGAAGGAGTCTATCCCCGGTCCCTTTTATAAAGGTGCAAATTCCATTTTTGAGGGCTTAGCACTCAAAGCCTGATGACTTCCCAAAAGCCCCATCACCAAATGCCAGCACCTTGGCAGTTAGGATTTCAATGTATGAACTTGGAGAAACACAAACAGTCCATTGCAACCCTTTGAGGCATTCTGGATGCTGTTTTTCCTCTAGTTTCTTCACTGAATCTCTGTACTCCATCTTTGGCATGGTTAGTGTCCATTTGAATTACAGGAACTCAGACCGTTCAAGGTTTATTGGCAAGCTAGGGCAGACTGTATGGGAACAAGGACAGGAAGAATGGCCGTGCTCTTTGAGAAGGGGTTACCTTCGGCAGCTCCTCTCAGTGTCTCTCTTGTTGGGCTGTGGTCTCCTCATGTGTGCTTCTCTCCACATATCCCCTGCAGTGAGCGGCCTCCCAGATCTGCTCGTCTCCCAGGAAGCCTGGGCTTGCCTAGGTGCTCTTCAGATGGCTTGACAGAGCACAGCCAACAGACTTGGTTTTGATACTGGAAGCCCAGCATAACAGCAAAATGAGTCAGACTATCTCTGTTTGAGTAGTTGAGGACCTTTGGTCCAATCATCTATAGCTACGGTGATCACAGAGATCATGTGATAAATGACAGCATCCGTGTCTCTCCAAGGTTCTGTTAATTACGCAGGTTGGTAAAGCATTAGTAACTGGCAGATCTAATACAAAGACAGTTTGTAATGGCTTCAAGGTCAAATCCAAGACTGTGTGCATGAAGCCTCCTTGCCCCCCACCCCAGTTATTCTTGGCCACCTTCCTCCTTTTCTAGATAGTTCCCCCAGGACATGGACATTCATGGTCAGAAAATGTGTCCAAGCACATAAAACTTTTCCTCAAATGATAGGGATTAGGGAAAATTTATTCCCTGGCTAGAAGCTGCCCTAACTTGAATCACTTCAACCTATGGCAGAAGGACACTATTAAAATCTATTGAAACATCAATACTTAAAAGCAGGGACAGTTATTGGAAAGGCCAATCATGTTCCCCACCGACTCCCCACTCTCCCCAGCATGCAGCCTCACGAGTATGCAATTTCCCATGTAGACTCTAGGTCACATAGGAATATTGCAAATGGGTTGAGGACCCAGGGTCTTGGGGCTATTTGCGTCTCCAGTTATTTTGATTTGTCCATTTGATGCTGTCAGAAACTGGGGAGCTGATCATTTGTGCTGGAAATAACACAACTTCTGCCCTTTGTTTCGATCGCTTTTGCCATGTGTGATTGGTGAATTTGATTGCTGGCCACAGAAAATTGCATTTGTGTCAAGAGCATTCTGAACAGATCAATGTAAGAGGAAACCAGACAAGATCAATTCTAATACCAAAGACTGGTATAAAACGTTGTACAGCTCCCTTGTCATCCTGCAACCCTCAGTGCCTAAACATTATTCAGGTCTTTACCACATTTCATTAGTCAAGCCTCAAAGAACTACATGAAGCCAGTTAGTGTCTGGTGCCAGACATCCAGAAGTGAGGGAACAATGCTATAGCTACCCCACTGCCTTAACATAGCACATTTGCAAAACGTGAGACAATTTGTAATAGTGCAAATAATTGTTAGAGCTGTTCTGTGTATTTTCCTGAAGCTGATTATGTTCTTCACATGCTCTTCTAATCTGAACTTCAAAAAAATCTTAAGAGTTAAATACCTTTATCATTGCCATTTTATGAATAAGGAATCAAACCTAGAAAGGTTAAGAAAGCTGTGATTGTCCACGTGTGCATAGTGGAGTCAGTCTATGGACTTCCGCTCTGATTGACTCCAAATGCCCTGCTTTTAGCTCTCTCCATTCATTGCCTTTGTAACTTCAAACCACAGAGCAGTATGCCTGTGTGAAAAAGCACCCTGACTTCTGCCGTTATTTTTGTTATATGATTAATTCCAGCAGATGTCTAGAAGACTAGATATTTCCTTCTCTCCACCAAGCAGCACAGCTGTCCTTAGAGGACAGTTATCCAAATGATTATATCTGTAATATTTGTGTGCTTCTGACTTTATCAAGTGATTTCCTTGTCCATTGCCACAATCAGCTTGTGAAGTAAGTAGGGCAAGTATTATCAGTTCCATTTTCTAAGTGAAGAAAGTGAGGCTAACAGAATGTAACTTGTGCCTGAGGGTGCAAAGAGGAGCTAAAATGAGCAGTCAGGCCCCTGGCCACAGAGATTCTGTTCTTTCCACTGTCCTCCATCTATAAAATCAAGCATTGACTTTAAAAGATATCACAGCCTAAATGCAATTCACTTTTTTCCCTTAGACATTAGATTGTTTCCACCTGCCACTTCTTTAAAAATGTGGAAAACAAGCAGACAGAATGCTATATGCAAAGAGTGGACCCTATACTCTATGATTAGACCAGGTCGTATGAACCTGTTTGGCACTGTGTAATAGACAGCTCTCACAACAAGGAAGCAGTCAGAGGATCGCTTACTTGACTGCTAGAAGACCACATTCATGACTCACTGATACTTAATGATTTAGTTCCAACAATCTATTTGCAAGATATACTTATCTATAGGCTCTTTCATTCTAGGCCATCAGCTGTGCATTCTGTAGCTGGCTGACCTTGGACAAGTCATGTAATTTCTTAATTTCTCCAGACCTCAATTCTGTCATCTGCCAAAGAGACATAATAAAGGCCTTTTTTTAATCCAAAGAATTGTTGTAAGAATAAAATTAAATCTTGAATGTGAACTGGTTTTATAAACAAGATACCAATGTGATGTCTTGTTTTTAAGCTCTCGAGAATGCTTGCAAATTGATTGTTAAATTAACAATGCACATTTCTACATACAGCAGGGTTGCACAAAAATGATGCTGAAAGCATAACTCCATGGGCTCAGGTGCGTTGGATGAGGCACAGATCAGGAAGGAAATCACCCTGTCCTCCCACCTTACCATCCCGCCTTGCACCTGGAGAGCCTGCTTTTGGCAGGATGGAGCCACTCGTCTCCGCTCAGTCATCCTCTTGGAACTGCTTGCTCAGAATGGTGTGATTTCTGTGGCATTTTCTTCTTTTTCTTTCTCTTTCTGGCAACAACTCTTTGAAATATTATTTTTGCTTCCCTGACGGCTGGGCTGTATAATTGATGGCCTCTCTGGGTTGCTGGAGTCATGCATTTAAACCACAATCGCCTTGGCTCCAATGCCTCTGAGTTCATTACTTTTTGAAAAGCTTCACGTCTGTTTGTGTTCAGATTATTGTTGCTCTAGAGAGGGAGGTTATTGTTAGGCAGAAAGAGGAGTGTGGAGCAGAACTCATGATAATCAAATTCTCTTCTCTTCTTGGATTAATATTTCCGAGTAACAAGACTTCCCGTTTATCAGACCTGGCTGTTGTGAATCAGGGAAGCAAGGATCTTCACTTTTCCCCTGTAGCCTACTGGGGGAGGGGGTGAGATGTGTGTGTGGGGGCTATCACTTTGCCAATCAAGTGGGCAATAGAAGTGCCCAGTTCTGGTACTAAAGAATGAGTTGGTGCAGAATGCATACATGAAAGTTTTAATTAAAGGTTTAGGGTATGCTTGGTTCTTCGTGATGGTGTTGATGGAGAGCACCTAACCCCTGCACTTGAGCCTGTCCTTGTCACTCAACTCTTCCCATTGCCATATGGTATGCTCAGCCTGCTCACACAGACCACCCACACTGTTATCCCTCACATGGGTCCATATCCTGTCTCCTATTCTCCACCCTGTATCAATGACACAAGAACTCTGGCATTGTAAAACCAACCAAGTCTGCATAAGTTTGGAACACACCAAAATGTAGTCTACATGGCAGGTGCAGAAGACTGAGCATCTCGAGTTGCTGTGGGGGGGATATAACTATGTATTTTTCTTCTCATCCTGAAAAATAAACACCTCGTTCATACTTTAGGACTGAAATCAATCACCTTGTTTGGGAAGGTAGCCTTAGACATTGCTATGCTCCACTCAATTCCATCTCAGGGAAATTTCTGAATCTCCTGAAGTTTCAGTGCCTTTTCTTGTTATTGTGACTGTAGCATTTCTTACAATGCTTTGTAATTTCCATTTCATGGTTGTTGCTTTTGTCCCATCACACCCACCCCATTACATGCATTGAGGGCAGCAGCCAGAATTTTTGCTTGCTTGTTTGCTTTCTTTTTGTATCGTCACCATTTACTGTGATCTCAACATATGCTTGACACTAAAGAAAGGTATACTGAATTAATTCAAGAAAGAATTTTGTTGGATCAGAGCAGACTTCAATTTTTCCTCCAGTTAAGTGTGAATATGTGTAGAAGGGAAACTCTGTAGCATGCTGGGGACTTGTTCATTCATTTGTGAAATGCACATTAATTCTCATTCCAGAGAGAGCGCTGGTCATGTGCCTTGTGCCTCAGGTGGGGCTATTTGCACAAGGCTGGGCAGTAAAAAGTTGGCATTTGTAAAAGATGGCTTTGGGGCATTTTGGTCAGTTACAGATATAGAAATGACTTGCAAGGGGGAAAAGGAAGAAAAAAAATCAGTTCCAGAAAGTTTTCATCTCTATAGGAGATAAAACACTTTTAAGATGAAGGCAGTTTCTTTCCCTTTTGCAACATAACGAGTAGAGAATATTGTCACATCTTGTCATTTGAAGGGTGTAAAACTGGGTTATACATGTAACAAAGGATATCAGGCATACCATGGTGTTTAAGATATAAATATTTGAGAGATTACTTTCTATACATTTCCAAATAGGACACCAAGGGTAGGTGCCCTTCCAGGCTACACTTAACACATGGTTGTATATATAATTTTAAAAATGCTTCACAAAATAAACTTATCTTTTAGTTCCATTTTCATGAACTTTTTAACGTAGCTTTTATGTATGTATTCCTTAGCATTCTGGGGAAGGAAGGATTTTGTCCTTTCTGAATCCTAGTCAAGTATACATGCCTGGAGTTTTTGTTCTTTCTTTGTTCTTTCCTTTTTCCTTGATGCATTCCAGGAGAATGCTAGATTGTGTGGATTATAGCAGTCTACAGCTCAGCAAAGTGGAGGTGATTATCAGAATTTTAAATGTTCTGACATTTTGCTGCCAAAAAGTCATTGATTTATTAGCGACATTACAATACATGCATGATTCAACATAAGAGGTTCCTTTGAACTTGTTTAGCACCAAACCCTCTGGGAGATTATTTGCTTTCAGCACCATGGACAGAAATTCTCTTTCATTCCAATTCTGTTGGCCTTATACAAGTAAATATTATAGCTCAGCAGTAGCACTCCAATCCAGTGGCCACAGTATGATCCAATTTAATAGCTTTAACAATTCCAAGCACTGAGTACCCAGAATATTAATACATTGTTTTGTACTTATGTTGCTACAAAGTGGAACAGGGGACAGGATGGGATGACTTTAAAATGCATTATTATTATCATTATTGTTGCTAAAAATAAGGATACTGTTTCACAACAAATCACATAAATTACAGAACATTTCAGAAGATGTTTGAATTTTTCCTAACAAGCAACTTAGTAATGCCATCCTTCAAAACACTAAGCAGGAAGCCATAATTGAGTTCAGTGATTCCACACCTGAGCAGTGAACCAAACAGACTCACAAAATGCCTAAAGCTAATGAAAATCTTGTTGTTGAAAAGCCCTGGAACCCCTATGGGGCACTGGGTAAAATATACGGGGAGGATCAAGATCTCTGTCTGCTGTAATGGCTGTGACTAATATACTTATCCTGACGAGATAACCCTCCAGTTAATTCCCAATTGCTTCAGGCAACTGGTCAAAACTTTTTAATCAAGACAGTCTTCATTGAGCATACAGTTTGTTTCCTTATTCAGTATTTATTGATTACAAATGTTTTAAAGCAACTTTGTTCCTCTTCACACACATGACAAAAGTAATGGGAAATTATCATGGAGTAATTTAGGAGCCTTACCAAGGAAATCACATTTAACTGGATTATATGATACACATCCACAGTGATGGTCAAATGAAAACTATATATAGAACAAAAGCTGACGTAAGTCTTGAATGAAAAACAATCTAAACTGACCTCTTACAGAGAGGGATTCTGCTCATCAGGTTTTCATCAGTTACCTAGGTCAGAGAGACAGAATCATACATTGGAGAACCATAAACTTACTACCTGTTTGAAAGGAAAATGAAGGAGGCTCAAGTTTAATAATATGTATGTTATTTTTTCTCCATTTTGGGTGCAAAAAAGCTACTATACTTCCTTCTTGCTGAATGGAAAGCCATATAAATAAGCAATTGCAATTATTTCCAATTTTGTCAGGTAGTTCAAAATGAAATTTATGAATTTATCTTGACACAAATGTTTACCATGAGATAATCTCTTTTTCCTTGGACCATATTCTAAGTGTTGATGCTTTCATTTTGATTTTCCATTGGAAATTTTCTTAAACTTATTGACAGGAATGGTGATATATAAATAATTATGAAAAATTTGATAGCTTCCTATAGATTATTAAATCTTCTGTTGAATGTGATTTGGCCAATTGATGCCATCCATGTTTATGGGTGCTTAACCTCGAACTTGGATTGGGAAGAGTACTCAGCATACTCAGCATTTGTCCATCACAAATGTATGAGGAGGAAATTAAAAGCTAAATTAATAGTAAGAATTTCTGGGGAGGGAGTTTGTGACCCAGTAGGTTAAAGTTCTACTTGGGATGCCCACATTCCATATCAGGGCCCTGATTTGAGTCCCAGCTCCTCTGATTCTGATCCTGCTTCCTGCTAATGTGCCTGGGGAGGCAGCAGGTGATAGCCCACATACTTGGGCCCCTGATACTCATGTGGGAGACCCAAATGATGTTCCAACCTCCTAGCTTTGGTTTGACTAGGCTCCAGTTATTGTGGGCATGTGGGAGAATGAATAAGCAGGTGAAGGAGCTCTCTCTGTCTTTCCCTCTGTTTCTCTCTCTCTCTTCCCCTCTCACTCTGCCTTTCAAATAAATAAATATTAAAGAATCTTTTGTGTAAATATAGGCCTTCTATGAGATGAAATATTTTTATTTAGAACAAAAATGTTGTAAAATACTAAAAGTGAGGTTATGAGAATATATCTTTTAACTGGTCAATTAGATTAATAGATTCAGAGCAAAGAAAAGTTGGGGCATTTCAGTTACCAGTTCAAACAATTCCATTAGCTGAGTAAGCTTGGTTCACTTTTTATTCCTGACTTTTATTTATTTTTTCATTCATTTATTGAGTACCTACAATATTCCAGGTGCTCTGTTCTGTCTGGATTTTCAGAGATAAAGGAGAATTGCTCTTCTCAAAGAGTTTTCCCAGAAGCCCTTTCCTCTATTAAAATTTACTACAATGAACTGCAGTAAGATGTTAGAGAAATGAAAAATAAGGCTCAGACCTGGTCTGGTTCCTGGTGGAGTGGTGCTGAGGAAGTCTTCTACATTTGGAACCTAGAGTTAAAGGGATAAGGAGAATTAGTTCTATTGTATTTGAAAGCCTATCAGTCCAAGAGAGCAAAATGGATGCATAAGAAAAACTGGGGTGAGATGGCCAGGACAAATTCCTAAACTGTGTGTGTGTGTGTATGTGTGTGTATGTGAGACAAAGAATGAGAGAGATCGAGGATAAAAGGTAGATGATAGATGGATAGATAGATGACAAATAGACAGATGATAGATAACATCATGCCTTATGGTCAAAGAAAATATTGGAAAATCATAAATGGGCCAGTCCTGAAGTACTTTGCTCTGTACATTCAGCTAAGGATTTTACACACCAATAAATAGGTGAAAGTGAATACTTTAAGCCATTGTAATTAGATGAGATTTGCATTTCTGCAAAGATCATTCAAAATCATTTTAGAAGAAGATTTGGAGAGGAGACAAAACTGACACACTATATTAGAGTGATTTCAGGGGAACAGAGAGGATAGCCTAAAATAGGATCATCAGCCATAGCGACAGAGAAGACACAGAGTTCAGTGATTCTTCACCAGCAAGGATCCAAGGGACTTGATCACTGGTATGAGCAGTGAGGAAATTGCAGGAGAATCAGACATTCTCTTGTTTGAGGGGTGGCACTGCACGGTTGAACGGTTCCTGTTCCAAAATCTGGCTGGTTGAACCTGTCACATTCCTTTACTTTTCTGTGCCTCAGTTTCTTACACTCTCAAAAGTTTATTAGGAAATACGACACCCTTTCTTGGCCTTCCTTCAAGGCCCCTGGATACTCGTTTAAGAGCTATTGGAATATACAAGAGGGATTGATTGACTCAGTAGAGAAAGGTGACTGCTTCAATATGGGGTTTCACATTCCCTTTGTAGTGCATATTCAGAGTCTCATAAATTATTGCATAATTTGTAAAAAGATGAAAGGGAATGAGAACATCCTTAAAAAGGATGAAATAATCCAATCGAGAGATGTTGGAGATGATTGGTGAGGGCATCGGAGAGGCAGAGAGAAACTGACAGTCGTGTTAAGTCAAACATGACTTTTAAAGAAGCTACTAAACAGTGATGGATTCTTATTAAACGCAGAGATTAGCCAAGAAGTAAAGCAGGCAACTTCAAAGGAACAAGAAAAATGGGAAAAAAGTATTTAGATCCTTAAAGCAAGACGACAAATGATAGAAATTTTATGCAGCTGAACACTTCCCAGAAAAGTAGTTCTGATCTTCTCTTGATTCCAGACCTGCCAGCTCACAGGTTTCCAAGCCTAGACAAGTAATAAATTAATAAATAAAATAAAACAAGCACACTCATAAACGCTCTCACTTCTTACACTTTTTCACATTTCGTGTTCTGGGCAGCTGGGTTTAAATTCCACAAAACTGGTGAGTGCATAGACTATCAGTTAAGACAGGTTAAGGGTAAGGTGCCTGCAACCCATCTCAGAGTGCCTGTTTTTGAGCTCCAACTCATGCTTCTGACAGTGTGCACTCTGAGGCACAACAGGTGATGGCTCAAGTAACTGAGTCCCTTCCACCCACGTTGGAGAACTTGGATTGTGTTCCCAAATGCTGGCTTTGTGATGTGGGCATTTAGTGAGTGACCAACAGATGGCGCTATCTTTACCTGTCACATAAATATATTTTGGGGGAGGGAAAAATGCTACAAACAGCTGGACCCAAGTGACTAGAAGTTATAAACATGATTCATTTATAGTTACCATCGTTGGTAGTTCAGCTCACTGCCTCCACCTCACTTCATTTTAGAGGACAAGAAATTGAAGTTTGGTGAGAGGAGTGTGCATTGTAGCACTGTGGGTTGAGCCCATGGTTTGAGACCTCCAATATTGGAGGCCCAGCTACTCCACTTCCAATTCAGCTTCCCACTAATGCATCCTCGGAGGTGGCAGATGATGGCCCAAGTACTTAGGTCTCTTGCTGTGGCAAGCATTAAGGGAATGAACGAGTGGATGGATAACATATCTCTCTCTCTTTCTGTAATATATTATATGTACACATATACATATCAATCGCTATCTCTGTGGCTCTGTCTTTCAAAGAAATAAACAAACATTTAAATAATCGCACTTAGAAAACTGATGAGAATCTCCTCAAGTGTCTTCCCCTTATTTTAAACTGTTACCAGCCCTAGGCCTGATGCAAAAGACCTATAGGGAGGGGCTGGCACTGTGGTGTAGTAGGCTAAACTTCACCTGCTGTGCCAGAATCCATATGGGCAATGGTTTGAGTCCTGGCTGCTCCTCTTCCAATCCAGCTCTCTACTATGGCCTGGGAAAACAGTAGAAGATGGTCCAAGTACTTGGGCACCTGCACCCATGTAGGAGACCTGGAAGAAGCTCCTAGAACCTGGCTTCACATCAGCTCAGCTCCAACTGTTGCAGCCATTTTGGGGAGTGAACCAGCAGATTAAAGACATTTCTCGGGCCGGCGCTGCAGCTCACTTGGCTAATCCTCTGCCTGCGACACCAGTACATTGGGTTCTAGTCCCGGTTGGGGTGCTGGATTCTGTCCCGGTTGCTCCTCTTCCAGTCCAGCTCTCTGCTGTGGGCCGGGAGTGCAGTGGAGGATGGCCCAAGTCCTTGGGCCCTGTACCCGAATGGGAGACCAGGAGGAAGCACCTGGCTCCTGGCTTCAGATCACTGCAGTGCATTGGCCTCAGCGCGCCGGCCGCAGCAGCCATTTGGGGGCTGAACCAATGGAAAAAAGAAGACCTTTCTCTCTGTCTCTCTCTCTCTCTCTCACTGTTTAACTCTGCCTGTCAAAAAAAAAAAAAAGACCTTTATCTTTCCCTCTCCTCTCTCTCTCCATAACTGTACTTCTCAAATAAATAAAAAATTCCTTAAAAAAAAAAAAACTAGAGAAAAAAATTAAGGGAGAAGACAAAAAAGAAATAATAAACTGTGTCTTCATTGTGTGGATAAAGTGAGTAAATCAAGGCGTGTTATCCCCAAACACGTTACGGAAGTGAGGCAAGCTGGTGTGCTCAGGACACCTGGACTGCTGATTGCCAACCCAACACTCTTTCTGTTGAGACTGATGGCAACGCTGCCACTCTTGTTCTCTCCACTTTCCGTGGGTCTGCTCTGACTTGATTTTCACACAACACTGTCCATTCCCTCTCGTTCCTTTCTTTTACTCACCTGCATCCTCCCTGCAGGCTGAGCTGCCTTCCTCCCGGCATTTCCATGGCTCCCATCTTCGCATCTCTTTCCTCTGTGTTTCTCCTCCTCAGTTGTGGCATTTAACATGGAGATACTGAATTTGCAGCCAGAACTCTCTGTTTTCACATTGTTACAGATTGTCTGGACATCTTCACTTGTGTGTACAAGGACACTTCAAATAATTGGTGGGAAATGGGATTACAAGGTATTTGGAACCAAAAATGTTGAAATCCATGCAAAATGTTTTCATCATACACACTTCCACGGATTTTTTGAAGATCCCTCATATGCATGAATTTCAACATTTTTGCACAAAAACAAATATAAGTTTTAATTCAATTTTTCAGACTTTTTGAAATATCCTCATATGTTCTGCAGACAGGAATTCCACATAATCTAAACCATTCTTATTGACCTGTGCATCTAACTGAGTTCTTAGTTTAAATCAACAAGGATTGATTCAGGTTGACTTAACAAAAAAAGAGATTGGTTGAAAATACATTGGGGGATTCATGGAATTGACAAAGGTTGATCCAAAAAATGGGAGAGAATTCACTCTGCAGAAAAAAGTCACAGCACAGCGGTGGGCAGGGCAGCCACCATACTTTAGTTACAGCACCATTATTGGCACTGTTGTAACACTGGGCACTGTTGTGACACTTTGGCCTGTCTCATATTCCTGAACATTAGATACCCTAACACAAATGATTTCCTAATGTCCCTGCATGCTTGTATCACTAACTAGAGGCAAATTCCTTGGCAAGAACAGCCAGTCAACAGAGACCAAGTGACACGTGCATGCTCCATGGAGTAGAGTCCAGGAGACAATTCTTTAATCTTAACAGGTTCCAGAGCGTGCTCATGCTGTCCGGAGTTTCTCAGATTCAGGAAGGGGATTCTGACTTTGCGTTACAAATGGCACGTGCTCAGTGTATATTTCATGAGTAATTCTTCTGTTCAACAAGTGTTTCCCAGTTCAACAAATGACACCATCATATCAAGACAAGAAGCTGGAAATGTCAGAGTCATTTGTAGGTTTTTTCTTTGTCGTCTTCACACACATCTGTTCAAGTCATTAGTTCTTGCAATGCCATAAATCAAATATTCTTTGTTTCTACTCACTCATTCCCCTCTTAAGTCTGTCCTGTGTCATTTCTAAGGAGGAATTTCATTCTTTCACACAGTGACATCATGGTTACAGGTGTGGATTCCAGTGTCCAGTCATCTGTGTTCAGATCATACGTCTGCCACTCACTGCTTATGTGAACTTGAGCATGTGGTCCAACCTTTCTCCATGTCATATGTAAAACAAGATTAATAATGACAATACCTGCCACCGAGGGCTGCTGCAACGATGGATTGGGGCAGTAGGTGCCTTGTCCAGCATGACAGGGTTTCAGCTCAGCCCAAAAGAGGAACGCCAGTGCATAAGATGAAGAAGCAGACTCAGAGACAAGATTTTAAAGTAGGGAAACCAAGAGGCATTCTGTCCATGACCAGAGGCTGAGGCAGAAGCCCTGATGTCTGGTTACTCCAAGTTTTTATTTTCAACAGTGATGCAATTGACTAATCATAAAAAGTGTGCAGTTTTGTGAAAACAGGATCTTGTGATGGAAGTTTTAACATAGTGAAACAGGGAACAATGGGGAGTTCGAGTATTTACAAGAAAGATGTGTTTTTTTAGAAGCTAGGATTAAGAGAACCATCACAAGGTCAAGGGACCTTGAGGGGGGCTATTTTCTTTTTGAAAGGTGGAATTACAGAGAGGCAGAGAGAGAGGTGTCTTCCTTCCCATGGTTCACTCCCCAGATGGCTGCAACAGCTGGAGCTGCACTAATCCAAAGCCAGGAGCCGGGAGCTTCCTCCAGTTCTCAAATATGGGTGTGGAGCCCCAAGGACATGGGCCATCTTCTGCTGCTTTCCCAGGTCATAGCAGAGAGCTGGATCAGAAGTGGAGCAGGGGCCAGTGCTGTGGCGTAGCAGGTAAAGCTGCCGCCTGCAGTGCCAGCATCCCATATGGGCTCTGGTTCGAGTCCCAGCTTCTCCACTTCTGATCCAGCTCTCTGCTATGGACTGGGAAAGCAGTGGAGGACGGCCCAGGTCCTTGGGCCCTTGCACCCACATGGGAAGACCTGGAGTAAACTCCTGGCTCCTGGCTTTAGATCAGCACAGCTCCAGCTGTTGCGGCCAACTGGGGAGTGAACCATAAGATGGAGGACCTCTCTCTCTCTGCCTCTCCTTCTCTCTCGTGTAACTCTGACTTTCAAATAAGTAAATAAATCTTAAAAAAAAAAAAAAAAGAAGTGGAGCAGCTGGGACTCGAACCAGTGCCCATATGGGATGCCGTCTATGCCATAGTACCAGCCCTGGGGGACTAATCATTAATTGGAGTAAAAGGTCCCACTTGCTGTTTACAGGAGCCCACAGCATCTCCTTAGCTGCATCAGCATTGTGTCAACTGACCTTTGCCATCGTTAACACGACTTAACCGATCACCTTGGCAATCTGGCCAAGCATGCCTCCAGCAGAATTCAGGCCATGCGATGGTCTCCAAAATCCAGGCTTTTAACAGAATTCAGGCCATGTGGTGGTTCCTAACAGGTAGATTTGAACAAGCATTTTGTGTGCTTGCAAACAGTAGGCACTCACCAGAGGTAACACTAACACTGAAAGGTAGTGGTGGTGGGTGAACTGGGGACGATGGTAGTTAGTGGGGGGAGTAACAGTAGGACTGTCTCTAATTAGCACTCTCTTGTTTAGGCGATCTATACTGCTACAGCATTAACTTTCCAAAATGCAAATCTGACTAGAATTGCTTCAAGGATCCCCATTTCTGCAAAATGGGACCCCACATTGCCTTTCTACCCACATCACAATAGAGAAAACAGAGGCAAGCTCATTCCCCAGTATTTCTGAGCTTTTACTTTGAGCTTTCACACATGCTGATTCTGCTTTTTGTGACATGCTGCTTTGCTGCCTTGGAACGCCCATATTTCCAGTGAGACCCAAGCACATGGCAACTTTCTCTGCATTTTCCTCCCTGCTACCTTCTCTGTGGCTCCTATCACACTCTCTATGCCTCTTGCATGGCACTGTACTGTAACTGTTTCAGCCAGAAGGGATCTTCAAAAACACTCGTGGAAAATATTTTGAAAAACTATGCGTGAGTTTCTAAAACAATTTGTACCAACATAAGCTTATCATTTAATTCCATTGTCTGTGATCTTTATCAGGTATTCTTGTATTGTCAGTGTCTCTACTGCACTCTACTGCTGCACCCTTGACCTGAATTTTCCTTCTATTCATTTCCACCCCTGCCATACCAGGTCAGCACATTGTAGGTGCTCAGGGAATAGTTATTCAACTACTGTGATAATGAACCCAAGTACAGTCTGTGTGAGGATGCCGTAGCCTGAAAAGACCTGGTAACTTGTCACACATGGGCTCACACTGTGCCCATATCTGCATTTGGCAGTGGCATCAACAGATACAGCATTTGAGGCCCATGCCTCTTGCCACTGTGGTTAACTATTATCAATTTGTGCTTGGCACAAGGCGTCCTGCTACAATCTTTAATGTAAACCCAGGAAGAAGCAGTCCTCCCCCACCCCCGAAGGAATTTTCATTCCAGTAGAAACTCTAGACAAGCGAGTATCATCATTATGGGACTCTGGAGCCAACTTTTCAATCACCATTAAGAGAAAGTGCCAAAGGACTGTGTATGTCCTAGGAAAACATTCGGAAACAGAAATGACTATCTTTAAAAACACAGATGTCATTTGAAAAGCTCCACATTCCTTGAAAGTATGAGGTAAAGCTCGTTGCATCCAGAGCCATGAAGTCAGAGAAACTTTGCACTCCCTGCCCACCCCACCCCACCCACAATAAAGGAAAAAAACTATAAAGTCTTACAAACCCTTGTTCAGGCCACTCTCTTTGTGTATTTGAAAGCAGATAAACTGAGCCTGCAGGAAACCAAAGTATTTAGTTGAAACCAAGAAGAAAAGAATTCTTGGGAAACTTATCTATTGAAATGGAATTATGTTACAGAACTCCACAAACTGGGGCCAGCATTGTGGTGTAATGAGTTGAGTCGCATCCTGCAGCACTGGCATCCTTTATGGGGACCAGTTCATGTCCTGGCTGCCCCACTTCCCATCCACCTTCATGCTGATGCACCTGGGAAAACAGCAGAAGATGGTCCAAGTGCTTGGGCACCTGCACCCATGTGGGAGACCCACATTAAGCTCCTGGCTTCATCCTGGCCCAGTGCTGGCTGTTGCAGCCATCTGGGGAGTGAAACAGCAGATGGAAGATCTCCCTCTGTCTCCCTCTTCTCTCTCTCTGTCTGTCTCACTCTCACTCTCACTCTCCCTCTGTAACTCTGCCTTTCAAATAAAATCAATCTTAAACACACACACACACACACACACACACAAACTGATTTTCCATTTGTTCAACATGCCCCACTATCCAGAAAACCCCCATGGAATATTACATTCTAGAGACAAAGGTAGAAAAATACCAGTGTGAATTGCTCCTGTCCCTGTCACTGTTCTCCGGTTCAAAAGTATAGGATTCCATGGGTTCCATGAAGTTATCAACCTTTCTCTAAGAAGCAAATCCATGGGCAACAGCAAAGCACAGCACTTACATTTGAGTCACCTGCAGCTCACATTGACTTCCTTATGGTCAAAACAAACAGTGGCTTCTCCACTACCAGTTGCAACAATTATGCTTCGAATGCCTTCACCCCCTGAAATGCCAGGAGTAACAAGCCTCTTGGAGAATGTTATGTTACCTACATTATTACTGTGGAAAATCATCTGTTCTAAATGTTACCTGTGCATACAGTTGATCAAAAAATAAGAAAGAGAGGATTTCTGTATTTCAAAAATGTCCCTTTTGGAGGGGGGAGTCTCTCTTGTAAGGACTGGGTGGAGAGGGGTCTCAGTGATTCTGCCTGCTTTGTGTTGTATGTCCACCCACAGAGGAAGAAAATGCCAGCAGAACTCGTGCCTCCTCCCTTTCCTTCATCCCTTTGCTCTTGTCTCCCGGGATGAGACTAGGTGCATCCAGTTGATTTCGTTTTTTTTTTTTTTTTTTAAGATTTTATTTATTCATTTGAGAGGCAGATAGAGATATAGAGAGGTTTTCCACTTGTTGGTTCATTCCCAAAATGTCCTCAGTGGCTGGAGCTGAGCAGATTTGAAGCCAGGAGCCAGGAGCTTCTTCCCGATCTCCCATGTGGGTGCAGAGACCCAAGCACTTGGGCCATCTTCTACTGTTTCCCAGGCCATAGCAGAGAGCTGGATCGGAAAAGGAGGAGCTAGGACACAACTGGCACCCATACGGTATGCTGGTGCTGCAGGTGGAGGCTTAACCCACTGTGCCACAGTGCTTGCCAGCACCTAGTTGATTTCTGAGATCATTGACCATCTCTGATGGAGACTCCTCTCACCAGCTCACTCTCTCTGCGCTCTTCGTGCAAATGTGAGGGGCACTTGTACTTCTTGGGTCCTCCTCCCTTACGCAGGAGGACTGCTGACCCCTCTCTTGAGGTCTCTCCACCTACCATTTCATAAGTGTATCAGATGAGCCCCAGGAAGACAGCTGCTGATTTCACTGGAGGCAGAAGGAGGAAGTTCTCGTGCTGAGGGTCCCGCTTTCCAATCCGCCTGTCCAGGTGGGAAAGAGGAGCGGCATTTGCTGCTCCCTTGGGGCTTCATTCTGCCCTGCCATTGTCCACACATGGAAGGCAAGACTGGAGAAGGAGCAGCTCCCTACCATCACAGTGTTGCCTTTAAAAAATATAAATATAGAATATTTATAATCCCACCAGATGAACTTGATGAAGAGCTCACTACACAAACATTCCGGCAGAAAGGATATTCCTTTTCTGGGCAGTGATCCGTCTGTCAGGGTAGCAAAGCCTCATTACTGTGTTGTATCACGCGACCTCTGTGGCATCATCATTGGGTCGCATTGGCAGGTGAGGAGGCAACTTTTTTTTGCGAGAGTGCATGGCTGGGTATTCAGGGGTTAGCTCATCTCTTTTGCTTCTCCTTTGAGTTGGTGCCAACTATTCTCACACTCTGCCTCACCAAAGCACAGTCTTTTACTGAGCTTGTTTATATATAGTGGCAGCCTCAGGATCGCGTCTGATCTCTTCTTCTCCCACTTCCTTCTAAATTAAGTATCGTATCTATGTTCAGTGCTATCGAAACAGAACTTAACAAAATGAAAAATAATGCAAAACACCATGAATATTCGTTGTTGGGATATATTACATGCCTAAATGTCGAATCCTCTGTCTTGCTGTCTGTATTGATCTCTGTTGCTCTCAGTCCCCCAGTACGTGTGTATGTAGATGCACGAGTATGTACGTGTGCATGAACATGTTTGTGACATGTACACAGACACATATACAAATACATATTGATGCACACATTTTTGCAAGAGATACAAAATCTTTTCTGTCTCCTGCAATGCTCTGCTCCCCTCTCACTTTTCTCTCTCAAGAAAGGGAGATTTTTTCCCATCAGATCATCAATCTGAATGAAGCCCTGCATTTGTAATGCACACAAAGACTTTTCCCAATGCCTGTTTAATAGGAGGCCATACCCAAAATTAGAACTTGATGCCTTCCAATTATTCTGTCGTATAGGATTTTGTTATACCACAAATAGTTATTTTTTTCTTTCCCAATAGCTACATAAATTGTCATTACAACCCACTCCAAAACAAGTGGTGAAACATTGCTGACTTCGCTGCATGGAATTTTAAATGTGTATTCTTAAGAAAAAAGAATATTTGATCATTTAATAATAATTTTAATTTTTTCTATAAAAAGATTTTCTGGTTACCAAAATAGACCCCAGATCTTTGGCATGAAAGAAGAGTTAGGGTGGGTTCTCCAAGAGTCCAGCTTTTAGGAAAGTGGGGAGAGAGCCTAGCAGAGCCTGAAAGGGGGGCTGCAGGGCTTGGCCAGCCTTGGTTACTTTCACTTTATTTTTGGGCATGGATCTTCTAATGTTGACCCTGCTTTGTGCTCAGGAAAATAACGGGTCAAGGCACTTGAAAGCAGACAGCTGCACTGCGTTCGATTCATCCTAATCAAAAATAACTGCACCCTTGCCTATTAATCTCTTTCCCACCCTAGGCGTGGGAGATTAGGGGATGAGTGAAGTCAAATCTCAAGTGTCTGCCTTAGTGGTTAAGAGGATGATTGAAACCAACACATCGCAGGCTTTCAGGAAGCCCACTTGATTCCAAATTTACTAAAGACAGAAAGAAGGAGAGCCCAGCAGGAGCCCCCGGCGACCAGAGCTCAGCCGCCGAGCCGTTGTCACCGGAATCTTCCAGGAGGAGTCTGTTTTACTTGATTCCACCTCATTATGATGTCTTCCCCGTGAGGAACATAAATCCTCATCAGGGTGTGATGAAGCAAATTGGGAAGAGGCACAGCCAAAGCTAAAGGAGCCAGTCAGAGGCCAGCCGGCCCTGAGTAAACTAGCCTGTCCCTTTCCGACAGCCCAGCTCTCAGTGGAAATCCCATCAAAATTCAGATCTATCAAGGTCCCCTTTTCAGTTTGATCAATGTCCCAGCTCTGTGGAGCCTGCAGGCCAACTGGGATTCGCGATTTTCACAACAGCAGGTAGAGCGGCCATCTCACCCTCACCCACGTGACCGTGCCTTGGACGGTCTGGCTTTTTGTTTTTGTTCCTGTCCTGAAACGTTCTGGCATTGCAGCCATTTCTCACATTATTATCTTTGTTGATATGAGAACACTGACAGGGAGGCCTTGTGGAGTGGTGTGGTGGATTAAGCCACTGCTTGCAACACCACCATCCTATATCAGATCATTGGTTCGAGTCCTGGCTGCTCTGCGTCAGATACAACTCCCTGCTAATGCAACTAGAAAGGCAGCAGATGATGGCCCAAGTGCTTGGGCCCCAGCCACCCACAAGGGAGACTTGAGTGAAGGTCCAAGCTCCTGGTTTTGGCTGGCCCAGCCCTGGCTGTTGCAGCCATATGCAGTGTGAAGTAGATCTCTTTTTTTCTGTCTCTTCCTCTCTCTCTGTTACTCTGCCTTTCAAATAAATAAAAATCTTAAGAAACATTTTTCCATTATAAAGTTAGCTGCCTCAGCCGTCTTGTTAGAGCAACACAAGGCTGAGTTACTATAAATAGAGCAAACCTGTGGTCCAAAGCTCCACCAAGACCAGGGCTCCTATGGTTATACCCTGGACTAGTGCTCATTCCATTACTACTTCACAGTTCTTGGTGGGGCTCTGTAGGACTTGCTCCAACACTGGGGTTTGAGTCCTTAGGTGACCCCTGGGGGAGACCCCAGCAACCGTACTCAGACAGGGATGTATGGTTGCCATAGGAATCTGAGTACAAGAACTCCCTTGAACATAAGAGAACATTGCCTAAAATGGAAAGACAGGATCAACGTCTGTACGAGTGTGTGACAGGTCCCCTGGCCTGTCTAACCACACTGCGCAGTGTCTTAGAGAAATGTGCTACTTTTAAGGACAACCTCAAAGCCACACTCTTATCTTCCTCCTCACTGGAGAGGAAGTTGCTCAGATGGTGTGATTTTTTTTTTTTAATTTTAGGCTTGTGTGTCCTGAAAAAAAAAAAAAAATACAAGATGAGAAGTCTACAAGTATGTTCAGCAGCACCATATCTGGCTTCTCTGTGCCCCCCTCTTCCTATTTTTCTTAGCTGTTCTGTTTTAGTTAGTGCCAATATAGTGCTCCGCTCCCACGCCTCCCTTTAGGGTGAGATGCCCGCTCAGTGTGCTTGGGAGAGGCAGCGTATTTTCAGCAGACTGATAAAAGGCTCTAATGGACCCAGATTAATGCATTCATTCCTAGCCAATCGAGGGAGTCGTTGCAGCCCTTGTGCGGAGGCTCCTCTCTGGCAAATTTGCCCTGGGTAATGAGCCATTCAGCAGCTGGCCACTCTGCTTTGTTGGTGGCCTGCGGAAGGGAGCAGCTGGACAGAGCTGAGTGGTCATAGGTAAAGGAGCAAAGAGTTGGGGGGTGGGAGGGTCTGGTGTCTCCAGGTGCTGGGGAACAACTGCAAGACTGAGGAAGTTCGTGGGACGTGACACCTGTCCTTGGCATTGGCCATGACCAAGAAGCATGAGTTGGGCATGGGAGGGCGTTGTGCTGAGGGACACGACAGTGTGTGTGGTGCTCCTGTGCCTTGGAAGGGTAAGAAGCAGGGTTCAGGGCAAGGCTGTGAAACGGAGCCTGGCCCAGGCAACTGAAAAGAGAATGGTACGTGGGTGGAACTCCTACACAATTGTAATCTGTGCCGGATGAACACCTCTGTGCAAAGGGGGCACATGGGGCACAGGCACAAGGAGAACTGGAAGATGTTCTAAGTCCAGATGTCCTGCAGGAGGTGACATGACCCTCCAGGGGATACTTGGCAATGTCTGGTTATCTTGTGGGTGAAGCCCAAAGATTCTACCAAACATGGCGCACTGCCCAGGACATCCTCCACACACAATGACTTGTCCACACCAGGATGCCAGCCCTACTAGACTCAGGCAGCCCTGCCTGGCCCAAACCCTTTCCTGAACAGGTGAAAAAGCTGAAGCCCACAGAAAAGTGACCATCTCCAGGCTGTGTAGATGAGCTAGGAGAAGGACAAAGAGAGGACAGAAGCCCATGTCTCTTCTTCAAGGCCATGCCCTTACAACTGTCAGGCTTGCTTTCAAATTCAGCACTTAAAAATACTTTCGGAAATGAACTTGATCCTTCTCCTCCTGGACTTCAGAACGCCCGTCCTACCCAGATCTCCTGGAAGGAAAATTCCACTCTGCTAAATGAACTCAGGCCAGTCCTTTCCCACTTTGGTCTAGGCAGACCTCTTCTGGGGGTTAGCTTATTATCTTTATTATGCATTTTCAAAGTGGATGGTACTGCTGATCAAAACAGGAATTGCCAGAGGAGTCTGCAGCAGGCATTAGGCGATGCTGTGTGTGCAATGTTGTTGCAAACAGCTCCCCATGAGGGTGAAATGGAGACCCTCTCACACTCGCATGACTGTATCTCACAATTATTAAATATTGATTCATCTCAGCAGGGGCCTGGGCCTGATTTTAAATGAAGGCAAGTGCATTAACTTGTGCTAATCTAATCTAGACCCATAGCGATGCCCCCTTGGCTGTCTCCATTGACCCTGGTTCTCTGATTGACAGCGTGAATGGACGTAGACTCCTTTGCCCACCACTTTGACTCTGGAAGTCAGCACATATGAGTTTATATCTGGAGTTGGAGGGTATGTGGGATGTGAGCGCTAAAGCTTAATGGAAAAAAAAGGAGGCCTACCTGATGATGAATCACAATTACAGGGAATTAGATTAGTATCAGTGTCTGGAGTAATCGTAAACATTTTCTGTGGCCGATGTTTGATAGCACTGGGAAGGGGGGGAGATAGAAAGAGAAGCTGAGAGATAAGAACAGATATGCAAGTCTATAGTTGGTGCTTAATGGAACTGAGATTTATTTCTCTGTGTGTCTTTTTAAGCCTCTAGATAGATCACAAAAAATACAGCCAGCCAGAAAAGAAATAGCCCAAATGTAATTTAAAGGACAGCTTTTTAACCAATACTTCAGTGTGGAGACACCTGTTCTATGTTCCTTGAAGATGCCCGGCTCAGGGGAGGAGAATTAGAGCTGCTGATTTATCTTCAGGAGCACAGACCTATTTCTAATTTATTGCCCGGTGACAGGTTTTTCTGTTTAGCTTTTCTCTGCTGCTCAACACAACCTTCTATGCAGAAGGAGAGCAGCCTGTAGGCCATTGTTTTCTTTGATGTCCTGGTGCCTTAGAAGAAGAAGCTGAACTTGGACGACTCGGACTTGTGTTGACACTTTCTCTAGGCTCACAACATACAACAGTTGCTACGGCAGGAAATATAGTTGCCCTGCCCTCTGATTCACAAATGATAAGCATGTGCACATACACACACACACACACAAACCACACGTGTGTGTGGCTATAACAGCTTGATATTCTAGTGTCAGTAGTTAAGTACTTTGGAGCCATGATGAATGGGATAATGCATGTGATTCAGTCCAATTATCTGAATAAACCATCATTGTGGTACCTCTGCTGTTCATAAATAGTAATACTCATGCTGTGGCTTGGCCTTGTGGGGAAGAGGGCAGGTGGTGCAGAACTGCAAAGCATTCTAGATCCTGCATTCCGAAGCCCATATTCCAGTGAGAGTGGCAGGTGCATACACCAGCAGTCACTAAGGCAGAGTACTAGAGTACTTCAAGGGAAACGGAAGTACAAGAAATCTCTGCACACACAAAACCTCAATAAAGAAATGTGTATTGTGAAAAACATACAATGGATAATTATAACTTTCAAATTTTTGCATCAAAATAAACTCTTTTTTTATTTAATGAGCATAAATTTCCAAAGTACAGCTTATGGACCACAATAGCCTCCTCCCCCCCGTATCTTCCCTCCCACCCACAACACTCCCCTCTCCCACTCCCTCTCCCCTTCCCCTTCACATAATGATTAATTTTCAATTATCTTTATATACAGAAGATCAATTTAGCGTATGTTAAGTAAAGATTTCCACATTTTGCTCCCACACAGAAACACAAAGTGTAAAATACTATTTGAGTACTAGTTATAGCATTAATTAAACACCTAAGAGTAATTGTGTATTAATTACAGAATAAACTCCTCTTCTAATTCCATTTTTCCACAAACTTTTGCAGTATCTTCATAGGAGATGCTGTTTCAGAGAAGTTTGAACAGAGGACTATAGCAGGACAAAACAAGGATAAGCTAATTCTGGCCATGGGGGATTCATGTATTCAATAAACTGTATTGAATCTTTACTATGGTTTGTGTACTGTGCAGGTGGAGGGGTAGACTGTGGACAATATGAGGTTTGGTTCATCTGGAGCTTACATTCCAATGAGAAGAGGAAGAAAACATACACTAAACAAGTGTGATTCTTTTTTTAAGATTTATTTATTTTACTTGAAAGCATTACACAGAAAGAGAAAGAGAGGTACAGAGAGAGAGAGAGGTCTTCACTCCCCAGTTGGCCACAATGGCTGAATCTGAAGCCAGGAGCTTTTTCCAGATCTCCCATGTGGGTGCAGGGGCCCATGGGCTTGGACCATCTTCTACTGCTTTGCCAGGCCACAGCAGAGAGCTGGATATGAAGTGGAGCAGCTGGGACTCGAACCGGCGCCCATATGGGATGCTGGCACTGCCGGTGGTGGCTTTATCCGCTATGCCACAGTGCTGGCCCCTATACAAGCGTGATTCTTGGGGAATGGCATGTGCCATGCAAATGTCCGCAGTAAGGCAATAGGGCAGGACAGCAACTCTTTCAAGTAGCAGGATAAGGAAGGGCACCAAGTAGATGACATCAAAAAACGAGACGCTACTGACAGACAGCTAAGCATGTGAGAATTTCTGGAGAGGAAGCAGAAGCTGCACGGGTGTGCAGGAGGAGCCAGCTTCGCATCTTTAAAGAACAGAAAGCAATCAGGGAGCTGAGTAAATTCTGGGCAAAATAGACGAAACTGAAGTCTAGGACTCCCTCCAGGGGCCAGTCCTGCTGCACCTCAAAGACATGGGTGCAGAAGTTACATTTCATTCTAAGTCAGTCAAATGCCATTGCCAGGTTTAAAACAGGGGATGATAGGATGTCACTCATGTCTTTGTTGGTTTGGCTTATTTGGAAATTCTCCAGCTATAAGTATAGGGAGTGGACTGTCCACAGGCATTAAATACAAACAGAAAGACTAGAAAAGTGCTAAAAGTAGAATAGACCTTAATAATAAGAGGGAAGAGAATGATAATAAGAGAGAAGAGAAGAGTATCTTGTTGGGGTGGGGTTTACTTTTGAGATAAACCCACTTAATAATTGAATGTGGAAAGTGAGGCAAAGAGACAAATCAAGGATTATTCCTGATTCTGTATCTTGAACAATCAGATGGTGATAGTGTGATTAACTATTGTGGGATAGTCAAGGTGAGATTTTAATGTGGAAAGAAAATGAGTTGAGAATTCTCTTTGTTATTATATGTATATTTGTGCATTCAAAAATTAAATAAAGATGACTGAGTCCAGATCTCCATTCTCTATTGAACACACATTATGTTCTCAGTACTGTTCTATAATCTTTATGTATATAAATACTTTTTTAAGATTTATTTTATTCATGTGAAAGGCAGAGTTACAGAGACAGAGAGGGAAAGACAGAGACAGAAAGAGATCTTCCATCCACTGGTTCACTCCCACAATGGCCACAGTGACCTGGGATGGGCCAGGGTGAAGTTAGGAGCCAGGAGCTTCAACTGGGTCTCCTACCTAGGTGCAGGGACCCAGGAACTTGGGCCATCCTCTGCTTCTTTCCCAGGCTCATTAGCAGGGAGCTGGATTGGAAGTGGAGCAACGAGGACTTGAACCAGTGCCCATGTGGGGTGCTGGTGCTGCAGGCAGCCACTTAACTTGCTGCACCATAGCTCTGGCCCCTGTTTATGAAAAAATTTAATCCTCAGGTCAGTCCTATAGGAAATATGCTTATAATATCTTTTTTTTTAACTGAAGCAGAAAACTGAGGTCCATGTCCACCTAGCTGAAGTGCTGAATCAATCTGCTAGTACATACATGATAGTGAAGCCAAAAAGGACAGGTTGGGGTAAAAACGTTAGTCTGCAAACCAAGAGTATTCGATGGTGATTTAAGCTATGAATGGAATAGGAGAGGGTTTTCATTAGAGATGAGGATCATGGGTCAATAAATACGTGGCTTACTTGGAGGACAAAAGTTTCTCATTGAAAAGGAGCGGTCAGTAAGATAAGAGAGCAAGGCAGTGTGGTATCTCCAGGGAAGGAAGGGGAGGCTGAGATCAACTGCTGTTGAAAAGCTAAGCCAGAACAAGGAAAGGATTGGCCATTAGATTTGGTAACACATAGTACCTCGAGCTGGGTTCCAGACATTGCATGTTTGTGTATATAAGTCTGTGCTGATCTGTTAACACATTCTAAGTACTACACAAATTATCAAAATCACTCATTATGACTGCCTTGTAAGATTGGATTAGTAAATGCATTTTCTAGATGAGGGCACTGGGAAGTTAAATAACCATCTCAAAAATATGTGGTTTTGTGTGTGGACTTAATGCCACTGAGCTGTACATTTGTAGGTTTTAAACAGTGTGCATGTGACCATAATAAAATATCACACACACACACACACACACACACACATATGTGGATATAGCTAGAAAACTTGACTCCAAAGTCTGATCTCTTGGCCACCACAATATTCTGGAGATTTGCAGGTGGCCTTTAGTGAATATTAATTCAGTCAGATAGAGAGAAATGTATGATTTTATTCAAGAATAATTAGAAGGAAGAGTAGAAAATTAAATGGAAAAGGAGGTTTTAAACTAAAGGCTTTGAACTTGTTCTTTGAGTGGAAAGAACAAGCAAACTTTTGAGTTTTAAATTCCCGCACTCATTCATGACAATCTTCACCCAATATTTATTAAGAGTCTAGTGAGGAGCCGGCACTGTGATGTAGTGGCTAAAGCCGCCACCAGCAGTGCTGACATCCCATATGGGAGCTGGTTTGAGTCCCAGCTGCTCCACTTCTGATCCAGCTCTCTGCTATGGCCTGGGAAAGCAGTAGAAGATGGCCAAAATCCTTGGGCCCCTGCACCCATGTGGGAAGACCCAGAGGAGGCTCCTGGCTCCTGGCTTCAGATCAACCCAGCTCTGGCCGTTGGGGCCAATTGGGGAGTGAACCAGCAGATGGAAGACCTCCCTCTCTCTCTCTCTTTCTCTCTCTCTGACTCTCCTTATCTCTCTGTGAAACATGCCTTTCAAATAAATAAATAAATCTTTAAAAAGTGATTTATAAAAAAAGAGTCTAGTGGGCAGAGTGCATTTATCTGTGATCAAATGATGACCAACCCTTCGGACAAGCAGAGCCAAGATGCAAGAGTCTCGTGGGGCAGAAGAGGCATAAGCTAAGGCATGGAGCCAGCGAGGTGGCGGGGGACATTGTGCTACAGCAGTCCTGCTCTCAGATGGCTGAGGGATTAGTGCTAGATGGTAGCAGGCCTGGAGGAACAAAGCATGATTTTGAAACATTTTGTTCTATAGACAACTGCGAGTAACCAGACATAAAAGATCATAAAACATCAGTCGGAAGAATCCAAGAAAGGAGGTAAGGCTGCGTGCAGAGGTTTTTGGCAAGTGGAGAGCACAGTTGGGAAGGTTCACCTAATTAATGAGAAGGCAGCTTATTCCATGGTTAAAGATATCAAGGGACTTAGGTGTGCGTTTTTGTCAGGCATGTGGCTCAACATCTGCTTCTTCCTGTTTTTCTGTAATTGCACTGATTTTGGATTGAATGTCCAGGCTCTTTGATCTGCACAGGTAAATGAATGTTTGCAGGCATCATCTCTAGCAGGTGTCAATGGTAAGGGCAGATGCTGGCGTGAAACCCACACAATTCCATTTCCCAGAGTGGGCCGTCAGGTGGTCTGTACCACTGGGTACCTGGAGAGCAGAAATGCCTTCTTGAATGATGCTGGAGACCAGATGGCCTTGTGTCAGGATTCATTGACATCCTGATGGGCCCACTTTCTCCTGCTGTGAGCTGGTGTAGGAGAATGAAGAGTTATTGTCAAATTCCCAACTTGCCCTTTTTGATATAAAGTTCACTGGTAATTTTTTTTTGTAACTCCGCTTGCTAATGCATTTTGTTCTCCGGAGTGTGAGAGGCCCAGCTTCCTGCGTAGCCTTTAATTAGTTTCTGGATGATGACATCTCCACCGAGAAGCAACTGGTTGCGTCCCTGCAGTCTCAGGGGGAGATAAAAGAATCTAATAAAGACATTCGGTATTTCTAGGTGATGTGTTTGACAAGCTTTGTATTAACAAGAAGTCATGTTGAAACTTTTTTCTCTCCCCAACTGCACTTCCTTGTTCGCTGCAGCACTGTGACATTTCACAGGGGATCAAGCCAGCAGCAGCTCTCACTGAGAGCTTATAGCTTAAACTAGGCAGGCCTGCGTCCCTGCCCCTCCTGCAGAAGCAGAAGGCGCTTGCCTTTGATCTCTTCTCCCACCATAACCTTTATGAGGGATTTAGTCACAATAAAGGCTTGGGGCAAAAACTCAGTTTCAAACTGACTGCCAGATGGCCTTGTACAGTATTTGAACCAGCTTGAGGGCATCAGGGTTTCCAGGGTGGGATATGAGATGCCTCTACCACTTGCCTAACTGATTCCCAAAGACCATGGTCCCTGGGAGCAATGAGTTTCTCTCAAAACTTTATCCCAGCAGAAAAAAACATCAGTGCTTCAATGCGGGAGAGAGGCAGAAGCTCCCTCCACAGTGAACTGCTCTTCTCTGAACTCAATGAGGCAGGTACTTGAGGGAAAAGAGTCTGGTAATGATAATAGATAGGATTAAAAAGGAGTGAATGCTCCACCATGGGAAGCAGTCCATGCAGCAGACTCATAGAATGAATGTCACCTTTGGTAGCACTCTGACCTCAGAATCAGCCCTTAAGGCATCCTGGTCTGGCTGAAAAGCCAAAGAGAGCATTTCAGGCATGGAAAGTCAAGACAGTGTGGTAAAAAATGACCTACATGAAGGATCTCTGTGGGTGAGACTCCAGTAGAAAGAAGTGGCCATCAAAGAAGGAAGTACTTTTCTCTGAAGAGAGGAGAGAACTTCCACTTTGATTATGGCCTTGTATAAATACTGAAGGAGTTTGTGGATTCAAAAGGCCTAGGCAGCTCATGTCAAAAGCTTTGGGTGATCACTGATGTCATGCATAAGAGTGTTAATTGTTAAATTAACAACAGGAGTCACTGTGCACTAACTTCCCATGCAGGACCTCTGCCCTCAAAGGGTTGTAACATTAGAGTTAATAGTAAGTCTTGATCTCAAAGAATTATTTCGTTTTAGTGTGTTAAGTGGAGGATGTTCTTATGTTTAATAAGTGATAATTAAGTCTAAGCACTCACAAAAGATGTATCATTTTGGGGTCCTTCTTTATGTTCCTAATATTTTATTTATGAGATGTGTGCAAATAAGTAAATAAATAAAAAGAGGGAAATCTGTGTAATAATGTGCACCAAGATGCAGTGAACAGTGAAGGGTGGTGTGGATTCCACCACACCCTTACTCCTGCAGTCAGCATAATTCCCAGCTGTATCGAGTTTTATAGCTTGTGTTCGAGTGCATAACTACCAGCGCTTTTAGGCAATTAGGAATTAAAGTGTCTATGATGTCACCCAGGCAGCTAAGAATGCAAGTGAGCGTCACGCTGTTGGCAGCCAGCAGATGTATAGCTGGCCAATCCAGGCTTCCACTGTGCCCAGAGTGGGCACCACTGTAGGGAGGTTCTCTGATTCCACCTGGTTGGCCTCCATCTGGCCCAGACAGGGAGATCTGGGAGAGAGGGGTGGGTGCTACCTGAGCATCTCTGAGGGACAGGATGACAAAATGATCAGAGAATCATGGCTAGAGATTATGGCACCCTATCTACTTATAAATTACTCAAATGAGAGTGTGAAAGTATAGTCTTCACCCCAGGGTAGAGTGACAGCAAGACTGTGAGAGAATGACCATTCTTCTGTCCACCAGCTTGGTTTCTGAACAGAAACAAGAATATCCAAGTGATGGAGTTAGTGAATATCTTCATAAGTTTGGAGAGGCACTGGTCTGTGTTGAAAAGGAAGCAGCACCACAGGAATTGTAGTCCCTAGAATAGAAATGCATTTAAAGGGTTCCTCCTATTGAGGCTACAGCTGGCAGGGGTGGTCGGTCTTGCAGGGTTCTCTCAGTCTGATGATGTCTTGTCCCATTCCTGTAATGACCTTTTAGAGCTCTGCAGTGTGCTCCCCTGGCAGAGCGCAGCCACTGACAAGGTCTGGGGTTTGATAAATGTGGCAGTCACCACTGTACAGACTTCCTTAACCGGTCACTTGGGATTCACCGCCATCAGCTACACTCTGGCTTTTGGAAAGAGAGAGTCATAGCAAGATGCCAGATGCCAAGGAAGCAAGAGAAATAACTTAGAGAGGGCTGGCAGTCAGGTCTCCTAGGATCTGGCTGGGCTAGGGCTGTTGGGAAGTACAGGAATAAATAACTCCTTGTGAGAAGACGATGGAGAGAAGAGGATGCAAGGATATCATACAGGTCAAAGATGTTCGTGTTGCTAGGCGCTATATAGAAATCCTAGTCAGCAATTCAGGGCTGGTTTTGTACAGCAAACAATTATCCTGTTTACCACTAATTGATTGAACTCTGCATTATCTCAATCACAATTGCATTCATTTGTGGAGTGATTAGCAGCTCACTAAGTGCTCTCAATTATACCTACATATTTCATTTGATCCCCAAAGCCCTGTAAAAGGAGCTTGGATCTGAGATTGGCTACGTTCTAGCTCGGTGGCTTTGAGTGTTTCATGAGCTATTTAAAGCTTCAGTTTTCTGGATTTAGTGGAAAATGTATGGGAAGTTTTTAGCTTTTATTAGGTGTTCAGCAAATATTAGTTCTCTTCGTGAGGAATAATAATTAAAAAGTAGTATTTTACTGCTTTCTCTCTTCTTCCTAAATCAGGTTAATTGATTTCCTTTTTGGCATAGCATCATCTTGATTTTTGAGGATTCTGGTTTGTGTAAATTTTGGCTGTTAGTGTTTAGGGACGCCTTATTAGGAATGTGCAGTGTGTGTCTGATTTGCCAGCACTGTGATCTCGGGGTAGTTGCTGAACCTCTCTCAGCTTCACTTTCTTTCCAGATCAGTGGGCTCACACTTTAGGAGTTGCTATGAGGATTTCTAAGGGTGCAGCCAATGTCAAGCACTCGGCAAAGTGCTCTGCATAGAAGTTTTCAGTGCTCCTTCCCTTCCGTTCCTGCCCATCTCTCCTGCTTTCATGAACAGGTCCCTAAAAAGCTGGTCCCATTTAGGGGATGGAGGTAGAGAACCTTGAAGCCAGTCAACTCCAAGCATGGGCCACCGTACTGAAATCTAGAGAACAGCCAGTCCTGTCAGGATGGCAGGTGCGTGTCATGATTGGCACCGTAGGTTCCCGCAGTAAATGATTGATGAAGAGATACTTCTTGGCAATTTCTTAGTTGGTGCCCAATATAATGGAGCACTTATGGTTACAGGTAGGTTGCTGTGAAATCCAATTTGCACTAATATGGCCAGAAGCAGGGAAGCATGTTGAGATGAATGGATGGTGTTTGCTTTCTTCCTCTGTGTCTCCATCAGGAATGACTAAACTAGGTCAGGGAGGCGAGCTTATAAAAACTTCCTTCCACATTTCAGTTGATCCCGAAAAGGAACAAATTCTAAACTTCAGAACTAGTGGTTTATGACTAATCCGGAATAAATCACTAGCTTTTCTCCCAGGGCTTCATGATTTTCTAGCAAACATGAGTGGTTTTAATATGGTGCGAGAGGGAAAGAATGAGATGTAACAAATGACAAAAGAGTTCTACTGAAAGGAGGAACAGCCGCCCGAGGATATGTCATTAGGAGCTTTCCGATGCTCAGACTCTCATTTGGGATTCTGAATATCTGTAATCTGACTGTGTTCTGGAAAGCGAAGGCAATGAGCACATTGCTGGCAGGGGAGGGAGGTCCTGTTGCAGATCCCCACCTGGGTCCTGTGGCCTCACTTGTGGATGCTGCTCCTTCCGGAGCCATCAACACAGCTGAAACCATGGATGCGTGGGCTGCGTGAGCAGAGTCATGTCCATCCCGGCCTCTCGACCACATCAGTGCCCCACTGCATCTGAATTCTGTACTTCTTTTGTTTGTTTGTTTGTTTGACAGGCAGAGTGGACAGTGAGAGAGAGAGAGAGAGAGAGAGAGAGAGAGAGAAAGGTCTTCCTTTGCCGTTGGTTCACCCTCCAATAGCCGCCACGGCCGGTGTGCTGCAGCCGGCGCATAGCGCTGATCGGAAGGCAGGAGCCAGGTACTTATCCTGGTCTCCCATGGGGTGCAGGGCCCAAGGACTTGGGCCATCCTCCACTGCACTCCCGGGCCACAGCAGAGAGCTGGCCTGGAAGAGGGGCAACTGGGACAGAATCTGGTGCCCCGACCGGGACTAGAACCCGGTGTGCTGGCGCCGCAAGGCAGAGGATTAGCATAGTGAGCCACAGCGCCGGCCCCTGAATTCCATATTTCTGTTCACACTAGCTTCCAGAAAAACACACTTCCAGGAACAGGAACGAATCACATTTGAATAATACTTTTTGTTTAAAATGTGATTTTTCACATTCCTATCTGATCCACAGAACATCTTCTTTAAAAATACTTGCTTATTTATTGAGAGATAGACAGATAGATAGATAGACAGTGTGTGTGTGTATTTATGTGTGTTTTCCATTCACTGGCTCATTTCCGAAACACCTGCAATGATTGGGTATATATGTGGTGAGTGGAGGTGAAGCCAAGAGCCAAGAACTCAAGCCAGGTCTCCCACGTGAGTGACAGGAACCCAGCTTTAGCAATCACTGTTGCCTCCCAGGGTCTGCATTAGCAGGGAACTGGAGCCAGGAGCTGGAGCTGAGTATGAAACCCCAGGTGCTCTGTTGTGGGACATAGAAAATCCAATTGGCATCATAACCACAAAGCCAAATGCCCACTTCAGAATATCTATTTTTTAAAAGATTTATTTTTATGTATTTGAAAGAGTTACACAGAGAGGAGAGGCAGAGAGAAGAGAGAAGGGGGGGGGGGTCTTCCATCCGATGGTTCACTCCCCAATTGACCGCAATGGCTGGAGCTGTGCCGATCCAAGCCAGGAGCCAGAAGCCAGGAGCTTCTTCTGGGTCTCCCACATGAGTGCAGGGGCCCAAGGTCTTGGGCCATCTTCTACTGCTTTCCCAGGTCACAGCAGAGAGCTGGATCAGAAATGGAGCAGCTGGGACTCGAACCAGTGCCCATATGGGATGCTGACGCTTCAGGCCAGGGCGTTAACCCACTGCACCACAGCGCCATCCCCCAGAACACCTATCTTAATAAGGAAAGATAGGAATTAATATAATTAACATATGCAGAGAGTCAAATGATTTACGTGAATTAATGTAATTAGTAATTTTGGGGTTTGGGCTTAATACTTGGTGTTCTAACATGGATCTTAGAGTTCTTTTTTTTTTTTTTTTCAAGAGAAAACTGACAGATTCCCCAGTAATTCTGGAATGCAAATTAATCATACAAGTATTGTGGAAAGAGATAGAAAGAAAAAAAATAAAGATAAGGAAGGAGGTTAAAATAGGTCAAATCAGTACCTCTATTAGTGGTTCCAGTGGTGGAATTCAATGTCATCTTACCGAGGCAGCTAAAGACATGTAGGTCACAGGAACTCCCACTGTGGCTATGTCCCATGGAAGGTCTCCAAAAGCCACACTCTCTGGTTGGGTATATGATAAAGAAGGCAGAATGGGAGGATGAAGACTAGGGTGAGGGGAATAGGAGCAGGATGAAGTATTTATGCCAATATGGGAAAGACCAAAACATATATCTCTGAGATCTGTTTACTCTTTTTTTCCCTCCTAGTGTTACCTAGTGCTTTTAAAAATTTATTTATAAAGCGGAGTAACAGAAAGAGAGGGAAAGACAGAGGAAGAAATCTTCCATCTGCTGGTTCACTCCCCAAATGGCCACAACAGTGGGGACTGGATCGGGTCAAAGCCAGAAGCCAGACTCCATCCAGGCATCTTATGTGGGTGTCAAGGGTCCAAGCATTTGGACCATCTGCTGCTGCTTTCCCGGCACACCAGCAGGGAGCTGGATTGGAAGCAAAGCATCCAGGAATTTGAACAGGTGCTCCAAAGGGAGATACAGGCACTGTAGATGGCAGCCCAACCCACTGTGCCCTGTCCTACCCACTCTTGAGGTAGAAAATGCCAACATACAGATACCATCAGGGCAGGCCCTCTTTGTTAAATATGCCAGTGCATTCAGATGTGTCTATGGAGTTGTGCAAGGAACACTACCTGCCTTAGCAACCTCCTAGGAACCCTGGGTGCTCGTCTCATACTCCTGGGCTGAACCATTCATATAACGAGACTGTAGTTGAGATCTGCATGTAAAGAGAGCATTCAGGCTCCACATCCCACCCTTCTGCAGAGCAGCTTTGTGCAAATTACTGAAATCTCACCCATGCATCGTTTCTTTATATCTCCATAGGAATAATTATAGTGTTCTTACAAGACTGCCCAATAAGGGATTCCAGCTCCTGGTAAGCTGCAAAATGCACCATAGAGCTTCATCGTGGGTTGTGTTCACAAATGTATAGGTGTCAGTGTTTCTGTTTATTTTTATGTATACACTCATGGTTCTGACGATATTTGTTATCCTTGCAGCCCATATAATTCCTTGTTTAAAACAAAACAGTGCAACATTCAGTTGTATGTTTGTGAACACGTTCCTCAATGCTTGTGTCCTCTTCTGCAGAATATGGAATAATTATGGTTACCAATGTGTTACTATTTGCCTGGGACTTTTTCAGATTCAGCACTAAAAGGCCTGTGCACCAAGAAACGTCTAAATTCCAGATAAACTAGAGCAGTTGTTTCTTTAGAAATTACATCTACTTAAGGAGTTAATGCAGGAAAAAATAAGATAAAGGCAATTTATGTAAAATGCCTAGTATGTGGTAGGCATTTAATAAATGGTAATCAATGTTATGAAGTGCATTGGAAGTCCTTGGGGCTATTTAAAGATCTTGAAGAAATTCAGTCATTTCAATTTATTTGCATTTCCATACACTCTTGTAAAAACACAACAGTGCATTCACTCCAAACATATCTGTGGAATGCAAATCATGCCATACATGCTGTGTGCTAAACACATCAATGAACAGAACAACGGATTGAACTACTGTGGTCAGGTTTCTGCTCCTATAAACAGAATACCTGAGACACACTACCCTCATAAAGAACATGCATTTATTCAGCTCTCAATGTGGGATGCTGGAAGTCCAAACAGCATGGTGCTGTCACCCCATGGCAAATGCAAAGGCAATGGTGTGTGTGTGTGTGTGAGATGCATGTGTGTGTGTGCAGAGGAGAGTGCACATGGGCAGATATGAAGGCAAGGAGCAATTCAGGGGCCAGGCTTGCTCCTACAAGTTCTCAGGAGAGTGCAGGGGTCCCTTGAGAGCTCCAGTAATCCCTCCCAAGGGCATCATCCCCAATTGACCCAAGTATCTCCCTCAGAACCTCATCTCATAAACGTCCCAGAACCTCAGCATCGCCACACTGAAGACCAAGCTTCCAGCACATGGACCTTGAGGGGACACATTAGACCATGTTCCAATCACGGCAGGAGCTTCTGTTTATCTAGTGAAGGGAGAGAATTCTCAAACAGTTAGGCTGAGGGTTTCATTTTAGAAAAGATGACCAAGGAAGAGGAGCTAAGATGGAGCAAGGCAAGCGAAGAACAGGGGTAAAGTGACTATGAGGACCTAAGTCAAGGGAAGTGTTTGGGTGAGTGTAGAGAGGGAAGTGCTTCCAGTACATGATGGTAAGGAGTTTGTCTTCATTTTCCATGGATGGCTCATCTCCTTGTTTGATCTGGATGAGAGAAGGAAGGTTGGAATCAGGTGTATTTCCCACAGCCATACTCCACAACTGAACAGCTCAACTTCACAGTGGACATAGCCTGGGGCTACAGCAGCCTGTATGAAAAGATAATGAGTCCATATGCCAACATCTGCTTGGTTGCATCTTTCAAGAGCTTTCTGATCTCACTTTGAACATCCCTGTATCAGGCTGTTGACACGGGGCTGGGTGTGTCAGTGCAGACTTCCATGCCAGGAAGGTCAAGGGCATCCTGGATTTGTCTCTTTGGTTCTATAAAGACAAAGGTCCCAGGGCTTTAACGGCAAAGCAACCCTGCCCATGACAACCATTCTGAGTAGGTGGGGGCATCTCGTGTCATCACCAAGAAGCAGAGACAGGAGCAGAAGTATCGCTACAGCAAAGGAATCCTTCTGGGATGCACACATCATGTATGTAATGCAGGGTAGCCTGGTCTAGGAAGTTTATGTGTTTTCTCTGCCCCACAGGACTGCAGAGTGCTTAATAAAGCATCTTAATTTAGATTTAATAGGATATCTACTGTGTGCTAAAAACAGAAAATTGGTATTTATTAATGACATAATTATTAAAACTCAACACCTGGGCAGTGGAAGCTAAACCAAGAGTGAGGAAGTTCCTTAGAATACTATTTTAATAATTATCTTATTTAATTATTTACACATTGAATTAAAATTCCATAAGAGCCAGTCTAAACCTTAACATAATACATTAAATGTGGAACTGCATTCAAAGGGCATGGCTCATTTGGCTCTGTCATTCTTCCTAAACATCCTGTAATCACTTCTTGGTCTTTTTGTTTCTATAACTGGTACGGTTTTTAAATTCAGAATCCAAAAGCTAGACATCACACAGGGTCCTCAAAAAGTTCAAGGGAAATTCATATTATGCAAAAGCTATGAATTTCCTTGCACCAAAATAAATTTACCCTCTAGTTCCATTTTCCATGAACTTTTTGAAGTCTCCTGGTGCTGCTAAACAGAAATGGCAGTCCCACTGGCCTCGGTGTCCCCTCGGTGTCCCCAGGCCTTCTCCAGGCGAACATCGTGCATGTTCCATGGCACCACTCTCATATCTGTCCCTTTATCCTCATCTCTACAGAGCCAACGGTTTAATCCAGGCTTTGGACATCACTCACATAGATTGGTTTCTCTGACTACAGTTTCTCTTCATTTCATTTCATTTGACACATTGTTAATAGATTCTTTTTCTTAAAATAATTTTTTTAAAAATATGGCATTTCCTTTAAAAATGTAAAACTCACCATTACGTAAAGGAGAGGGTGAAAACCCATGGCTCAGCCCCACAGGGTCGTCCATGCTCTGTCTCTTTTAACTCTTGATCTTGTGTCCCATTTTCCATCGATTCTCTTAGCATTTATTGACCGTCTGGTCTGTGTTGATATTGCACGTGTGCATTTGCCAACCACATAGGACATTAAAACTCCCTTATTGAGCACTTGACAATGCCAGGAACTACTCTCAGTGAGTTTCATAAACTTGCTCCTTAAATCCTCAAAAGAACCGTGTGAAGTCCTTACAGTCATTAGCTGCATGTTATGGGTGGGGACGATGAGGCAGAGAGAAGCCACGTGGCCAAGGTTACCCCCAGTAAGAAGATGGCAGAGACAGGGTCCCAATCTCTTCTCTATTTATATGTTGCCTCTTATAGAAAGGAGACTGCATGTCTTCGTGCACATCATGGATAGCTTCCTTCCCATCTGTGCCCATGAAATTCATTTCCATTCTCAACAACTTCGCTTTCCTGCCTAGGTGATGCCCAAACCAACTCTAGTGTGAGGTGAAGCAACCTCTGACACTCTCTTAGGCTGCAGTACTCCCTCCTGCCCTCTCCTGGTGCCCCACGTATGTGTCATTCATTTAACATTCTTTGTTAAAATAAAGACTTGTGTGTTTATTTGAAATTCAGAGTTACAGAACCAGAGGCAGAGACACAGATCTTCTACCCACTGGTTCACTCAACCAAAATACTGGGAAGGCTGGAACTGTGCTAGGCCAAAGTCAAGAGCCTGGAACTCCATCCGTGTCTGTCATGTGGGTGGCAGGGCCCTAGTACTTGGGCCATCTTTTGCTCCTTCCCCAGGCACATTAGCAGAGAACTGCAGTGGAAGTAGAGCAACTGAGACTTGAAGCGGTGCCCATGTGGGATGCCTGTGTCGTAGGCAATGGCTTATTCCTCTGCGTCACAATGCCAGACCATCGCACATTCTGTTGTATACAATCTTCTGGCATAGCTTGCTTTGTTATTCAAGTATGGAATATTTTTGGCCACTTCCCCAAACAAACTGAAAGTTCAAGGAGAGTCAAGAAATCTGGTAGGCTGGCGCCGCAGCTCACCTGGCTAATCTTCCGCCTGCGGCACCGGCACCGGTTGGGGCGCCGGATTCTGTCCCGGTTGCTTCTCTTCCAGTCCAGTTCTCTGCTGTGGCCCGGGAAGGCAGTGGAGGTTGGCCCAGGTCCTTGGGCCCTGCACCCGCATGGGAGACCAGGAAAAGCACCTGGCTCCTGGCTTTGCATCGGTGCAGTGCGCCGGCCGTAGTGGCCATTTCGGGGATGAAGCAAGCGATAGGAAGACCTTTCTCTCTGTCTCGCTCTCTCATTGTCTAAATCTTCCTGTCAAAAAAATAAAATAAAAAATGAAAAAGAAATAAAATTTAAAAAAAAAGAAATCTGCTAGTGGAGCCAGTGCCTGGCATAGCAAGTAAAGCCATCAACTGCAGTGCCAGCATCCCATATGGTTCAAGTCCCGGCTGCTCCACTTTCAATCCAGCTCTCTGCTATGGCCTGGGAAAGCAGTGGAAGATGGCCCAAGTCCCTGGGCCCCTGAACCTGCATGGGAGATCTGGAAAAAGCTTGTAGCTTCAGATCAACCCAGCTCCAGCTGTTGTAGCCATTTGGAGAGTGCACCAGCTGATGGAAGAACTCTCTATCTCTCTCTCTGCTTCTGCCTCTCTGTAACTCTGCCTTTCAAATAAATAAATAAAAATCTTTAAAAAGAGGAAAACTGGTAGTTTTCTGGAAATCACTTATGTATCTAGCATGTGACTGTGTATGTTCTAGGTCTGCACAGAATATTTGCTGAATGACTTATGGCCAGGCCTCTAATAGGAGGCTTCTGCTGCTGCTGAATGATTGTGCCAGGCCACAAGAAGTCTGCTGCACATCCTTTCCTTGTGTCCCCTCTGTCGCCTTCCCTCTGCTCCTCAGACCTGAGTACCTTTTGCTTATCTCCTAGGGCTTCACTTAGGTGTTCTGTATCTTGGAAACCCCCCCCCCCCCCGTCTTTGATGGGCAGGTGTCTTTCCCTGGTGATCCTGTAACACTTGATTCTTCCTTCTATGCTACAAGACTTTGAAAGATTACACTTTTGTATTGTTTTTGCACATATAGACTGTGAATTCCTTGAGGACAAGGACCGTCTTTCTTAGCTTATGCTGAAGACAGTGTAATGTTGAAATATGGGAGGTGTGTCCAGCACCGTGGCATAGTAGGCTAAGCCTAGGCCTGTAGCTCTGGCATTTCATATGGTCCCTAGCTCATGTCCTGGGCTGCTCCTCTTGTGATCCAGCTCTTTGCTTATGGCCTGGGAAAGCAGTAGAAGATGGCCCAAGTCCTTGGGCCCCTGCACCTGCATGGGAGACCTGGAAGAGGCTCCTGGCACCTGGCTTCGGATTTGTGCAGCTTCAACAATTGTGGCCTCTTGGGGAGTGAACCAGAAGATGGAAGAACTATCTCTCTGTCTCTCCCTCTCTCTGTTTAAACCTTGCCTCTCAAATAAAGAATAAAAAAAGAAATATGGGAGATGATCAGTGAATACTGACGAATGAGAGTACATGAATGAATGAAAAGAAGCCAAGCAATCCTAATGTGTTTCTAACATCCTACATATTGAAAAGATGTAAGATAATGAAAGTATCCATGGGAACAATGTAAAATTATGAGTGTAAGTCACCCTATCTCACAGTTGGCCAAATGCTTTGTTGTAAGCATGGATGCATAACTCCCCCTGCATCTTTATTGATTCAAGTTTGTTTTGAATAGTGATGATGTGCTGGAAGGTACCACCTAGAACGTGGTGTTCCTTATCCCCTATAATCTTATGCACTGTGCCAGCTTCGTTCTTTTTTTTTAAAGATTTATTTTGTTTGAAAGAGTTACAGAGAGAGGTAGAGACAGAGAAAGAGGTCTTTCGTCTGTTGGTTCACTCCCCTAGATGGCCGCAACGGCCGGAGCTGTGCCAATCCGAAGCCAGGAGCTTCTTCCGGGTCCTCCATGTGAATGCAGGGGCCCAAGGACTTAGGCCATCTTCCACTACTTTCCCAGGCCATAGCAGAGAGCTGGATGGGAAGTGGAGCAGCCGGGACCAGAACCAGCTCCCATATGGGATGCCGACGCTTCAGGCCAGGGCTTTAACCCACAATGCCCCAGCGCCAGCCCCCTACCAGCCAGCTTAGTTCTGATCATCAGGTTTGCACCTCTGGTCAAACCACCCCACTTCTGTGCCTTGCACCTCTGCATTCCAGATCCATTTGGAGCCAGCTTGCTTCTTCAAGCTGTGTCTTCAGGCAGGATCAGAGGATGGCAAGCCATTCTCCAACTTTTTTATCATGAGTTGGATATTTTCCAGTTGTTAGTGGGGGGAGACAATTCTAGATGATTCTTCCAAGCATGAGGTGTCATTGTTTCACTTAATATACTGACTGTGCTGACAGCGCTGGCCAGACCACTTTCTGTCCTGCTTGGGGACTGTCCATTGTTCTCCAGTGTATGATTAGCAGATTAGCTATCATGTAAGAAGCCAGGAAAATGAACTTCAGTAAGCCCTTCCAAAGCAAGAGTAATTCATTACCCAGCCTGATTTCCACTTAAAATGTACTTTAAGCACACTTCCAATTACAAACCCTAAATCACCCTGTGTTCGCAAAGTCCATCATTTTTTATTTTATTGCACGGCGTTGGCGTGACATAATCCCTTGCAGAGCATCCCGGAGTGCCTTACAGATCCATAAATTACTTACCTGCGCAGTACAAGCAGTGTCTGCAAGGCCAGCACAGACACTCTGCAGGCAGCCTCTTGTCCAGGAAGCCAGCGAGGCTGTGCGGGTGCCAAGAATGTGCAGGGGCAAAGGGCCAGGCGAATGCGTGTCTGGGGGAGTAGTGCCTGGGAAGGAAGCACCCCAGTGAAATCTCTGCGAATACATCGAAGTGTTTGTTTTTGCAAAGGCCAGTTTAAATGACTCTAGAATGAAGAGAATTTAGAAATTTGTACCCTCCAGGCAGACAGCAAATCAAATGTTCAGTCATTAACTCAACACTCACCTTCCTGCCCTGCAAGGCTTGACGTAGCTCTTAAAACGATGCTACCGTGAATTGCAATATTATTGTTTAAATTTATATTTTTATTTGAGAGAGAGAGAGAGAGAGAGAGAGAGAGAGAGAGAGAGAGAAGGAGGGAGAGAAAGAGAAGGAGAGGGGCTGACATTGTGGTATAGCAGGTAAAGCCGCTGCATCCCATATGGGAGCCAGATCCAGTCCCAGCTACTCCATTTCTGTTCCAGCTCCTTGCTAATGGTCTGCGGAAAGCAGCAGAATATGTCTTGGATGTTTGTGCTCCTTTCACGTCCACTTGGGAGATCTGGAAGAAGCTCCTGGCTCCAGGCTTCCATCTGACCCAGTGTTGGCTGTTGCAGCTACTTGGGGAATGAACCAGCAGATGGAAGATTGCTCTCTCTGTCTCTCTCTCTCTCATTCTCTCTCTCTCTCTCATTCTCTCTTTCTCTCTCTCTCTCTCTCTCTCTAACTCTGACTTGCAAAGTAAATACATAAATCTTTGAGAGAGGGAGAAAGAGACCCCTTCCATTCACTGTTTCATTCCTCAAATGCTTGAAACAACTGGAACCAAGCCAAAACTGGAATTTGGGACCTCAATCCAGTTCTCCAGCATGGATGGCAAGGAGGACCCGGTTAGCCAAACCATCCTTTGATGCCTCCCAGAATGTATATTAGCAGAAAGCTGGTGTCCCAAGTGGACCCTGCTCGGACCCAGGCATTCCAATATGGTATGTGAGGCTCATGACTGCTAGGCCAAACGACATTGTATCTTAAATACACCAGGTTTTAGAGCCAGTAGTCTTTTTTCCAACCCTCACTACATGTGAGCTCCATTATTTCTGTCCTACTAAATGCCTGTGAGAGTCAAGGTAAGATACACACCCTGCATCTTCATCTGAAGGTCAATGTGGATTGAAGTCCAAACAGGATTACTTTGTGCTTAAGTCTAATGCATGACACCTAGGCAGGGCAGCAGAAAATGAAAAGAGAAGTAAGGCCTTTGTTTAATATCTTAGCATCAAATAATTTCTAGCAAAGAATGAAAAATGAACCAAATGTAACAGAAGAGAGTTCATTTTCAGTGTCACACGGGATGTGCTGCGATGCTGTGGGATCCACAGGAAGAAGTCACATCTCTCAGGGATCACCTGGAGGGCTGATGGAAGTGGGAGTTATTCAGTCAGTCCTTGAACAAGTCCAGCAGCTGTTGCTAGTCAGAGAGCAGAGCGTGTTAGCATCAGCAGTATGCAGTGGAATAAGGAGATAAAGGTGCAACATGTACTTATAAATAATGAGTGCTCCCAGGAGGGTGGCATGTAGGATAGAAAAGGAAAGTAATATTGGGAAAGAAGAGAAAGAGAACATCTCTTTATAATCTCCATTTTCATGGAGGACAATGTGCAGCAAAAGTATAAATGAGTGAATAATGGTACAAGTAGAGGGAAGGCCAGCATTGAAATTTCCAGCCCTGGGTTTTCCAGCAGATCAGATCACATTGATGACATACCCTGGAGCTTCATAGTGTGGTGGCTTTGAGGAATACTTATTCTGGGAAAGAATGTAGCATGAAGAAGCACAGGAGTGCGAACAGAGGGACCACTTAATTTGCCAAGAACCAATGTGTTACCTCCTGCGTTAGTAGATGCGAGGATCCAGCTTTTGGGCTATTAGGAATGTGTGGCAGGTTATGAGTCAACCCTATAAATATTTGTAGAGCTTTTACTGAGGATACAAATTTGAGGAAGGTATGAAAGCTCACTGCCTGGTAGGTGAGTGATGCCAAGCAAACAACTGTAACACTGTGGGATAAGTTCTAGAACTGGGGCTCAATAAAGGATGCCCTAGCTTTATCCGCTGGAACTGTAAACCCTCTGACAGATAAGACAAATGAGTAGCCACACGAAGAACCCAGGATCACATTTACTAGGGGCAAAGCTGGTTCTGGAGAATTAGGCTTAGGTGTGCAGCAGCAGTGGTCTTCAAAGCCTGGACCCCTGAGTGAGACAGGTGCACGTGCAGTAGCCGGCAGGGACACAGCGCTCACCCCAATCCTGTGGGATCCTGTGCTCCTCCTGTGAAGCCAGTATGAAGAGTGGCTGCAAAAAAAGAGGCAGAAGGAAGAAAGGTCCTGCCTCTAGCTTTACCCAGCAGCACACGCCTCTCCCCCAGCTGATGTCTTGCTGACTCTCTGCGCCGTGTGCGTAATATGCTCTGAGAACATGTTTAGCAGCAGTAAACTCAGCTGTTAGGGAGGGCAGAGGGGTGTAGGGCAAGGAAAGTTTGCAGCAGTGAAATCGGCATTGTTCGACCCCAGGAGGACGAGGGGTGTTCTAGGAAGGCTAGAAAGCACCTTATAGATCCACAGACATGATGACCAGAAAGGCACGGTGTGTTGGGGGGCTACTGGGGATAAGTAGAGCTGGAATAACTGGGGCTGTCAGTGGAAGTGTAGGTTGGTGCTGGATGCTGAATGGCTACGTATGCCAGGGTAAGGCGCATGGTTGTGATGGGGTAGGTGACAGAGAGCAATTGGAGCTGGTTAGGCAGAGATGTGCTGTGATGAAAACTGCATTATAACCGGCGCCGGGGCTCACTAGGCTAATCCTCCGCCTTGCGGCGC